>NC_054371.1:110435984-110749734 GCF_017654675.1 Xenopus laevis | reverse complement strand
TTCTTCTTAAAATTATTTAAATATTAAATAAATCCAATAGGTTTATTTGGCCCCTAAATGGATTAATGTTGCTTAGTGATGATGATGTACAAGGTACTGTTTTATTTTTTATTTATTATAAAATGGCTCTATGGTAGATGATCTTCCTGTAATTGTGGATATCAGGCTTTTGAATAAAGAATCCTATATCTGTACCATCATTCTTTCCAACATTAAATCTGCTCTCCAGTTTCAGTACATAGAAAACTAGCAGGTTTCAATAAAAGCGTGCTAATGCCATTCAGCCAAAGGGAATTTTCCTCCCTTGGGATATGGTTTGTACTAGACAACATGTTTTTTGCAGTAACATTGTTTAGTTTAATAACTGTTTTAAAGTTTGTTCTGGAAATCATATTATTGGTAAAAATGACTGGATTTTAAGGTTAACATCGTTTTAGTGCTTGTTACTATGCAGTGGAAGTATGCGTTAGGTACTACTGAGTAATGTTCACGTTCAGTCCCAGGAACATTGTTTATTTACAGACTGATATCTTCTTTAAAATACACCAACCAGGAAGCTTTTTGCATACAAAACTTTGCCAGCATCCTTCCATAATACAATCTGTTGATACACAAACACATTTGACAGAAGCCCTGATCACAGATACCTCTCTATGAATCCTACCTATAACTCTGCCCTTATATTACATATAACTGTTCTGTATAAAACCATTTTTATTATACAGCATAACTCTGAAGGGTTAATCGCCAGGGTGAAGGCATTGGCAGGATACCAGTTCCGCTCAGCGTGCTTGTACCAGCTCCCAGGTAGGTCAGGCCTTGTTCTCCCACACCCGATAAAACTTGCTCCTGTCAGCCTTTGGGGCACAGATATGTTAAGTCTCTCATTTCACACACCTTGATGTTTTTCTTGAAGCTGAGCTCAAATTATAAGGGTTTCACTTCAATCCTGAAGGTAAATCACCCCAAACCTGTACAAAACTTGAAATTATGGGGCAAATTCACTAAGCGCCGAAGCGCCGAACGCTAGCGTTAATTCGCTAGCGTTTGGCATTTTCGTTACTGCGCAAATTCACTAACGAACGCTGGCGTAGTTTCGCTAGTGTTACTTCGCACCCTTACACCAGGCGAATTTTTGCTAGTGACGTAACTACGCAAATTCACTAACTTGCGCAGTGTACTGAACGCTACCTTTTACGCTAGACTTCCTTCGCCACCTCAGACCTTAAAAAAAAGTCACATTTTTTTCTAAGTCCCAAAAAACGCTGGCGTGTTTTCTACATGATGGGTGATAGTCTGAAAAAGATCGAAAATTTTTTTGGGGCTCCCCTCCTTCCCCCCTACATTTCCTGACTCATGGCAACTTACCTAGACAGTGGGCACATGTGTAGGGCAAAATAAAAATTTTATTTGCTGATTTGTAGGTTTTCTAGGCATTTGTAGTGGTGATACGTATTCCTCCATTGAAATTTGAATTTCGCGCCGTATGCAAATTAGCCTTCGCTAGCGTAACTTCGCTTTACATAGCGAATCAACGCTAGCGCAACTTCGCAACCTTACACTACCCCTGAGCGCAACTTTGGATTTTAGTGAATTTGCGGAGCGCTGGCGAAACTACGCCTGGCGAAGTGCGGCGAAGTTGCGCCTGGCGCAACTTCGCATCTTAGTGAATTTGCCCCATTATGAGTCTCTCCCATGTGTTCCTATAAGGTTAAACTTTATGCCAGTTGTCTCTTCTGTCCAGCATATGCAATTATTTGGTAAAGGTTTTGGCAAAGGGTGCTCTTGTTCTTGAGAAATACTGAATTATTGTGTTTATTTCAAAAGAGGAAAAATCAATATTGTGCTATAAACTGTTATTACCACCATCTGAAAATTGAGCTATATGTAGATATGGGATCCTTTATCTGGAAACCCATTATCCAGAAAGGCCAACTCCCACATTGTCCATTTAAAGCAAATAAACACATTTTAAATATGATTTTGTTTTCCATATTAGTGAGAAACCAATCTTTTTGGGTTTATTTAGTGTTAAATGATTTTTAGCAGATGGAAGGTATATGTGAGGTTTGGTATCCCAAACCCAGAACAAACGTCAAGGTTCCGCTCACAGCTTATGCTTCTGCCTATAACAGCCGCCTTACACGTTGGAAGGAGTCTTCTCGGATGTCACCAGGTCTTAGGGTAAGGCCAGACGAGGAGATTCTAGGAGGTTTTGTCGCCTGGCGACTTATCGCCACGTCTTTTGCTCGACTATCTCCCCGAACTGCCTCAGCATTTTTTCCCCATAGGCTACAGCGCTAAATCACCTGCATTAATGCACACGCGGCGATGCGTTTTCAATAGTCGCCCAAAGTTGCCTCACTGAGGCAACTTTGGGCGACTATTGAAAACGCATCACCGCAACTATTGAAAACGCATCGCCGCGTGTGCATTAGCGCAGGTGATTTTGCGCTGTAGCCTATGGGGAAAAACACTGAGGCAGTTCGGGGAGATAGTCGCGCAAAAGATGTGGCGATAAGTCGCCAGGCGACAAAATCTCCCCGAATCTCCTCGTCTGGCCTTACTCTAAAAGTAAGAGAACCAAGTTGAGGGTTCTGAGCAGGCAACTGAACTGGAACGTGGGATAAGAGGTATGGAACAGGGCAGGGCCAAAACCAATCTGTCAGCGCAATACAAAATTGGAATCCAGAAGGGTAGTCAGTAATCAGACAGGAAGGACGCGCGGCCCACTAGGAAGAGGGAAGAGGAAGCAGTAAGTGGAGGTCCCAGCCACCCTCTAGACCTCAGGTATTATTACATTACCCCCTCCTCTAAAGGGGGCCACAGGACCCCTAGGCTTATCAGGAAATTTAGCATGAAACTGACATTTGAGATGGTCAGCATGGATATCAGAGACGGGAACCCTAAACTCTCCTCAGGATTTTAACCGTTCCAATATACTAGATATTGGAATTTACCCCTGGAAAGTTGAGAATCCACTAACCTCTGTACCAAATATTCAGGCTGACCTTCTACCGTAACCACCAGAGGAGGAGAATTCGTTCGAATAGCTCTGGTGGGTTTTTACAAAGAAGCATGAAAAGTGTTAGAAATTTTGAGTTCAGGAAGATACAGAAAATGGACCAATGAATTTGGTCCTAGCTTGGCAGAAGGAAATTTCAAGGGAATATTTGTGGAAGATAACCAGAGCCTATCACCAACCTGATAATCGAGTGACACTTTACAATGCCTATCTGCGGCTCTCTTTAGGCAAATACTGCTGAGGATCAAGAGTTTTGAATGTTTTGCCAAATATTGTAAGTGGTTAACCAAGTTGAAAGCAGGAACATCAGAAGAATGACCAGAAAAAGAAAAGGCTCTAGGATGAACAAACAGTAAACAGTAAAGAATGGAGACTCTCCAATGAAAGAATGAGTAGAATTATTGTATGCAAATTCAGCCCACGGAAGGAAATCTGCCCATTGTGATTGATTACTGGAGACGTAACAACTGAGGTATTACTTCAGTGATTGATTTGTCATTTCTGTCTGGCCATTAGTTTGTGGGTGACACACAGAGGAAAAAGTCAAATCAGTGCCCATAAGAGAACAAAAGACCAGCCAGAACCTTGAAACAAATTGACCCCCCCTATCAGAAATTATGTTCATTGGAGCTCTGAGAAGATTAAATATATTGGATAGGAAGAGTTCAGCAAGAGTTTTAGCAGAGGTGAGGATGGGAAGGGGAATACAATGAGACATTTTACTAAATTGGCCCACTTCCACCCAAATAACAGTATTCTCTTTAGAGGGAGGTAATTCCACAATGAAATCCATGTAAATAGGAGTCCATGGTCTTTTGGGGATAGGAAGCGACTGTAGTAGCCCCTGAGGTAAGGACCTGGACGTTTTTGAACATTGACTGGGCAGTAATCAATATAATTACCTACATCCTGTCTTAATGTTGGCCAGCAGAGAGTGTGAGAAAGAAGAGAACAGGTTTTACTGCAGCCCGGATGCTCGGCTACAGGCCCGGATTTACAAACTGCCCGCCCCTAGGCCAGCTCTTCTCCACCTTCCCCTGCCAGTTCTGCCCCCTTCCGCTTACTCCTGCTGCTGCCCAGTGCTGTCCCCTCCTCTTCCCTCTGCCAGGCGGTGACAGCACTTGAGACTGACGTGTGTCTCCAGTGCTAGTAGGTAATTCTGATGTGGCTCACATTCTGCCGTCCTAGGCCTGGGCTTTTGTGGCCTTGCCACAAATCCACCCTGCTCGGCTACCTTAGAATCGTGAGTCTTCACCAAAACTGCCTTATGAAGGTTTGCCAGAACAAAGAGTTTGCCCAGAGGTACATTAGGAGGTAAATTAACCTGGGCTTCAGACAAAGAGGAATACAGATCTGGGATCAATACTGCTACAATCACTTAGGTTCAGACCTCAAGGATTTGAGACAAAACTTCTCGAAAGGGCATCTGCCTTAGCATTTCTTTCACTGGGCCTGTAGGTGATGAGAAAGTGGGTAAAAAAATCAGGTAAAAATAATGCCCATCTGCCATGCCTGGGATTCAAGTGCTTAGCAGACTCAATGTACAACAGATTTTTATGGTCGGTAAACACTGTAACCACATGTTTAGTGCCTTCCAAAAGATGTCTCCATTCTTCAAATGCCCTGTTAATGGGCATTAGTTCCCTGTTACCTATTTCATAATTTCTTATTTGAAAAGAAGGCTCCTATGCCAATTTCAGAGGCATTTGCTTCTACCAGGAAAGGAAGAGTAGAAAAAGAGTAGAATCTGGATGCTGGAGCACAGAGCAAAAGTGAATGCTTTTTTTCAATTGTTAAAAGGCCCTTACAGCCTCATCAGATCAGATACTAGGATCTGTCCCCTTTTTGGTAAGGGCAGTGATTGGAGCCACCAGAGTAGAAAAGTTTTTTTATAAATTGCCTGTAATAATTGTTGAACGCTAAGAACCTTTTGAATGACTCGCAACAAAAAGGGTTGCACCCAATCTTGTTAGTAACCAAATCCACTTGGGGATTATGTTCCTGCAACCAGGGGAGGCACAGAATCACAGGAGAAACAGCATGACCTAAACAGAACTCCCCAGACCTGTTAAGTTTTGCCGTTTCCCTGCCTTTTGGGACAGGTGTTTCAAAAATGCCCTTTATCCCCACAATACAGACAGAACCCATTAGCTTGCCTATGGCCTTTTTTAAGACGACGAACAGGTAGAGCCCAATTGCATGGGTTCCTCTGAAGGCCTAGGGGCTGAAGCCAGGTTTGGGTAGCAAATCTGAGGGGATATATGAGGAATAGAAGCAGGAATTCTTTCCTGATTTCTCTCCCTGTTCCTCCTATCAATTTGTATAGTAGGGTGCATTAAGGAATCTAGAGAGGATGGAGCAGGAAAATTAACTAGGCTATCTTTGATAGCATAAGCTAGCCCCTCCCTGAACTGACTACGTAACGCAGTATCATTCCAGCCTGTTTCTACCGCCCATCAGCGAAATTCAGTACAATAATCCTCGACCCGCCTTTTACACTGCCTGAGGTTATGGATTGCAGAGTTTGGAGAGGCAGAATAATCAGGGTCATCCTAAATAATAGCCATGACCTTAAAGAAGGCATCGAGAGAGAAATGGGCTGGATCAGAAGGGAATAGGCTAAATGCCCACAGCTGTGGGTCCCCCTGGAGTAGGATGATAACAAAGTTAACTCTAGACTTTTCGGTGGGAAGGTGCAGGGTAGGAACCAAAAATGTAGCTTACAAAAATGTTGCTCCTGGAAGGTGAAAAATTTACTATGGTCCCTGTTAACTTTTAGGGAACGGGACCTTAGGTTCCACCACAGAGCTACATGGAATGTTGGTAGGACGGGGTCTGCTTTCCGGTACAGGAGCTGGAGCAGGAGTAAAAGATTGTTGCTTATTAACATCCAACCTTGCAGACAATCTCTGGAGACATTAGACAATCTTGCTTAGCCTTTTGTTCCTCTGGATGCCACCAAGACTTAAAGTGAGAGAACCAAGGCGAGGGTTCTGAACAGGCAAGGGAACAGGAATGTGGGACAAGAGGAAAGAGTAAGCTTTGTCATGGAAAAGGCCAAGGTCAATACCAATCAGTCAGTGCAGTACAAAATCGGAATCCAGAGGGTAATCAATAATCAAGCAAAGGTCAGTTCAGGCAGCAAGTCCAAACAGTGTAGTGTGGATTCGCACACCCTCCTTTCCAATGGATATAGATATGCCTGGTGCATGTGGGTGGAGGCTCCCACGGCAACCTCCCAATGCAACAGTGTAGAAAAACCTCACAGCACTCAGGTCTATGTGAAAATTTCAAAAATATTTTGAAGCGGAGTGCAATGCAATGTTTCGGGGTAACCCCTTTGTCAAGCCTTTTTCTACACAGTTCAGGCAGCAGACAGGACAGGCAGGGCTCTAGTAATAGTGAATCAGACAAAAATTAGCACCCAGGAACTTTTTAGAATAGACTTACATTGGGCAAAGAGAAAAAGGTTGTGGTGCCTTAAATTTTTGAAGTGCACACCAGCGTGCTGATGTGAGTGGGTGCCAAAAAAAAGGACGCGCACATGAAAACTCACGCCACTAGGAAGCCAAAGGATGCGAGCATCCCCACAGTGAGAGTAGCGGACGGCCCTGCCACCATAGTAGACCACCACATATTATTACAGTATGGTGATTCAAATTCCAAAAAAAATCCCTTATCCCCAGGTCCCAAGCATTCCTGTGTCTTCAGACATGGCTTATCAAAGTGTTGACAATCTGATGACTTGTGCAGTCTCACTATTACATGTAAGGGCTCATACACAAGGGTGCTACTTGATTGTTTGGGAAGCAGTGAGTAAACTGAGCAATACTCTGAATACACTTTCATTCATTTTTCTAAACAAGCTGTGCACAATATTCTCAGGGCCGGATTTGCATAGAATGCACCCCTAGGCCCGCTGACGTTCATCGTCCCTGTCCCCTCCCCTTCCTTTGTGTACATGAGCACATTTTCAGCATTGGGTCCAGAGTACAGGGGATTGGTGCACAGGAAATTTTAAAAACTATTGTATCTACTGCAATCCAGTGCTTCCGAACCAATGCGGGTGTCATAGGACAGCTTGCTGCCCCCCTAAAATGCTAGGGCCTGAATATTCTAGTGTTTTGATACATTTGTTAAATAACACTGGGGTATAAAGAAGCACATTACAATCACAAGTATTGTCTTTTATATGCATTTGTGACACTTACTGCTCATACTTTTTCCATAGAATGCGGTACAAAAACCACAATAAATACTCAGATGTCATTTTATAATTAAAACACATTGTAAGCACATTGTAACTTATATAAAACACATATTGCTGTATATGCACTTTTACATGTGTTTTTCAATTAAAGCCTGCAAGATTACAACCATATGTACATGTTCCATGTCTATGTAACCTAAATGTTGTAGCACCTCCTATGTTGTTATTATTATAAAGCTTCAAAATATTCTATTGCAATGTACTTAAGGAAACATAAGAGCTGATATAACAACAAACTAATACATTAGATAACGAGGGCCCGGCCCACAAAGGCTTGCAATCCAATTTGATGAAATAATATTATTAATGGGATCTTTACTGAAAATCCACTACATTTCTTTTTATAGCCTCCTGGTCTCAAGTAACGGTTATCCCAATTTTTAGATGTTAAATATTCCTAGAATACAGGTTGTTCTAAGTTCTTTAAATGCAAGCTGTATTGTAAAAAAAGGCTGGAATTCCTAGTACGAGATTGATAATAATTTTTTTTTATATCAATATTTTATAGAGTCTACGGGAAAAATAAAGGAAAACAACACAACTGTAAGAAAAAAATTATACAGAGAACTTGCTAGAAATTTTTGAGTAGGTTATAAATGATATCTGATACATGTAAATAAATAATGTTTCTGGTTGAGTAAGAGAGAATAAAGAAACTTAAACGTACTGCCTGACTCAGATACAGTCTTGACAGAAATATATCATACCTCTTATCATACCTCTGCCGTGTGGCGAATCTTTGACCACACCCATTTGGTGGTCACACCCCCTAAATACCATGTCCATTTTCCAAAATTTGGCAGATTATGGAAAGTTTGAACACATTTCTGGGGGTTTTAGGGCCGTGTTTTATGTGTTATTACAGTTTTACTAATGAAGGTTAATTGCCTTTTAAGCTGCAAGTCAGGTTTCTCCCAAGAGACATGCTTATCTTAAATAGTTACAATTGCATCTTTGCTTATATAAAATAGTTACAAATGTATCTAAGTGCAGGCACTGAGTATTCTGGTCTCTCTGCCAAAAGCCTCTTGTTTAATGAAGTTTTAGAAACTTTCTTTTTTCTGCATCAGTGCAAGAGATCAAAGAAAAACTCTGGATATTAAGGGGCAGATTTACAAAATTCGAGGGAAGAATTCGAATGTAAAAAACTTCGAATTTCGAAGTATTTTTTGGGTACTTCGACCATCGAATTGGTTAAATTCGATCGAAGTCGAACGATTCGAACGATTCGAAGTAAAAATCGTTCGACTATTCGACCATTCGATAATCGAAGTACTGTCTCTTTAAAAAATACTTCGACCACCTACTTCGGTAGATAAAACCTACCGAAGTCAATGTTAGCCTATGGGGAAGGTCCCCATAGGCTTGCCTGTGATTTTTTGATCGAAGGATTTTCCTTCGATCGTTGGATTCAAATCCTTCGAATTGTTCGATTCGAAGGATTTAATCGTTCGATCGAACGAAAAATCCTTCGATCGATCGATCGCAGGATTTGCGCAAAATCGTTCGACTTCGATATTCGAAGTCGAACGATTTTAGTTCCCAGTCGAATATCGAGGGTTAATTAACCCTCGATATTCGACTCTTGATGAATCGGCCCCTAACAGTACTGTACCATGACATGACATTTGGGAGGTTATATATATTTTAATGTTCAACTTTTTCAAACTTGGGATCGAAAAGATCTGTGTCTAGCTGCACATTGTATTATCTTTTCCACTGCAAAATTTCTTTGTAGCAACAGTTTTACTAAATTGCAATACTATGGCGTTGTATAACTCAAAAGTGGTGATTTTAGTGATTTTAGGAGGTTGGTTAGAAAGTTTTTGTGCACTTGTGCATATTGCAATTTTTTTACATGGGCTAGTGGCCTTTCTATCTACCAAAACATCTATGGAGAGTTAGCACAAAGTCGCAAGGCATTTAAGCTGTTGGAATTTCGGAATTTATATCTCCTTTGATGTTCATCAAATAGACCCCAAAGTAAACCCATTTGCAGGGTTGTGATGAGCGCCGGACATGGTCTGCGCGTCTATTCCATTCGACGGCGCCCATAGCTACCACATGGGTAGCGGGGGTGCCGGTGTGATGACATCACGAATCGGCGCCAGCGTGATGATGTCATGAACCGGCGCCAAATTCAAATAATAGGACCCCCAGGACACCGATTCAATGCCCAAGCATAGGTTCTGTCTTCTAGGTTCCTGGGTGCTTCTTAATTATTATTGGATTGATTACTGGACTTTGACCTTGCCTGGGCTTTGATTCTGATTTTATTCTGCCTGCCTTTGAACTCTTGCCTGGACTTGGATCATGATTTTGCCTGAACACTTTTTGTACTGCGATCTTAGACTTTAACCCTAAAGCTTTCTCTTTGGTCCTGACAACTCCATGCTGGGAGCTGATAGGCCCCTCACAAGGGTATCATTTAACCTATGTATCTCTCTATTTAAGACATTTAGTTTGCACGGTGCTTTCATTTTAAGTCATCAAATGAAATAGTTTTCTGAATTTACAATTATAAAATCTGAGCTGCATACAGTAGTTACATGCAATGACATGAGTCAGTAGACTCTTGGGAAAGATGTAGAAGGTTCTGAAAAGAAACACATATTGTTTTTTTCTCTTCACCATCCAAATTTCCCAGAAATTGCTATGGGCACCTAATGTCTACAAAGCTTTTTTGTACTAAGATGTGGAACATTTTGCATGCCCTAATTGATGTGTGTTGTCTATTGTATGCACATGTGGAAGATTGTTTGCAGGCAAAACATGGTGCAGACTTCTAAATTGCCGACATTATTATTTTGTGCTAAAATAAAATGCATGTTTCAAGTCTGAGCTTTTACATCTGTGTTTATTAAAAAATGAAAACAGACAAACTTGCTTTGTTATTGTAACAACATTAAGACATGCTATTACTCTGTGCAATCAAAGCACAATTGTCTTGCTTTGCACAGACAATCGGCCCAAAGAACACAGTTGTGTATGTATGTTTATGTCTCATTGGCAGAATGCTGGGGTTTGTGTCAGGGTTCCCAAAATTTTTATTAAAGGTTATCTTGAAGTAATGGGAACACAGGCCTTCAGGGAAGCATTATTTGAAAAGGCTAAAGGGAGACAATAATTAATTAACAGTTCAAATGGAAAAGTGCAAAAAATGGGCATGTGATTTTTTTTTCTTCTATGTATTATTTGTATGTATTTGTATGTATTACAAATTATTATTATGTATTGGTTTGGGCATAAAGAAGACACAAAGAAAGCTGTGAATACTGTGAAAAGTAAACTGATTTGCATGGACCACCTTGTATCCTGTATCCTTCAAAATGTTGAACTTGACGGATGTCTTTTTATTTTAAACTTCAACTATAATAAATCTTGGGTGGCCATAATGGAAATAATGTGTTTGTCTACTTTAAATTTGAGCAGTGTGCCCAATTTTATGTGGGTGTCTCATGTTTTACCAGCAGAATTTAGCAGCATTCTTACACCGGGCAGGGGAAGATCAGTAGACAATGTCCCACAACATTAATGTTAGTGGCAAAAAAAGAGACTTGCTGCAGTCACCTGCAATACCAAGTATCAAGTTGCCTCCTGTTACTCATATAACAGATATCAGCAGTGCCTGTAGCCAATAATAGACCTAGATGTTTCAACCAGTGGCAAAGAGGTTTTACTGGAATTACACCGTCTGTGCCATTCCTTGGTAAGAGACTCTGGATGACTGCAGGCAAGCATTTTAGAGGCCTGCCTAGCAGAATTAAGAATGGCACAATAATGTAAGCAATCTGATTCCTATATGTTTTCTTTTCAAGGAAAATTCTAAAATCCTAATTTATCCTCAGTTACAATTAAAATTAGAAATACAGGTATGGGATCTGTTATCCAGAATGCTCGGGGCCTGGGGTTTTCCGAATAATGGGTCTTTCTGTAATTTGGATCTCCATACTTAAAGTCTACTAACAATTAAATAAGCCGAATAGGATTGTTTTGCTTCCAGTAAGAGTTAATTATATCTTAGTTGGTATCAATTACAGGGTACCGTTTAATTATTACGGGGAAAAGGAAATCATTTAAAAAAATTAGAAACATTTGATTATAATGGGTTCTATGGGAGACAGCATTCCTGAATAGCAATGAATCACCTTGGGGATGGAAGCTATATAGTGCATAATGGTATATGTAAGAAACATGTGGTTGCTGGGCAGAAAGCAGCAGTGGGTTGTCATTTTTAGGTATGATGTTTAGGAGGCTACCTGCCATCAGAGGATCAGCTGCACAAGAATTTTAACATTTAGGACATTGCATTTACTACACAAACCCTCAAAATTCAATCACTGACTAATGACATATAGGCATGTATTTCCCACACGCTGCACACTGTACCTAATATGTTGAAAGACTCTTCATTACATTTGCGCGATTCGCCGCCAGCGAATAAATACGCGAAACGCCCGCGAAAATTCGCGGCAAAAATTCGCCGGCGACGTTTCGCGAATTTCGCGCCAAATTTGTGAATTTTTTGCCGAAGCGAAACGGCGCAAATTCGCCCATCACTATTAGTTAATAGCGCTGCTCCAGCATAATTCTGCACTGTAATGCATTTCTCAAAAGAGAAAACAGATTTTTTTTTTTTATTTAATTTTGAAATCTGATATGAGGCTAGACATATTGTCAGTTTTCAAGTTGCCCCCAGTTGTGTAACTTGTGCTCTGATAAACTGCTGTACTGCAAGTTGGAGTGATATCACTCCCCTCCCTTCCCCCCTCCCCAAGCAACCTAACAACAGAACAATGGGAATGTAACCAGATAGCAGCTCCCTAACACAATATAACAGCTGCCTGGTAGATATAATAACAGCACTCAATACTAAAATCCAGGTCCTACTGCAACACATTCAGTTACATTGAGTTGGAGAAACAACAGCCTGCCAGAAAGCAGTTCCATCCTAAAGTGCTGGCTCTTTCTGAAAGCACATGACCAGGCAAAATGACCTGAGATGGCTGCCTACACACCAATATTACAACTTGAAACAAAATACACTTATTGGTACAGGAATGAAATGTTATATTGTAGAGTGAATTATTGTAGTGTAAACAGTGGAATTTAGAAATAAAAACTACATCATAAAAATCATGACAGAATCTCTTTAAAGTAACAACACATGTCTGACTGATGCAAAATATCAGTGTAAATCCTTATTTACTAATGTCTCTGATCCATCTCCAAAATGTGATAGCCCTGTCTCTATTTTCAGTAGTACAGGCACCGACTGTTTATGAAAGGTTGCAGTGTAACAATTACACTGACATGAGTTGTTTTTTTATGCTTGCTACATCTAACAGGGTAGGCCAAAATGACAGATGACAAAGTTTTTTAAGGAAATATTTTAACATGGTTACCATTAAAGAAATTACCTTCAGTATTCAATGTTCTCATTCTATAAGCTCATTTTACAAAACACATCACTGGATCTTTACTAGAACATTTTCTTATTTTGTACCATGAATGGAATTTACCTTGAAGCTCAACACATTTATTAACATTAAACAACGGTTTAACCCAACTGAAACCATGTGTTCTACAGGTTCAGATGCTCAATATAACAGTGTGTTTAATGAGATGCTATCGTTTCAAACTGAAATATGACTATAATTTGATCCTGAAAAAAAAATGATACTTCTGCATCTACTGATACTTTATCCACATACCTAGAAGGAACATTTACTGATTACATTTTCAACTCTGGCATACCCACTGCAATACCATCAGACAGAAGAATACTAACCCAAGTTTTTAAAAGTGTCCAGATGTTATGTTAGTAGGTCTGAAATAGTCCACAACTGCTATCTTAATAGGGGCATTCATGACTCTGCTATGCTGAAATTAATGAAAATAATTGTGAAATGTTGTACATCTTTAAAATACACAGATCGGGATTTGTGTGAAGGCCACAAAGGCCCAGCCTAGGGCATCACAATGCAGCCACCAGCCATAGCACATGGGACTTGGAGATTTGACAGTTGTTTAAATCTCCTGTGTCAAGTTCCCAGTGCTTACAAATGGTGAAGGGGGGATGAGGGCATGGTAAACTGTGTGTCTAGCAGCACCAGAAGAACAAACCTGGGCTTGAATATGCACAAAGGTATTAAGCACAGCAGAATGTCCATATATGTACTACTGGGCGTACTTTGGACATATCCATTCATGCTATGAAAGGGATACTTTTACAGTTTTCCATCTGCAATGAAATTATATTTCATTCACAATATGTGTTGTTTTAAAATCCGTGATTAAAGCCACTTGCCATAAGCCTGCATTGCTTACAAACATTTACAGAGTTATTTCCAAGTATTTCTTTGAAGCCTGTGGGCTTTGTTTAGGAGATGCAAGGCAGGATGCCAAGTCCAAAAGTGAGGTGCAAAGTGCCATGTAGTTTGCACTTTGTACCCTGCCCCATGGGTTGTGCTACAAAGCCCCGTCTTAAGTAGAGGGTTGGCCTGAACCCAACTGCATTGACTACAACAATGTAAGTAAGCAATTTGTGAAAACATTTTAAGGGCTTGATGTGAAATGTGCTATTTGTGTCATTTACAGGAAAAAAAGATAGTAATGTGTTTGCCATTGTCACAGTAACAGTAAATTATCTACAATTCTTTAAAACATGATTCCTGAGCAAAAGGATTTGTTTTTCAAGTAATAGGTTTGAAAATGATGTGGATTTAA
This sequence comes from Xenopus laevis, assembly GCF_017654675.1. Taxonomy (NCBI): domain Eukaryota; kingdom Metazoa; phylum Chordata; class Amphibia; order Anura; family Pipidae; genus Xenopus; species Xenopus laevis. Next base: position 110,735,710 of record NC_054371.1, on the reverse strand, counting down.
CATTTAGCAATTTGCCGTGACAAATACATGATTGCTGGACCTGTTTTATATTTACTTGGTGTACTTTGTTCTGTTCCCTGGGGTGGTAATTTCTATTTGCATGTCTTCTCTTTGTTAGCATATCCTCTGACTGTGCACAAATTTTGTTGAGACTATATATATATATATATATATATATATATATATATATATATATATATATATATATATATATATATATATATATATATATATATATACTGTGTGTGTATATATATATATATATATATATATTATATCTCGCGGCTACCGGCACTCTCGATAGAGTCATTAAATGGGCCTGGGTGCAGAAACAGCAAATTTGCTCCATGTATATCCGAAAGGATCCGCACTCTCAGGACTTTGAACTTCAATCTGACGTTTCTGCCCAACCCTGGGCCTTTCTCAAAGTACCAAAATAACAGTGATCACGCCTTAAATCTGCATTTTGGCGGGAAAACAGCAACAATTACTGTGATGTATTAGCATAGTCATCATATGTCGCTGTAGATCCACTCGTGTAACATATACCCATTAAAACTACATAAATTAACATAATTACACCGAAATGTTAAAAACAAGACACTGAATAACAATCAAAGATGTAACAAACAATACAAACTATCATCATGTGTCAATCTCTAAGAAGCTGTTAAATTCTAAAAGTATCAGTCAGGCTACTAAAAATGTATACATCCTCTTCTAGTACAGTCAGATTAGACATCTTAACCCCTTCAGGTACTTACATGTATTGTTTTATACCACTCTATATTCATTACTCTCATATTTCTTTTACAGTAAATGTAATGCTGATCACTCTACTACTCTACTACTACCATACGGTATGTGGTGTGTCACAAGTACTTTATTATTTCTTAATTATTACTTTGTGGTTTGATTTACTGCTCCATATTGCTTATTTCTGTATCACTAACAAAAAAAATATTTTGGTACTAATCGCCGTGCTTCCTGTGTTATTGCAAGGGGCACTGTTATGGTGCAGTGGCATATTCAATCTCTACCCCCCGCCCCAAGTTGTTCCAGTGTGTTTTATCGGGACCTGATCCTCTAATTCATCTCTCCCTGGGAAACGAGTCATGGCTTCTCCTCACTCACTTTCTCCCCTCGTTATTCACTGCTTAATGACCTACCTATTGTAATCTCAGCGTGCCTAGCTCCACAAATTCTAGAGTCAGTGAACAGCTAGTGAAAAATATTAAAAATATGAAAATAATAAGCAAATAAATGGGGAGCTTACAACCCCAAAAATATATATATTAAAAACCAAAGTGGGGACCTATAACTTCATTAAACCCCTGTGTGTGTATATCACTATCTTGTATACCATATCGGACAAAAATGCAAAATCAATCTCGGTAACCACCATATAGTGATCTGTGCACCCATGTTATCCCCATAAATGTACCAACACCATATTTATATTGATCAATAATCTCCATCTTGTTCCATATCACCCTCCAATCAATATTGGAATATATTAACTAAGTATGTTTTACTCATATCCACACCATTAATAAACCACCCAAAGTTGCTCTAAATTACCCAAAACAAAACTCAAGAAAATACTCAGAAAGAATGTGCAAAAAATGTTCAAAAGCAAGTCCCAGTGCTTAAATGTCCCACATGTTGTTCGCTTGCATACATTCAGTATATTTGTTCTACGGGAGATTGCCACCTAGCAACAGCTGATGGGTTAAGCGGCAGCCTCCCGAAGATACGCTGGAAAAATTTATTTAACCACTACATCCACGTTTTAGCATTTCCCTTCTGATTTGCTTGTGCCTTTAAGATGTGGGAGCAAGCACAGGTCTGCTCAGTGATTGGACAGTGTGGAACAATGTGACATCACAGGAAGGGGATCATCTGAACGGGGAAGTTATATTGTTTACCTCAGCGTTCATGGAGGAGGCAGTTTCTTATTCTGCTACAAACTCTGTGGCGCTTCCACCTCAGTTTCCTTCCAGATATCATAAAAAAATCTCCTTTATATTCTAAACATAAGGAGGAACATTTTTCTCTGTTCTGAGAAAAAAGAGTGATGTTAGACGCTTTATTTTCTCCTCATTTGACTTCCATGAAGAGGGTTCAGTCCCAAAGAGGTACTCCTAAGATGGGAAAAGGAGTAAACGTAAAGATATCTCTTCTACGTTTGGAGTTAATTCAAGAGTATCTTAAGGTTCCACTCTCAGTAAAGAGGCCCGTTTGGGTTGCTCTAGTGGTAACCCTGACCCTGTAGGAGGTCTGTCTCTACAGGCAATGATTCCAAGGTCTCTTTCTACAGGCAATGATTCCCAGGAGTGTGACGCAGCCTCCAACTTATTGTCTGGGAATCTGTAATGTTATGTGAATGGATAAATTGCAAATTTCCTCAGTGAATTTGCAGTGAAAAAATATAAATACACTCTCTGAAATCTTTCACATAAGTGTGCAGCCAATGAATGATGTGAATGGCTCAAGTGAACAAAGTAAACTGCTAATCGGCATGAGATTGCAAGACAAATAACATTCCTCTTAATGCTAATGGAGGATGTTATACCTTTATTTGTGCTAATCCATTGGCATTGTCACTTCTTGTCTCCCTGATAAAGGAAGATGATTTAATGTACATATGCATTGATTTTTGCATATTTTCCTGATATGCTGAAATTAATTGCACGTTACATTTACCCACCTCAGCTGCCATTTGGGTTACCAGGCCTAACCAACAAATATAATTGCTCAATTTCTTTTAACCTTCCACTTCAAAGTGACGAAGGCTATTGGCTCCACCCCTATTAGTCAATGTAGAACAAGAAGGCATAGATAATAAATTCTTGCCATTAAATAATTCTAAACCGGCAATCTGTGGATTCTGGCAGATGCCAAAGGGCTGCTATAAGATGCCATAGACAGTCACTATTAACTGGGCATGTGAGGGCTGTTTGGGCCTCTGTATACCTGAAATAGCAGGGCCTTTCATCTATGGCCAGCTTAAGAAGGTTTCACCACAGCTGTGCCAGTGGACCTAGCCTGCAAATCTGCCCTTATGCTACATCCTCCTACATGTTTTTGTCAAATTTCATCCATGAAGTGAGAGCTTAAGGCTAAGAAATCCTTTGTGGACATTAATACTAAACCTCACTTTATGTAGCACTTTGGTAAATATGGTTGCTTTAAAAAAGTCCAGGACACAATATACAACTTTCATTCTGCCACTGTCACCTTCTCTATGAAGAGATCAGGGAAGGCTATGCATTGGTTAATCATAACATCAGATACCTGATTATTCAGGATAGTAAAAAATGGGTATGCCCCTTTTTTTTTACTGATATTTCCTGTAAATCTATCTGTATTGCACCCCTCTTGTGCAAAAATTCTAGACAACATCTTATTAAATGAGGTGATTTAGGAGATCCCACAGAGGAGATCTCGTAAATAAAAGCTTGGTCGCTTCCCTGTTTTTTGTGGAAAGATAAGAAAGGTCATCTTCAGCAAGTGCTGAATGCAAAAATGTATATTATTATCTGCACCCAGGCAATGTGTTGGACCTGTCATGTGCATGCACCTCCTTGTTGAGATATATATATATATAAACAGTATAGCACAATTCAGAATAAAAGGCTCAATAGATCTTCCAACTATTCTTCATGCTACCCAATGAGCAATAGAGACAAAATTGCCATTAGACAACACTCCCCACAGAAAGCTACTTAGCTTCTATTGAAATATATATCTTTACAGATAGTATGTCATGTTATTGACCTCTTAAACATCCTTTACTTTCTCAAGGATTATTAAAGCAGTAGTGGATCAACTACACCAATGGACATTTTTTATCTGTGTTATTGGGATTACCTTTCAGTATTAGATCATTCCAGAGGGTCCTTGATAACTGTAGATCATATCAACAGCTGCCATTTATGGAGCACAGTTGTAACACGCTGACCGTCACTCTTAATCTTAGTACATTGTTACAAGATTCTAGAAGCAATTCAAATCACTCTAAATGACTTGTGGCAAGTATTGTCTATCTTTTAGAGCTGGTCCAGTCCTCCACAAAGACATACTGCAGTGCAGAGACTTCCAAGTTCTCTTGAACTTTCTACTAAATGAGTGAGGCTGGGGAAAGAATATATAGAATCTAGATACTGGAGTCAAAAACAAAATGAAACAAACACATAGCAAATGTCACAGTCCCCTTCCCTCATAGATGGAACACCTTGTAGTTCCAAGCAATATATTAGTCGGTTTGGAGGGGGTCCTGGTCTCCAATACATAACAATACCACATACATTTACTAGAACTCATTGCTGTCAGATTAGCAGTTGTACTGAGCTTTTTCCATATCCAGCCACATAACCTTTCAGGCAATAAAGTTGTATCTTTTCTATGCTAAGAAGCAGTTTTGCTTTAGAGCCAGATCATTGAAATAAACCTATTCCTCATATCCAAAATATATACCAGTAATGCAAGAGAAATACTGTAGCAGTCAGACCATCTATAGACATATAGTATATAGTATGTATATATATATATATATATATATATATATATATATATATATATATCTATATATATATAGATATATATATATATATGGTGTATATGGCATACTACAGTATGTCTCCCACCACAAAAATCTATTTTGAGATTCCCTAAGCTTCAGGGAAATAAATTTAGTCGCACCATCATCATTCCAAGCCAAAAATGTGTTTTTAGGCTATTATACCACGTGTCTAGTACAGACAAAGCGTTTTATATTTACTGGCAAATTCTGTCAGGCCTTTGTACTTATCATAACATTGATTCACAGAGCACTTGTGAACATATATCAAGACAGGGCAACAGATGTAGTTATAAAATGTCCATTTAACTTTCCAAGATGAGGTATCAGATCTTACAACTAATGCATCATGGTCTAAAAGTTCCATCATGTTTACAACAAAATGCCTCCAGGCCCTAGGTGTTTCTACAGAAATTTACTTACTCGTGATTGTCAGCCCCTAAAGGGTTAGATATTTGAACTTTCACTTTCCTTTCTTCAGCTAAGGATATTGTGCCCAACATAGCCAGTTGATCTTTCCTTATTATTTAACGTGGGTCTTGCATTTCTATACTGAAACTTATCATTCTGAAAATGATTATGTGATTATATCAGCAAGTTACAAAACATTGCATGTAGAACTAACTGTAAGGAATCTCTACAGAGGCTAGTCTATCTTCGCTATGGATACATACACACAGGACTTAAATTCTCTCTCCTATGAAAGGTGTTTAATAATCCAACAGATTTGAGCTCATTGTCCATTAAATTTTCTTGTCTATCAGCAATAAAAACAGTACTTTCTAATTTCTGGCCCATTGTTATGAGGGATCACATTTGTTATAAATTATAACATTATCCTTAGAGGATCACACTTTGCAGGTGGTTGAATTAGACATAAGTTAAGACTCTGATCATTGCCTTGCTGTATTTATAAGCCTCTTAATTTATTTACACAATGTATTCCTTAAGAGGAAATAATACATATTATTAATAACTTACACATAATATCACAAGATTATTCATTTTGGTCCAATCTAAAATTTTGATGTGGATTCATCCCATTCAAGGAACATTCCTTTTGAAGATCCACAACATCCAAGGCTACCCTGAGATGTCTCTACCTTCTAATTTTAATATGGTAGCATTGTGGCATAGTTGACATAATGAGACATTCATAAAACAACTACTAGATGTGTGGTATTCTCTAGGGATGTAGCGAACGTCGGAAAAAAAGTTCGCGAACATATTCGCGAACTTGCGCAAAAATGCGAGCGGTTCGCGAACGGTTCGCGAACCCCATAGACTTCAATGGGAAGGCGAACTTTAACATCTAGAAAAGACATTTCTGGCCAGAAAAATGATTTTAAAGTTGTTTAAAGGGTGCAACGACCTGGACAGTGGCATGCCAGAGGGGGATCAAGGGCAAAAATGTATCTGAAAAATCTGCCTGTGTGTGCTTGGAAGAGATAGTGTAGGGGGAGAGCTGTTAGTGATTTCAGGGACAGATGATAGTAAGTTTGCTGGCTAGTAATCTGCTTGATACTGCTCTGTATTGGAGGGACAGAAGTCTGCAGGGATTTGAGGGACATTTTAGCTTAGGTAGCTTTGCTGGCTAGTAATCTACTGTTCTCTTTAAACAACTGCCATACGTTGACCTTGTAGGCATTGTTTGCCCAGTTTTTTTGGACGCAGCCACTGAAGCACAGTTGCCAGAAAAAATATGCCATATAAATGCTGAAAATAGTCATTTTTCGCCATACGTTGACCTTGTAGACATTGTTTGCCCAGTTTTTTTGGACGCAGCCACTGAAGCACAGTTGCCAGAAAAAATATGGCATATAAATGCTGAAAATAGTAATTTTTTCGCCATACGTTGACCTTGTAGACATTGTTTGCCCAGTTTTTTTGGTTGCAGCCACTGAAGCACAGTTGCCAGAAAAAATATGCCACATAAATGCTGAAAATAGTCATTTTTTGCCATATACGTTGAGTCAACGTATGGCAAAAAATGACTATTTTCAGCATTTATATGGCATATTTTTTCTGGCCTCTGTGCTTCAGTGGCTGTGGCCAAAAAAACTGGGCAAACAATGCCTACAAGGTCAACGTCGTTGACCTTGTAGGCATTGTTTGCCCAGTTTTTTTGGCCACAGCCACTGAAGCACAGAGGCCAGAAAAAATATGCCATATAAATGCTGAAAATAGTCATTTTTTTGGTCGCAGCCACTGAAGCACAGTTGCCAGAAAAATTATGCCATATAAATGCTGAAAATATAAATTTTTTTGGTTGCAGCCACTGAAGCACAGAGGCCAGAAAAATTATGCCATATAAATGCAGAAAATATGCATTTTTTTGGTCGCAGCCACTGAAGCACAGTTGACAGAAAAATTATGCCATATAAATGCTGAAAATATAAATTTTTTTGGTTGCAGCCACTGAAGCACAGAGGCCAGAAAAATTATGCCATATAAATGCAGAAAATATGCATTTTTTTGGTCGCAGCCACTGAAGCACAGTTGACAGAAAAATTATGCCATATAAATGCTGAAAATATAAATTTTTTTGGTTGCAGCCACTGAAGCACAGAGGCCAGAAAAATTATGTCATATAAATGCAGAAAATAGGCATTTTTTTGGTCGCAGCCACTGAAGCACAGAGGCCAGAAAAAATTAAACCAGTAGGGTTTGCACCCTAGTTTGTAACGGTGGCGGAGGGAGGAGGAGGACGCTAAAGGACAGCTGTGTGTGGAGTCATGAGGCTTGAAGAGAAGGACAGCTGCATAGAAGTCAGAACAAGTCTTCCGGCGTGCAGTAACCCTCCGAGATCCACCCCTCATTCATTTTAATAAAGGTCAGGTAATCGACACTTTTGTGACCTAGGCGAGTTCTCTTCTCAGTTACAATCCCTCCTGCTGCACTGAAGGTCCTTTCTGAGAGCACACTTGAGGCTGGGCAAGACAAGAGGTTCATGGCAAATTGTGACAGCTCTGGCCACAGATCAAGCCTGCGCACCCAGTAGTCCAGGGGTTCATCGCTCCTCAGAGTGTCGATATCTGCAGTTAATGCCAGGTAGTCCGCTACCTGCCGGTCGAGGCGTTCTTTGAGGGTGGATCCAGAAGGGTTGTGGCGCTGCCTTGGACAGAAAAACATTTGCATGTCTGACGTTACAGACTGGCCAAAGGGCTTTGTCCTTGCAGGTGTGCTCGTGGCAGGATTACTGGCACCTCTGCCCCTGGAATGTTGATGAGTTCCTGAAGTGACATCACCCTTAAAAGCATTGTACAACATGTTTTGCAGGCTGGTTTGTAAATGCCGCATCTTTTCGGACTTGTGGTATGTTGGTAACATTTCTGACACTTTATGCTTGTACCGAGGGTCTAGTAGCGTTGCGACCCAGTACAGGTCCTTCTCCTTAAGCCTCTTGATACGGGGGTCCTTCAACAGGCATGACAGCATGAAAGACCCCATTCTCACAAGGTTGGATGCAGAGCTATCCATCTCCGCTTCCTCATTATCAAGGACTGCATCATCCACGGTCTCCTCCCCCCAGCCACGTACAAGACCAGGGGTCCCCAAAAGGTCACCACTAGCCCCCTGGGAAGCCTGCTCCTGTTGGTCCTCCTCCTCCTCCTCCACAAAGCCACCTTCCTCCTCTGACTCCACTTCTGGCACCTCTCCCTGCGTTGCAGCAGGTGCCTGGGTTCGTTCTGGTGATTCCGACCAGAAATCGTGCGCTTCCAGCTCCTCGTCACGCTGGTCTACAGCCTCATCTGTCACTCGTCGCACGGCACGCTCCAGGAATAAAGCGAAGGGTATTAGGTCGCTGATGGTGCCTTCGGTGCGACTGACCATATTTGTCACCTCTTCAAAAGGTCGCATGAGCCTGCAGGCATCGCGCATAAGCACCCAGTAACGGGGGAAAAAAATCCCCAGCTGTGCAGATCCAGTCCTACCACCCAGTTCAAAAAGGTACTCGTTGACGGCCCTTTGTTGTTGCAGCAGACGTTCCAACATAAGGAGCGTTGAATTCCAGCGAGTCTGGCTGTCAGAAATCAAACGCCTGACTGGCATGTTGTAGCACTGCTGAATGTCAGCAAGGCGTGCCATGGCTGTGTAGGAACGTCTGAAATGGGCCGACACCTTTCTGGACTGGGTGAGAACGTCCTGGAATCCTGGGTACTTGGAGACAAAACGTTGGACTATTAAATTTAACACATGTGCCATGCAGGGCACATGTGTTAAATTGCCTAGTCTCAACGCTGCCAACAGATTGCTTCCATTGTCACACACCACTTTTCCGATCTGCAGTTGGTGTGGGGTCAGCCACCGATCGGCCTGTGACTGCAGAGATGACAGGAGTACAGATCCGGTATGGTTTTTGCTTTCCAGGCACGTCATCCCCAAGACAGCGTGACAACGGCGTACCTGGCACGTCGAATAGCCTAGGGGGAGCTGGGGGTGCACAGGTGTGGAGGAGGAGAAGGAGGACCCAGCAGCAGAGTAAGAAGAAGACGAGGTAGAGAGCGATGGAGGAGTAGAGGTGGTGGCAGAACCGCGTGCAATCCGTGGCGGTGACACCAACTCCACTGTTGTTGTTGAGCTACCCATTCCCTGCTTCCCAGCCATTACCAAGTTCACCCAGTGGGCAGTGTAGGTGACATACCTGCCCTGACCATGCTTGGAGGACCATGCGTCAGTAGTCATATGGACCTTTGGCCCAACACTAAGTGACAGAGATGCGGTAACTTGGCTCTGCACATGTTGGTACAGGTGTGGTATTCCCTTTTTAGAAAAAAAATTGCGGCTGGGTACCTTCCACTGCGGTGTCCCAATTGCTACAAATTTGCGGAAGGCCTCAGAGTCCACCAGCTGGTATGGTAAAAGCTGGCGGGCTAAGAGTGCAGACAAGCCAGCTGTCAGACGCCGGGCAAGGGGGTGACAGTCAGACATTGGCTTCTTACGCTCAAACATGGCCTTCACAGAAACTTGGCTGGTGGCAGATGACTGGGAATGGGAACAGGTGGTCAAGGTGGAAGGCGGAGTGGAGGGTGGTTCAGACGGGTCAAGGAGAGCAGAGGTAGAGCAGTAAGATGCTGGACCAGAAGGAGTGTGGCTTTTAGTTTGCCTGTTGCCTTTGAGGTGTTGCTCCCAAAGTGCTTTGTGCTTGCCGCTCATGTGCCTTCGCATAGAAGTTGTACCTATGTGGCTGTTGGGCTTACCAAGGCTCAGTTTCTGACTGCACTCATTGCAAATTACAATGCTTTTGTCAGAGGCACACACATTAAAAAAATCCCACACTGCTGACTTTTTGGAAGTGTGCGATCTGGCGGTAACAGTAGAAGTTGCCGGAGTTGGCGGTATTGGCGGCAATGGCGGGTGCGTTGGCCGGCTGAACACAGGTGCCGATACATGTTGTTGCCCTACTGATCCCTGCGGGCTGTCCTCCCTGCTTCTTCTAAGTCTTATTCTCCTACTGCCTCTCTGACTCTCCGTCTCTCCATCTGAACTACCCTCCTCTTGCTCTCTTCTACTAGGCACCCACAAAACATCAATCTCCTCATCATCATTCTCCTCAGATGCATCAATTTCTTCTGACACATCACAGAAGGAAGCAGCAGCGGGGACCTCCTCCTCATCACTCATTATGTCCATCTCTATCGTGTTCTCTGCCAGAATTAAATCTGGTGTAAGGTCCTCATCTCCTTCATCTTCTTCTGGCAATAATGGTTGCGCATTACTCAGTTCAAGAAACTCATGGGAAAATAACTCCTCTGACCCCAGTGAAGAAGGGGCACCGGTGGTGGAGGAAGTGTTACGTGGGGTGGCCATAGCAGTGGAGGATGAGGAGGATGTTGTGGTAAAGTTAGAAACGGTAGAGGATGGGGTGTGCTGTGTAAGCCAGTCAACTACCTCTTCAGCATTTTGGGAGTTCAGGGTCATTGGCTTTTTTAAAACTGGGCAATTTGCTAGGGCCACAGGATTGCATAGCAGCACGGCCCCTAGCACGGCCTCTGCGTGGCGGCCTGCCTTTGCCTGGCATTATTTTTAAAAAAACAACAACAACAACAAAAACTCAGTTGGTTTTTCTGGAAACGATAATACACACAGCTAGATGGCGGGTTGAAGAAAACACTGTGCAAATAATGCCTACAAAGTCAACGTATACACTACTACAGCGGTGGATACGGATTACGTAAAATATATGAATGCTGCTTGAAAAAAAGTAACTCAAGTGGTTTTTCTAGAGACGATAATATTATCAATATTTAGACAAAATGTGAACAAGGTCACACAGCTCGATGGCGGGTTGAAGAAAACAGTGTGCAAATAATGCCTACAAGGTCAACGTATACACTACTACAGCGGTGGATACGGATTACGTAAAATATATGAATGCTGCTTGAAAAAAAGTAACTCAAGTGGTTTTTCTAGAGACGATAATATTATCAATATTTAGACAAAATGTGAACAAGCTCACACAGCTCGATGGCGGGTTGAAGAAAACACTGTGCAAATAATGCCTACAAGGTCAACGTATACACTACTACAGCGGTGGATACGGATTACGTAAAATATATGAATGCTGCTTGAAAAAAAGTAACTCAAGTGGTTTTTCTAGAGACGATAATATTATCAATATTTAGACAAAATGTGAACAAGCTCACACAGCTCGATGGCGGGTTGAAGAAAACACTGTGCAAATAATGCCTACAAGGTCAACGTATACACTACTACAGCGGTGGATACGGATTACGTAAAATATATGAATGCTGCTTGAAAAAAAGTAACTCAAGTGGTTTTTCTAGAGACGATAATATTATCAATATTTAGACAAAATGTGAACAAGGTCACACAGCTCGATGGCGGGTTGAAGAAAACAGTGTGCAAATAATGCCTACAAGGTCAACGTATACACTACTACAGCGGTGGATACGGATTACGTAAAATATATTATGGCTGCTTGAAAAAAGTGACTCCGGTGTTTTTTCTGGAGACGGTAATATTATGGATATTTAGACAGAATGTGAACAAGGTCACACAGCTCGATGGCGGGTTGAAGAAAACAGTGTGCAAATAATGCCTACAAGGCCAACGTATACACTACTACAGCGGTGGATACGGATTACGTAAAATATATGAATGCTGCTTGAAAAAAGTGACTCCGGTGTTTTTTCTGGAGACGGTAATATTATGGATATTTAGACAGAATGTGAACAAGGTCACACAGCTCGATGGCGGGTTGAAGAAAACAGTGTGCAAATAATGCCTACAAGGCCAACGTATACACTACTACAGCGGTGGATACGGATTACGTAAAATATATGAATGCTGCTTGAAAAAAGTGACTCCGGTGTTTTTTCTGGAGACGGTAATATTATGGATATTTAGACAGAATGTGAACAAGGTCACACAGCTCGATGGCGGGTTGAAGAAAACAGTGTGCAAATAATGCCTACAAGGCCAACGTATACACTACTACAGCGGTGGATACGGATTACGTAATATATATGAATGCTGCTTGAAAAAAGTGACTCCGGTGTTTTTTCTGGAGACGGTAATATTATGGATATTTAGACAGAATGTGAACAAGGTCACACAGCTCGATGGCGGGTTGAAGAAAACAGTGTGCAAATAATGCCTACAAGGCCAACGTATACACTACTACAGCGGTGGATACGGATTACGTAAAATATATTATGGCTGCTTGAAAAAAGTGACTCCGGTGTTTTTTTCTGGAGACGGTAATATTATGGATATTTAGACAGAATGTGAACAAGGTCACACAGCTCGATGGCGGGTTGAAGAAAACAGTGTGCAAATAATGCCTACAGGGCAAATAATGCCTAAAAGGTCAACTTATACACTACTACAGCAGTAGTAAAATAAAAAAAAGTAAAATAAAAAAAAAATGAATATTAAAAAAAAAAATTAAAGTTGGTGCTGCTGAACTACTAGGAGCAGCAGATTAGCACACCAGTCCCACTCCCCAACACTGCTAGACTAATAGCACTGGGCTCTTATAGTAGTAGTAGTAGTAGTAGTAGTAAAACAACAAAAAAATAAATAAAAGCAGTCCTTACAAGGACTACTGTTATTGCAGCAGTCAGCAGATGAGATCAGAAGCAGGACAGCTGCCCACTGCAGCTACATACAGAGCACTGCAGTAGAAGGTAGATTACTAGCCAGCAAAGCTACCTAAGCTTAAATGTCCCTCAAACCCCTGCAGACTTCTGTCCCTCCAATAACAGAGCAGTATCAAAACGATTACTAGCCAGCAAACTTTCAACTGTCCCTGAAATCACTAACAGGCAGCAGCTCTCTCCCTACACTATCTCTTCAGCACACACAGGCAGAGTGAAAAAACGCTGCAGGGCTTCGGTTTTTATAGGGAAGGGGAGTGGTCCAGGGGAGAGCTTCCTGATTGGCTGCCATGTACCTGCTGGTCTGGGGTGAGAGGGCAAAAAAAAGCGCCAACAATGGCGAACCCAAAATGGCGAACGTCGCGCGACGTTCGCGAACTTCCGGCGAGCGCGAACACCCGATGTTCGCGCGAACAAGTTCGCCGGCGAACAGTTCGCGACATCTCTAGTATTCTCCCATCAGCTGTTGCTAGGTGGCAATCTCCCGTAGAACAACGAAGTGTTTGCAGGAATCTATGACTTGCAAACAACATTTGTTCAAGGGATAAGATTGCCACCTAGCAACAGCGCCCACCCATGTCCCGTCCTTAAATTGCAACATGTAATTCCTTCCGGAATTCTTAGTAGTTGTGATTATTTTGTGGATTTTTCTTCCTTTCCCTCTTGTCGTAAAACAAAATCTTGGGAAGAAGTTGGATTATAAATCCAAAATCAAAGAGGACAAGAAAGGATGTTACTTTCATCACTCTGGATGTGCCTAATGTGCCTTTATCCAAATTGATTGGGTTAATTTCATAGCGAATGCTACAATACAGGTAGCTAGATGTTATAAATTATTTAGTTCTAGAAACTATAGCCTTATTGCCTGATACTTCCACCTTGAGATGACGTATCTATTTCTGAACAACATTTATTGTTACAACTTCAACAACTATTGGTCGAATATCGACCAATATATGTATATTTGTATGTTTAATCTTTGCTTCACTTTGACATTTCCAATATATATATTTATCCCGTGTCATACAAAAGTAGTGCCAGACTCGAGGGATAATTAAACCTCGATATTCGACCAATAGTAAATGTGCCCCTAGGTATCTTTTTAAGCAAATTGTCTATTTATAAAAAAGTGTTTCTGATGTTGTTTTTTCACTCGAATGGATTGGACAAGCAATTATGACACATTAATTGAATGATTTATTTGTCTATATATGTGCACTTTTTTTCTGAATTCGTATGCTTGACAAAGGGGTTTTATTACCCGAAAAGTTGCATTTGCACTCTGCTTTGAAAGAGGACAAGAAAGGATGTTACTTTCATCACTCTGGATGTGCCTAATGTGCCTTTATCCAAATTGAGTGGGTTAATTTCATAGTGAATGTTACAATACAGGTAGCTAGATGTTATAAATTATTTAGTTCTAGAAACTATAGCCTTATTGCCTGATACTTCCACCTTGAGATGACGTATCTATTTCTGAACAACATTTATTGTTACAACTTTCATTCTTAGTTTATTCTTAGTTTATTAGACAACTAAGGTTTAAACTATATCTTGTCACTTAATATATCTTATTATCTCTGCTTTTATCAAAAAGCATTATCCTTAGGATTGTCATCCGCAGACTCCCGGTAAAAAATCCCCACACTGTCCAATCACTGAGCAGACCTGTGCTTGCTCCCACATCTTAAAGGCACATGCACATCAGAAGGGAAATGCTAAAACGTGGATGTAGTGGTAAAATAAATTCTTCCATCGTATCTTAGGGAGGCTGCTGCTTAACCCATCAGCTGTTGCTAGGTGGCAATCTTAGCCCTTGAACAAATGTTGTTTGCAGGTCATAGATTCCTACAAACACTTCTACGCCAGTAAGTATCCATACCCAGGATCTTGTTCCTCCCGTTGTTCACAGTGTATATCGGGGGATACACAACTTTACCTCCCCACTATATGTGAAGTCCATTCCAACTGCATATATATATATATATATATATATATATATATATATATATATATATATATATATATATATATATATATATATATATATAAAAACAGAGTCAATAGAGAAGCTGGCACTCTCGTCACTATGTATAAACGTGCCTGGGTGCAGTGTCCAAATTTAGTACATCTAACTCACAAAAGGTCTGCACTCTCAGGACTTACTTGAAAATAAAAAATGTTTTATTAAAAGAATAACGTTTCGGCCTCTCAGAGGCCTTTCTCAAAGTAAAGAAAAATACATAATGAATGTCTTAAATACTACAAGATGGCGGGAAGTGTAAATTGGCTGACCAATCATAGACAACATCGAGTCATTGAATAGTTAAATACAATTATACATCTGTGCTTACACAAATCTAAGACTATAGCTATTAAGACAATCCCAATTAAATTAAAACCCCCTCTATTACATTTTTAGAAGGATAAAAAGGATTAAAAACAATACTAAGTAACAATCACTTCCTATTAGGTGTTAATCTCAAATTAAACTTTCTACGTTACATAGTATCAAAAACATGAGTAGGTGAAAGATCTGAAATAACTTACCCTCATATATGCAAATAGTAATCGGATTTATAACATGTCAAGTAAACTATTATGTAGTTCACAGGTCAGGATCCGTATCCATATATATAAAAGCTAATACAGTGTTAACCCCCATTTGTAACAGTGAACAATGGGTTAATATAGACCTATGAGTGCTGGGATATAATGTTGCCTAATGATGCTGCATGCTACGGGGCAAATCCACTTATGTGTATCGTAACAAACCAACATGTGCTTTAACCCCAAATAACTATACAAGTTATTAAACGCAGTGTTATTAATAACATCATGTGATGGACTCATATTATCAATATGTAAGTATTCATCCAATATTATATGTAACCTAACAAGTGTATATTAACCCTGAATAATAATCAATTAATAAGAAAAAATAAACCCCATTATGCTAAGCTAAAAAATCAAAAAAATCAAAAAAATCAAAAAAATACAGTGTACAAAAATAAGAAATAAATAATAAAAAATTACGACCAAAGTTAGAAGCACAAACTGTGCTGTGAGACTGTTCCCCGAGCTGCATATAGTTCATGGCAGATGTCCAGCAATTAGTGTGATCACCTGGACCCTAAGTCAGGAAACCTACAGGAAAGCAGTTTTATGGCCCGCTGACTAAGGAACTCCAAAAGGCCAGCGGATAAAACAACCACTGTAAAGGGCAACGGAACACCGACCTCTCCTAGATCACCAACTGCAGGGCCAGCGACACGCCGGCAAGCGGGTCCCCGATGGACTTGCCTACACAGGGCAGTAACCCAAACGCCGTGTTCAATCTTGGAATGTAGCGACAGGTAGAAGATCGCATGCTGTAGGACCAGAGATACACCGGTAAGCAGATCTTCCATAGGCTCCCCGTCAGAGGTTAGCGTCGTGTAATAGACTTGCACGGCATATTCAGTGTTAAGTTCCGGCATATAGCGATAAATGGAAGATCACTCGCTACAGGACCAGCAGCGCACCGGTAAACAGACTTTCATTGAGCTCCCAATCAGAGGTTAGCGTAAAGTTGTAAACTTACACGGAATCGACATCCCACATCTCTGGGCTTGTATCCACTCATGTGTGGGGCAATATACAGCCATCTGCATCTGAGCCGCTGGTCTTAACTCCACATACTGTTGCTGCCGTCATCACTGGGAGTAGCCACTAATAAAATATAGAGGGAAGCTTACAAGTCGCATGCATCATAGCGTCCTGTAGGTCGGCCACTGTTGTCGGCTTCGACCGTGCATGCCTCAATCAGACCATTAAAGACTTGAGGAGGGCATACAAACGTCAGTCCAAATTTTGGCTAGCAACGCCAATCGTAGTATAGACATCCTTGAAGTAAATTGTATAATGAATCAAAAAACACGGGTGCCATGCTGAGCAAATAGCAAAACAGAGTCAATAGAGAAGCCGGCACTCTCGTCACTATGTATAAACGTGCCTGGGTGCAGTGTCCAAATTTAGTACATCTAAAGGTGGCCATACACGGATAGATCCGCTCGTTTGGCGATGTCGCCAAACGAGCGGATCTCCCTCCGATATGTCCACCTTGAGGTGGGCAATATCGGGCTGATCCGATCGTGGGCCCTAGGGCCCAACGATCGGATCCTAGCGTTCACCAAACGGGCGGTCGGATCGTGGGACCGCATCAACGAACAGATGCGGCCGCGATCCGACGGGATTTTTAATCCCATCCGATCGAGATCTGGCCGACTTTCGGCCAGATCTCGATCGGGGAAGCCCGTCGGGGGCCCCCATACACGGGCCAATAAGCTGCCGACACGGTCTGTCGGCAGCTTTTATCGGCCCGTGTATGGCCACCTTAACTCACAAAAGGTCCGCACTCTCAGGACTTACTTGAAAATAAAAAATGTTTTATTAAAAGACTAACGTTTCGGCCTCTCCTTAGTTATATATATATATATATATATATATATATATATATATATATATATATATATGTGGTTCTGGAAGCCAGCACAGCTCATCACATGGTCGATTTTGCCTGGGTGCAAAAAGCCCAATAAGTAGAGATATAGCAACAGATGAAGCTTGCACTCACAGGTCTTAAAAGAAACAAGTGTTTATTGGATCAAAAAACAACTAACGTTTCAGCTAGCACTCTAGCCTTTCTCAAAGTGCACACACAAAGACTGGGGGTTTAAATGGTTGATGTTTGTTTGTGTGTGCACTTTGAGAAAGGCTAGAGTGCTAGCCAAAACGTTAGTATATATATACTGTATATATAATGACAGAATCCCTTTACTATCAACACATGTGTATACCACATGTATACGAAATATATATATATATATATATATATATATATATATATATATATATATATATATATATATATATATATATATATATATATATATATATTTATTTATACCACATGTTTACAAAGCAGGTCCAAGTAGTATTTGTGCCAACCGGCTTGCTTGTTCCACCATGACCTTCCAGCACCCACTCACACAACCACACGCCAGGAGCTAGTTTGCATCATTCCCCTTCTTACAGGTCACTCGATTATCCACATGCATGCCAGGCTGCTGCCTCTGCTCCCTACCCATAGTCCGACCCTGCTTGTATGTAGATACATAGATGATAAGTACTTCCTAATAGAGATGTCGCGAACTGTTCGCCGGCGAACTTGTTCGCGCGAACATCGGGTGTTCGCGCTCGCCGGAAGTTCGCGAACGTCGCGCGACGTTCGCCATTTTGGGTTCGCCATTGTTGGCGCTTTTTTTTGCCCTCTCACCCCAGACCAGCAGGTACATGGCAGCCAATCAGGAAGCTCTCCCCTGGACCACTCCCCTTCCCTATAAAAACCGAAGCCCTGCAGCGTTTTTTCACTCTGCCTGTGTGTGCTGAAGAGATAGTGTAGGGAGAGAGCTGCTGCCTGTTAGTGATTTCAGGGACAGTTGAAAGTTTGCTGGCTAGTAATCGTTTTGATACTGCTCTGTTATTGGAGGGACAGAAGTCTGCAGGGGTTTGAGGGACATTTTAGCTTAGGTAGCTTTGCTGGCTAGTAATCTACCTTCTACTGCAGTGCTCTGTATGTAGCTGCAGTGGGCAGCTGTCCTGCTTCTGATCTCATCTGCTGACTGCTGCAATAACAGTAGTCCTTGTAAGGACTGCTTTTATTTATTTTTTTGTTGTTTTACTACTACTACTACTACTACTATAAGAGCCCAGTGCTATTAGTCTAGCAGTGTTGGGGAGTGGGACTGGTGTGCTAATCTGCTGCTCCTAGTAGTTCAGCAGCACCAACTTTAATTTTTTTTTTTTTAATATTCATTTTTTTTTTATTTTACTTTTTTTATTTTACTACCGCTGTAGTAGTGTATAAGTTGACCTTTTAGGCATTATTTGCCCTGTAGGCATTATTTGCACACTGTTTTCTTCAACCCGCCATCTAGCTGTGTGACCTTGTTCACATTCTGTCTAAATATCCATAATATTACCGTCTCCAGAAAAAACACCGGAGTGACTTTTTTCAAGCAGCATTCATATATTTTACGTAATCCGTATCCACCGCTGTAGTAGTGTATACGTTGACCTTGTAGGCATTATTTGCACAGTGTTTTCTTCAACCCGCCATCTAGCTGTGTGACCTTGTTCACATTCTGTCTAAATATCCATAATATTACCGTCTCCAGAAAAAACACCGGAGTGACTTTTTTCAAGCAGCCATAATATATTTTACGTAATCCGTATCCACCGCTGTAGTAGTGTATACGTTGACCTTGTAGGCATTATTTGCACAGTGTTTTCTTCAACCCGCCATCTAGCTGTGTGACCTTGTTCACATTCTGTCTAAATATCCATAATATTACCGTCTCCAGAAAAAACACCGGAGTGACTTTTTTCAAGCAGCCATAATATATTTTACGTAATCCGTATCCACCGCTGTAGTAGTGTATACGTTGACCTTGTAGGCATTATTTGCACAGTGTTTTCTTCAACCCGCCATCTAGCTGTGTGACCTTGTTCACATTCTGTCTAAATATCCATAATATTACCGTCTCCAGAAAAAACACCGGAGTGACTTTTTTCAAGCAGCCATAATATATTTTACGTAATCTGTATCCACCGCTGTAGTAGTGTATACGTTGACCTTGTAGGCATTATTTGCACACTGTTTTCTTCAACCCGCCATCTAGCTGTGTGACCTTGTTCACATTCTGTCTAAATATCCATAATATTACCGTCTCCAGAAAAAACACCGGAGTGACTTTTTTCAAGCAGCCATAATATATTTTACGTAATCCGTATCCACCGCTGTAGTAGTGTATACGTTGACCTTGTAGGCATTATTTGCACACTGTTTTCTTCAACCCGCCATCTAGCTGTGTGACCTTGTTCACATTCTGTCTAAATATCCATAATATTACCGTCTCCAGAAAAACACCGGAGTGACTTTTTTCAAGCAGCCATAATATATTTTACGTAATCCGTATCCACCGCTGTAGTAGTGTATACGTTGACCTTGTAGGCATTATTTGCACACTGTTTTCTTCAACCCGCCATCTAGCTGTGTGTATTATCGTTTCCAGAAAAACCAACTGAGTTTTTGTTGTTGTTGTTGTTTTTTAAAAAATAATGCCAGGCAAAGGCAGGCCGCCACGCAGAGGCCGTGCTAGGGGCCGTGCTGCTATGCAATCCTGTGGCCCTAGCAAATTGCCCAGTTTTAAAAAGCCAATGACCCTGAACTCCCAAAATGCTGAAGAGGTAGTTGACTGGCTTACACAGCACACCCCATCCTCTACCGTTTCTAACTTTACCACAACATCCTCCTCATCCTCCACTGCTATGGCCACCCCACGTAACACTTCCTCCACCACCGGTGCCCCTTCTTCACTGGGGTCAGAGGAGTTATTTTCCCATGAGTTTCTTGAACTGAGTAATGCGCAACCATTATTGCCAGAAGAAGATGAAGGAGATGAGGACCTTACACCAGATTTAATTCTGGCAGAGAACACGACAGAGATGGACATAATGAGTGATGAGGAGGAGGTCCCCGCTGCTGCTTCCTTCTGTGATGTGTCAGAAGAAATTGATGCATCTGAGGAGAATGATGATGAGGAGATTGATGTTTTGTGGGTGCCTAGTAGAAGAGAGCAAGAGGAGGGTAGTTCAGATGGAGAGACGGAGAGTCAGAGAGGCAGTAGGAGAATAAGACTTAGAAGAAGCAGGGAGGACAGCCCGCAGGGATCAGTAGGGCAACAACATGTATCGGCACCTGTGTTCAGCCGGCCAACGCACCCGCCATTGCCGCCAATGCCGCCAACTTCTACTGTTACCGCCAGATCGCACACTTCCAAAAAGTCAGCAGTGTGGGATTTTTTTAATGTGTGTGCCTCTGACAAAAGCATTGTAATTTGCAATGAGTGCAGTCAGAAACTGAGCCTTGGTAAGCCCAACAGCCACATAGGTACAACTTCTATGCGAAGGCACATGAGCGGCAAGCACAAAGCACTTTGGGAGCAACACCTCAAAGGCAACAGGCAAACTAAAAGCCACACTCCTTCTGGTCCAGCATCTTACTGCTCTACCTCTGCTCTCCTTGACCCGTCTGAACCACCCTCCACTCCGCCTTCCACCTTGACCACCTGTTCCCATTCCCAGTCATCTGCCACCAGCCAAGTTTCTGTGAAGGCCATGTTTGAGCGTAAGAAGCCAATGTCTGACTGTCACCCCCTTGCCCGGCGTCTGACAGCTGGCTTGTCTGCACTCTTAGCCCGCCAGCTTTTACCATACCAGCTGGTGGACTCTGAGGCCTTCCGCAAATTTGTAGCAATTGGGACACCGCAGTGGAAGGTACCCAGCCGCAATTTTTTTTCTAAAAAGGGAATACCACACCTGTACCAACATGTGCAGAGCCAAGTTACCGCATCTCTGTCACTTAGTGTTGGGCCAAAGGTCCATATGACTACTGACGCATGGTCCTCCAAGCATGGTCAGGGCAGGTATGTCACCTACACTGCCCACTGGGTGAACTTGGTAATGGCTGGGAAGCAGGGAATGGGTAGCTCAACAACAACAGTGGAGTTGGTGTCACCGCCACGGATTGCACGCGGTTCTGCCACCACCTCTACTCCTCCATCGCTCTCTACCTCGTCTTCTTCTTCTTCTTACTCTGCTGCTGGGTCCTCCTTCTCCTCCTCCACACCTGTGCACCCCCAGCTCCCCCTAGGCTATTCGACGTGCCAGGTACGCCGTTGTCACGCTGTCTTGGGGATGACGTGCCTGGAAAGCAAAAACCATACCGGATCTGTACTCCTGTCATCTCTGCAGTCACAGGCCGATCGGTGGCTGACCCCACACCAACTGCAGATCGGAAAAGTGGTGTGTGACAATGGAAGCAATCTGTTGGCAGCGTTGAGACTAGGCAATTTAACACATGTGCCCTGCATGGCACATGTGTTAAATTTAATAGTCCAACGTTTTGTCTCCAAGTACCCAGGATTCCAGGACGTTCTCACCCAGTCCAGAAAGGTGTCGGCCCATTTCAGACGTTCCTACACAGCCATGGCACGCCTTGCTGACATTCAGCAGCGCTACAACATGCCAGTCAGGCGTTTGATTTCTGACAGCCAGACTCGCTGGAATTCAACGCTCCTTATGTTGGAACGTCTGCTGCAACAACAAAGGGCCGTCAACGAGTACCTTTTTGAACTGGGTGGTAGGACTGGATCTGCACAGCTGGGGATTTTTTTCCCCCGTTACTGGGTGCTTATGCGCGATGCCTGCAGGCTCATGCGACCTTTTGAAGAGGTGACAAATATGGTCAGTCGCACCGAAGGCACCATCAGCGACCTAATACCCTTCGCTTTATTCCTGGAGCGTGCCGTGCGACGAGTGACAGATGAGGCTGTAGACCAGCGTGACGAGGAGCTGGAAGCGCACGATTTCTGGTCGGAATCACCAGAACGAACCCAGGCACCTGCTGCAACGCAGGGAGAGGTGCCAGAAGTGGAGTCAGAGGAGGAAGGTGGCTTTGTGGAGGAGGAGGAGGAGGACCAACAGGAGCAGGCTTCCCAGGGGGCTAGTGGTGACCTTTTGGGGACCCCTGGTCTTGTACGTGGCTGGGGGGAGGAGACCGTGGATGATGCAGTCCTTGATAATGAGGAAGCGGAGATGGATAGCTCTGCATCCAACCTTGTGAGAATGGGGTCTTTCATGCTGTCATGCCTGTTGAAGGACCCCCGTATCAAGAGGCTTAAGGAGAAGGACCTGTACTGGGTCGCAACGCTACTAGACCCTCGGTACAAGCATAAAGTGTCAGAAATGTTACCAACATACCACAAGTCCGAAAAGATGCGGCATTTACAAACCAGCCTGCAAAACATGTTGTACAATGCTTTTAAGGGTGATGTCACTTCAGGAACTCATCAACATTCCAGGGGCAGAGGTGCCAGTAATCCTGCCACGAGCACACCTGCAAGGACAAAGCCCTTTGGCCAGTCTGTAACGTCAGACATGCAAATGTTTTTCTGTCCATGGCAGCGCCACAACCCTTCTGGATCCACCCTCAAAGAACGCCTCGACCGGCAGGTAGCGGACTACCTGGCATTAACTGCAGATATCGACACTCTGAGGAGCGATGAACCCCTGGACTACTGGGTGCGCAGGCTTGATCTGTGGCCAGAGCTGTCACAATTTGCCATGAACCTCTTGTCTTGCCCAGCCTCAAGTGTGCTCTCAGAAAGGACCTTCAGTGCAGCAGGAGGGATTGTAACTGAGAAGAGAACTCGCCTAGGTCACAAAAGTGTCGATTACCTGACCTTTATTAAAATGAATGAGGGGTGGATCTCGGAGGGTTACTGCACGCCGGAAGACTTGTTCTGACTTCTATGCAGCTGTCCTTCTCTTCAAGCCTCATGACTCCACACACAGCTGTCCTTTAGCGTCCTCCTCCTCCCTCCGCCACCGTTACAAACTAGGGTGCAAACCCTACTGGTTTAATTTTTTCTGGCCTCTGTGCTTCAGTGGCTGCAACCAAAAAAACTGGGCAAACAATGTCTACAAGGTCAACGTATGGCAAAAAATGACTATTTTCAGCATTTATATGGCATATTTTTTCTGGCAACTGTGCTTCAGTGGCTGCGTCCAAAAAAATGCATATTTTCTGCATTTATATGGCATAATTTTTCTGGCCTCTGTGCTTCAGTGGCTGCAACCAAAAAAATGCATATTTTCAGCATTTATATGGCATAATTTTTCTGGCCTCTGTGCTTCAGTGGCTGCAACCAAAAAAATTTATATTTTCAGCATTTATATGGCATAATTTTTCTGGCCTCTGTGCTTCAGTGGCTGCAACCAAAAAAATGCATATTTTCAGCATTTATATGGCATAATTTTTCTGGCCTCTGTGCTTCAGTGGCTGCAACCAAAAAAATGCATATTTTCAGCATTTATATGGCATAATTTTTCTGGCAACTGTGCTTCAGTGGCTGCGACCAAAAAAATGACTATTTTCAGCATTTATATGGCATATTTTTTCTGGCCTCTGTGCTTCAGTGGCTGCGGCCAAAAAAACTGGGCAAACAATGCCTACAAGGTCAACGACGTTGACCTTGTAGGCATTGTTTGCCCAGTTTTTTTGGCCGCAGCCACTGAAGCACAGAGGCCAGAAAAAATATGCCATATAAATGCTGAAAATAGTCATTTTTTGCCATATACGTTGAGTCAAAAAAACTGGGCAAACAATGCAACGACGTTGACCTTGTAGGCATTGTTTGCCCAGTTTTTTTGGCCGCAGCCACTGAAGCACAGAGGCCAGAAAAAATATGCCATATAAATGCTGAAAATAGTCATTTTTTGCCATACGTTGACTCAACGTATATGGCAAAAAATGACTATTTTCAGCATTTATATGGCATATTTTTTCTGGCAACTGTGCTTCAGTGGCTGCAACCAAAAAAACTGGGCAAACAATGTCTACAAGGTCAACGTATGGCGAAAAATGACTATTTTCAGCATTTATATGGCATATTTTTTCTGGCAACTGTGCTTCAGTGGCTGCAACCAAAAAAACTGGGCAAACAATGTCTACAAGGTCAACGTATGGCGAAAAATGACTATTTTCAGCATTTATATGGCATATTTTTTCTGGCAACTGTGCTTCAGTGGCTGCGTCCAAAAAAACTGGGCAAACAATGCCTACAAGGTCAACGTATGGCAGTTGTTTAAAGAGAACAGTAGATTACTAGCCAGCAAAGCTACCTAAGCTAAAATGTCCCTCAAATCCCTGCAGACTTCTGTCCCTCCAATACAGAGCAGTATCAAGCAGATTACTAGCCAGCAAACTTACTATCATCTGTCCCTGAAATCACTAACAGCTCTCCCCCTACACTATCTCTTCCAAGCACACACAGGCAGATTTTTCAGATACATTTTTGCCCTTGATCCCCCTCTGGCATGCCACTGTCCAGGTCGTTGCACCCTTTAAACAACTTTAAAATCATTTTTCTGGCCAGAAATTTTTTTTTTAGATGTTAAAGTTCGCCTTCCCATTGAAGTCTATGGGGTTCGCGAACCGTTCGCGAACCGCTCGCGTTTTTGCGCAAGTTCGCGAATATGTTCGCGAACTTTTTTTCCGACGTTCGCTACATCCCTACTTCCTAATACTATATGAGGATTGGAAAAGTGGAAAGTAAAAAAAATATTGGTCAGTCTGACCCCAATCCTTCAATGAGAGATGCATTTCTGTTTTTTTGGAAAGCATTTAATAATAAAAATTGGAAATATTTGTTTTAGTTGGCTAATTTTTTTAGCTGTAATTGTTTTCTCTTATTTATAAAGACATTAAATTACCAGGGATTGGTCACTTGTTTCAAAAGATACGAGTTTCCAGTGTAAAGTGAAAAGGAAAAATGCACCTTCCAGGGGAAAAAAGTACTTACTTGCCATTCACAGGCATACATATTTACAATCTATTCACATTTTACATGTGAAAATTTTAAAAAGTTAAAGCAAAGCAGTGCTTGTGTAACGTCTGCTACATGTCTAACAACCAATAGCAACCAATCTGCAGGTAGCGTTTCATTTTACACTGCTGGATTTGGTAGTACATCTGGTTGCTATGGGTTACTACACTGGTTGAATATGCACCATTGTTTCACTAATATATTCTAGATTTTATTCACAACTACTTAGAGGATCAATGTATCAATAATCAATCATTTTTACAGAGTGGTTGCATTATAATTTCCATCCTAGGAATTTGCTTGTCAGATCTAAAATGATAGTAAAATCATTGTCTGAATTGTTAATTTTGCATCCACTTTGCACTTGGAATTAAAACAAATCAGATGGGAGTTAACAGACATTGCTTCCGGGTGTTATGGGACTGGGTAAGTGCACCCCACTAAAAAGAGCCCAAAGAAGTCAAATGCATTCCATTGAATGGATATATCTTTAATGACATTCTGCTCCAGTAGGATGAATAAAGTGGGGTTGAACCAAATGACAAAATTCCGTATCAAACAGTGCAGGACCTCGCACACCCTGCAGAATCAAAGAGACGCTTGGTGCACAAGGGTAGTGGCTCGGCCACCTCACAGTAAGATACAACAAGAAAAAATCCGATGGCACACAGGACTGCAGGAAATCTTCACATTTTTATTTTAAAGCGGAGTGCAAATGCAACGTTTCGAGGAATAAAACCCCTTTGTCAAGCATACGAATTCAGAAAAAAGTGCACATATATAGACAAATAAAACATTGATTTAATGTGTCATAATTGCTTGTCCAATCCGTTCAAGTGAGAAAACAACATCAGAAACTTTTTTTTTAAATAGACAATTTGCTTAAAAAGATACATAGTGTAATATATTAATACAATAAATATCAGGGCTATGTGATACAGTGCAATAAAA
This sequence comes from Xenopus laevis, assembly GCF_017654675.1. Classification (NCBI taxonomy): domain Eukaryota; kingdom Metazoa; phylum Chordata; class Amphibia; order Anura; family Pipidae; genus Xenopus; species Xenopus laevis. The sequence continues at coordinate 110,709,563 of NC_054371.1, read as the reverse complement.
TGCAATTCATTTATCCATTAACTGATATAACTACAATGAAATAACAACTCAATTGGTTTAATCCATCATGGGTAATAATATAGATTTAGTCTTACCCTATAGAGGGAAAACAGGAGCAAGGAGTAGCTGACCCTAATAAAAACCCACGCTGAACATTGTAGTGATCATCTGTAAAAGAAAACATTTTTTTTAATAAAAACTTCATATCCAAAAAAAATTTCTACAAAAAGCAAAAAACCTTGAATTTCGAATGTTTTTTTTTGGCTACTTCAACCATCAAATTGGCTACTTCGACCTTCGACTACGACTTTGAATTGAATGATTCAAACTAAAAATCGTTTGACTATTCGACCATTCAATAGTCGAAGTACTGTCTCTTTAAAAAAAACTTCGACCACCTACTTCGCCACCTAAAACCTACCGAGCACCAATGTTAGCCTATGGGGAAGGTCCCCATAAACTTTCTAAGTATTTTTTTGTTAAAGGAAAATCGTTAGATTCGAAGGATTTACTCGTTCGATCGAACGATTTTTCCTTCGATCGTTCGAACGAACAAAATGCGGTAGGATATTCGACCAATAGTAAATGTGCCCCTAGGTATCTTTTTAAGCAAATTGTCTATTTATAAAAAAGTGTTTTTGATGTTGTTTTTTCATTCGAACGGATTGGACAAGCAATTATGACACTTTAATTGTCAGGTACTCACCTCATCGAGCAGCGCATCCTGTGCGCTCCAGCGCACCCTCTGCGTTCCAGCAGCAGCACGGTGCGTCTCAGTGACGTCATCAATTTAGTTTAAAGCTTCATCTGTGTATGTATATATATATATATATATATATATATATATATATATATATATATATATATATACACATACACTAATGTAGTCTTCTGGGTTGTATCCACATATAATAATGCCGCACTACCTACTAACATAATTTTTGTGACTGCACATGTGTATCAAGCTCAGTCATAGCTTAAATTACTACATACAGTAGGTGAGAGGGTGGAATCAGGGAATATGAAGCTGTGTCCACTTAGTTTTTAAAATTTCATAAATAACCCCAGCAAATGCTTAAAGGGGTGGCTCACCTTTAAGTTAACTTTAAGGGGCCGATTCACTAAATTCGAGTGAAGGATTCGAAGTAAAAAAACTTCGAATTTCAAAGTATTTTTTGGGCTACTTCGACCATCGAATGGGCTACTTCGACCTTCGACTACGACTACGAATCGAAGGATTCGAAGGAAAAATCGTTCTACTATTCGACCATTCGATAGTCGAAGTACTGTCTCTTTAAACAAAACTTCGACCCCCTACTTCGGCAGCTAAAAACTACCGAAGTCAATGTTAGCCTATGGGGTAGGTTCCCATAGGCTTGCCTAAGTTTTTTTGATCGAAGGATATTCCTTCGATGGTTGGATTTAAATCCTTCGAATCGTTCGATTAGAAGGATTTATTCGTTTGATCGAAGGAATAATCCTTCGATCGTACGATCGTAGCATTTGCGCTAAATCCTTCGACTTCGATATTTGAAGTCGAAGGATTTCAATTCCTAGTCGAATATCGAGGGTTAATTAACCCTCGATATTCGACCCATAGTGAATCAGCCCCTTAGTATTATTATAGAATGGCTCATTCTAAGCAACATTTTTATAATGCACAAGTGCAGTGTAAAATATGAGCAGCAAATCAGGAGTTTGCATGGTGTAAAATTACATCACTCAATGCAATATTGTACACAGCTTGTTACATAGTTTTTTCAGTGAATTTAATTTGACACAGGAGAATAAATATGCAGAACCAGGCCAACCTGGGCAGGCGCCCTAGGCAACCTGGCTGGCCACGGCGCCGGCTGAGTGCGCGCTCGATTGCGCATATGCGAAACTGCACGCATGCACAGAAGCGCATTTACATGACACATACCAGCGGCAGTCCGGGAGAGACAGGACCAGACATGGGGTAGGCGACAGAGCAGGTACGTGCCTGGCTCCCCCCCAGCTTTGCGCCCTAGGCACATGCCTACTCTGCCTACCCCTAGTTCCGGCCCTGTAAATATGCCCCTTAATGTAATAAAAATATGCAAATTATGATAGCTGATATTGCTGAATACAGATAACTATGACTATAATTTACATATTTATTTGACAGACTCAATGACAAATTCTTTTAGTATCTGCACTAATCCTCCTGTTATGAAGACCAGTGGTACTGAGTAGGTACTAGGGGGGCACCAAATACAGGATTTGGTTTGGGATCTGGCCAAGATTCTGCCTTTTTCGGCAGGATTCGGATTCTGCTGAATCCAAGTGCCTGGCTGAACTGAATCTGAATCCAAAAAATCGTGTGACTTTTTGTCACACCACCAAGGAAGTAAAACATTTTCTAACTTGGAGCTGTGTGCAAGGTTCTCTTCGCCCTTTCCCCCATAATTTACATATGCAGATTAGGGTTTGTTCGGTATTCACCCGAATCCTGAATACTTTGTGAAAGAAACAGTGGATTATATATTATTATATATTAATATATTTAATATGAATGTTATATTTATTTAAAAAAATGCAGAACTTATTAAAATGGGTGGTCTACTATTATCCAAAAGTTGTTCCTTTCCGTGTAGGGAAAAAAGTCTTATGATATTGAAAGTGACACTGCAAACAATAATGTAAAAACCTATTATCCATTGACCTATCTGTAATTTTCACCACGTTTAAGTCTGCCAAAAGAGAGCTGAAACTTACCAATTTTATGGAAAATATTACATAATTGAAGGCTTCATTAACTATACAATTCCAAATTTGCACCCTTCAGAGCCCATGCCCAAAGCACCTGCATCTGGTTCAACGGCTGTGGTCTGCAATTCGCACAAAATTAAATATATAGTGCAAGGTATAGAGTGCAGCACTGCTGGGCAAAAGCCAGCCATGCACTTAACATACCTAACTACTCCCTGGTAATTCATATTACCTGAGGATATCCCCATAAAAAAGGCGTAATGAGACATGCTGAATTGGCAAAACAATAATTCATGCCAGTTAATAAATATACCATTATGCAAATGCTGATTTTATAAATGTATTTAATTGTTTCTTATAAAGCAGTGATGGGAGCTATAATAAGACTGGTTCTATGATATAGTTAAAGAAAAAAAAAAGTTGACTCTGATGACACTGCCATAACCAGGGAGGTAACAAGATACACATAGAGCAACCAATAAGATGCTTCTTTTAAACAGGTGACCAGTAAATGCTACCTGCTGGTTGGTTGCTATGGGTGATAAGAATTGTAGCAAACTTTGCTAGAAATTTGGCCCATATGGCTTACCATACACAGTGGGGCACATTTACTATTGGTCGAATATCGAGGGTTAATTAACCCTTGATATTCGACCCTCGAAGTAAAATCCTTCAACTTCGAATATTGAAGTCGAAGGATTTACCGCAAATTCTTCGATCGAAGGAATAAACGATTCAAAGGATTTTAATCCATCGATTGAAGGATTTTCCTTCGATCAAAAAAAGCTTAGAAAGCTTATGGGGAAGGTCCCCATGGGCTAACATTGGTGCTCGGTAGGTTTTAGGTGGCGAAGTAGGTAATCAAAGTTTTTTTTAAAGAGACGTAGTCGAAGGCCAAAGTAGCCATTTCGATGGTCGAAGTAGCCAAAAAAAACTTCGAAATACGAAGTTTTTTTCATTCTAATCCTTCACTCGAGCTAAGCAAATGTGCCCCAGTCTGTATATTACAACATTTTGTTCTGTTTTTTGCTGGTGGGTGATCAGTGATGTTAAAACTATATGCTCAATCTTTACAACACCGGAGACATCAACTAACTAATTATCCATGGCATTGTTTGTCAGTGTGGCACTTTATGAAATGCATTCAGATATCACTCAGCAGGGTCACCATCGGTAGGGCACAGGGGTTACAGTTGTACCAGGCCCAGGCCTAAATGGGGTTGTACTGCACTTTTTGAATTTGCCAGCCCCTCTTGACAGCACAAAAATACCCGAAATTGAAGTCCTGAAGCAACAAAGCCAGGAATGGGTTTTAAGCTTCCATATTTGTGTGGGTTTTTGATGTGTGAAGGCCTGTGGTGGGTGGGGCTCCAGAAATTTTTGTCCTGATTTCTGATGGGGATGCTTAGGCATGCTAATGAACTTCTACACCACATGGTAATCCCACTGTGCTCACGTGTTTTGTTTGGAGAGAAGTGTTACATACTAATCCTAACAATTTTCAGAAAAATCTTCTCACATACACTAATTAAATCTGTGTGAATATTTCTCTGACCTACCAGCCTTAGAAGTGGTGTATGAAAACTATCTGCTATAAAAAGAAGTTAATTGAAAGTTTTTCCACAACACAATGGGGAATGTTGGGCAGTAGCGTTCCTAGAGAGGGGTGGGCCCTGGTGCGTGACGCGCAGCCAGGATCAGCCCCCCTCCGTACGGCTGAATTTTAGTGGCACGCTGCGCTGCCAGGGGGATTTCAGTGGCGTGCGCCGCTGCCGGGGGGCCCTGAGGGGGTGCGGGCCCTGGCCCGCTCGCACCCCCTGCTCCCCCGGTAGTTCTGCCACTGATGTTGGGATTCATAAAAAATACCTATTGGTTTTTAGCTTTGGCTGAACTCTTTGTATAGTTTAGAATAACTGTTGGCTGTAAGGTTACATCTCCCTTTAATGAGCTTTCAAAACTCAATGAGACTAATGACATCGCCTTGCCAGAAAAAAATCTGATATTTTTACTGCTCATTATCTTATTCAGCATTTCAGGGATTAAGGCTGTCTTCAGTCTAACAGTGGCCTCTGACCTTTTCAGTGCAATAGCTTCAAAAGTTGGTCAGTGGTCTGGTATCTCTCAGAAGAAACTGTGTTGTATCATCACCTAATAGCATCATGGGACTTCATTCCCTGTCCTGATTTACAAATGTCTTCATTTTAAGCTTTGCACAAACATAAGCTTTACTATTAGGGTGGTGGCACACGTAAAGTTTAGGGGGAGATTAGTCGTCCAGCGACAAATCTCATATTCTAATCGCCCCAAAATGCCTTCCTGCTGGCAAGAATGTGAATCGCCGGAGGGATGGCATTTGGATCGATTCGTTTTCCGATGTTGCCTGAAGTTGCCAAAAATAGGGGTAGGCAGGTGGAATTTGTGTGGGGTATTTCTGAGGGGTTAGGTGTGTGGACTGAGCAGTTGGGGGGGAGGGAATTAGTATGGGAAAAAGGTGGGGGTGTTTGCAGTGCACTGGGCCAAGTAGTATTTTCCTTGGGTGACCAGCTATGAAGCAACAACCAGATCCAGGCTTATGTCCATATTGCCCATTGCTAAACAGATGCATTGCTGCTTACTGCGTACTAGCCATAAGTACCATCAATGTGCACTTAATTTTGCATTCATTCTTTGCATTTGTGCTTGCATTTGTAAATGAGCTGTCCTGTCTGAATTTATATTTGTGTACCACCGTTTATTAATCTTGTGTTCCATATTTTAAGGCTTGATTATATCTTGTAGAATGCTGGAAGCTGAGCAACATCTGAGCAACCACTTAATGGGAGGAGATGCCATTTTGCTGGCTTTCCTCATAGATAACAGCTGTAAACCATTCTTATTAATGCTCCAGGGATATTTATATTAATAGACACTAAGGAACTTGCCTTTGAAAAGTGAAAGGATCATGGCAAGATGAATTAGAAGATGAAATGCCTATGCATGATGTGATCTATGTCTTCATGCTTTTATTTCTGTTTAAGAAAAAACATGCAGTAATGACATGCCTTTAACATTTGAGTAGCTCATGATTAAGTACCTACTTTTATTTTATTCATGGTACAGTTGTCGGCTATACATAGGGAAGATCACTTTTATGGGTTTCGCCTTATTCTTGTAGGTCTTACTACTTTATATAGAGGCATCTCTGACTGTCCGACGACAGTATCCTGCTTCCCAGATGTATTTTTGACTGAGAAGACAATGTTGTTCTACTTTGTAAAGAAGGTATAACTGCAAAAGGGAACTAAGCAAAGGAAAATAGAATTCTAGTTTGAAATCTCCTGATTTCAAGCCAAACAAATGTCACCTTTGCAAATAGTTGCCAACACTGGAAACATAATATGCATTTCCATGTAGTTCTTTTCCTTCCATTTCAGGCCGATAGCCTGCTTACAGTCAAAGCAACCCAGGGTGGAGAAACTCCATCAAGGACTTCAAGCTTAACGATTATTAAAGGAATCATTAACCTAAGAGACAAATTAGTTCTTATCCCTAGGATGGCTTAGGTGAGCAATATATGCAAAGTTTGGGGGAGATGGAATATGAATGAGGAGAAGATGGGATGTATGGGACAGCAATATGAGGAAGGAGTGAGAGAAGTGGGGAAAGTTATATGAGTGGGTACAAGAAAGCCAACTGATGGCAGGTTGGGTTGTGTGATGATAAATATAGGTATGGGATATTTTAACTAGAATGGGTTGGACCTGTGGTTTTCCAGACGCAGTGTTTTACCTTAATTTGGATCTCCATGCCTTAAGGGGCATATTTATTATGTGGTATAAAAAATGGCAGTATAATACACCACACATCACCAGTCTTCGCTGTGTAAAAACGGTTTCTCGTTTTCTCTTAGCGTGACTTCCGCCAGAAGCAATGTAAAATAATCGAGGCAAAAATGGAGTTCACATGGCTTTAAAAAAAACACCTTGATAAATTCACCATTTATTTTACACAGCTTTTTATACCATTTTTTGGTGAATTTCATTTTACACAACATAATAAATATGTCCCTAAGTGTACCAAAAAATATATATATTTACATTTTATAAACTCAACTGTATTATTATTATCAATAATTATGGATTTTGCAGCTCAGTTATCATCAAGCACAAGTTAACTGTTATATTATCACAGAGAAAAGAAAAATTATTTAAAAAATGTAATGATTTGCTTAAAATTATTTATAATTCAGACCATTCTTCCTAATCTCCATATAAGAGATCCCATATCTGTATAAGACATGGTACGGCTTATATGAAAGGTTGACTGACCAGGCATCGGGACTAGTGATGAGCGAATTTATTCGCCAGCCATTACTTTTTACATATTTCGCCATGTGCAAATTTTTTTCTCGAAACTGAGGCAAAGATTTGCTGCAAATAAATGGGAATAAAAAAAACGCCCATTGACTTTAATACAGTATGAAAAAAAGTCTGGCATAAGAAAAAAATGCCCATTGACTTAAATGCATTTGGAGCGAGAAAAATGGTTGCGCGCGTAAGCACCCATTTTCACAGTTTTGCAGGTTTTAAGTTTTGCATCACTAATCTAGACATTTATCTTGTAAATTCCCTCCTAATTTCATGTTACAGTATAAATCTAGTGTCATTGCTGATAGGGAACACATATGCATCATTTACACATAACATATGCCTACCTCTGAACATGTGAGTTTTAAAAAAGCATGAATATATAATGTATCATGGAATTTCTAGATAGATTTATCATTTTCAATACTTTCAATACTTTGGTGCAATTCTGGTAAATGATATGATAACACATTTGCCATTTTTTTATAAATGTGACTTGTCATTTGCTGATGCCAATTTCCTGTATGTATATAACAAATATTACATATCTGTGAAAGCTTGCATGATTCCGTCATCAAATGTTTTTAACTTATGGCGATTCCAATTCACTCTAACAAAAAAGGTATTCTGAGGCAATTTCTTTCCTTTTCTTGCATTTCATCCCGAGATTTAGAATTCATATTAAGTCATCACATATCTGAACCTCACATATAACAGACAGAGGACAAGCATGCAATGATTTAGTCTACTATTAGGTTCAATGAACAGGTCACAGCAGATTCATCATTGACCAGACACAGGTTAATTATGCATAACATTCATTGCATTTCCCTATAGTTATGTGTAATGGGATTAAATTAGACAGAAAATGTCAATAATGAGTCAACTATCCAAGGTACAGCAATTGAACAGAAACATGCAAATTACGTACTGCTCCAAAATACTTTGGGTGGATGAATTAAGAACAGCACCTGGATATTTTTCCAGTAAGTTATCAGTTCCTTTCCTCTTGCATGTGGGGGGCTGGCTACTTATACAAACTCTTTAGGACATGTTTTTAAAGCTGTATAAAAAGTATTGCACAATAAATATGACCAGAGGGCCCTACTCCCATGAACTTACATTTATTACGTTTTTTGGCTTCCATCCCACTGGTTCATGTGGAACGCAAAGGGCAGATAATAATGATGATGATGGGTTTTTTCATTTGTTTTTTTTACTCGTACAAGGGAAGCTGTACACCCCACAAGGAGTTAAGTGGGGCAGTGTTTAATGCATCAGTTAGGTAACAAGTGGTGAGTCTTGGTTAACCCAGGACCCATTGGCAGGGGCTGTGTTATGCCAGATGATTTGTACAGGTATAGGATCCCTTATCCGGAAACCCGATATCCAGAAAGCTCCGAATTACGGGATGGCTGTCTCCCATAGACTCCATTTTATCCAAATAATCCAAATTTTTTAAAATGTTTTGCTTTTTCTCTGTAATAATAAAACACTAGCTTGTACTTCATCCCAACTAAGATATAATTAATCCTTATTGGAAGCAAAACCAGCCTATTGGGTTTATTTAATGTTTAAATTAATTTCTAATAGACTTAAGGCATGAAGACCCAAATTACGGAAAGATCCGTTATCCGGAAAACCCCAGGTCCTGAGCTTTCTGGATAACAGGTCCCATATATGTATAAGTTATTAAGGAAGAAGGTGCATGACTGAGGTTACACTCAGTGATCCAGGTAACTCTGCTCTCTGAATCTGCACTGCACATTGTGATGGCATGGCAAGCACCATTTGTGTGTACAAGAGTGACAGAGATTCTTCTCCTTTGTTACTTATTTGAAGTACATAGTAACCTGGGACCATTACTGCTGGAAAGATTTCATCAAGGATCATTGTACTGGGAAGAAAGTAATTTTGTACTACTGCAAAATATGTGGCACCCCTGTGCATGTTTTGCACATTAATTTAATATTTGACCCACAACCCATAACTTTTAATATAGGTTTTACTAAAACGACATTATGTTGACAGCTACGGCCGTCCAAAATGTCATATTTTGGATCCAAACTGAATTAAGTTTTCAGACCTTGTCGGAAAAAAAGTTGACATATGTATTATTTGTGTGTGCTGCAGTATATTCAGTGTCGGACTGGCCCACCGGGATACCAGGAAAACTCCCGGTGGGCCAAGGTGTCAGTGGGCCCTAATGCTGGTAAACCTTTGGCCTATTTCATGGCCATTCCCTATTCTATGAGAACAAAGAGGCTAAATAGATGAAATAATAGATTATAGTATGTAAAGAAAACAAACTAGAAGAATAGAGGTTAATTGAGGAGATAAAGAATATTAGTACTGAGAGTGGGCCCCTGGTCTAAGGTTTTATGGTGGGCCCCTGGTCTAAGGATTTTGGGTGGGCCCCTGGTGTCCCAGTCCGACACTGAGTGTATTCAGCTATTGCTCTACTATTACTCTGACATGAGCAAAGAGGAGAGTGATAAAAAAAACTTTATAAATTTGGAAAATGTAAAATAAATTGGACAATATCCAAATACATCTAAGGTAATACTACAAGCAGGAGTGGAATTCCAGACAATGATAATCTCAGGGGCTGTCTGCCTTCCGTCATTTTAAAATACCAATGTTGTAGCTCATAATTAGCTGCAAGCACTTAAAACTGGGAAGAGATGTCAGTTTAATATATGTTTTTTTTCAGTAAGCCCCAGGGAGTAAGGAGAAACAGAAAACTCTATCAGACTTCAATTACAAATGATGTGTTTTTGTGTTGGCTCTTGAACAGTTTCTAACAACCACTTTAACCAGTTGTGAGTGACCTAATTGAAAAAAGCATTTTAATTCTGTCTGATTATGTCCTTGATAACTGAGTTACGAAAGAAATCGATCCCATCATCTCTGGAATCCAAAGTCATGACTAAGTCAGTCAGAAATAAATAAAGATGGATTTCACCAGGAAGACACTTGTGATTTAGTTCCTAGTCTGTATAAAGATATACCTTAAAGCTTTTTCATTATAGGCTTAATTGACATCTTATATGTAATGACCCTTGAAGGGGCAAATAATGAAGCATTTATAAATTTGAAGGCAGTTACATGCAGATTTGCATAATAAATAAAACAAAGTAGGTACTAGGGAAGCACCGAATCCACTATTTGGAATTCGGATGAATCCCTGAATCCTTAGTAAAAGATTTGGCTGAATACCAAACTGAATCTGAATCCTAATTTGCATATGCAAATTAGGGGTAGGAAAGGCAAAAGTGGGCAAAACATGTTTTACTGCCTTGTTTTGTAATGTAAAGTCACATGATTTCACTTCCTGTCCCTAATTTGTATATGCAAATTAGGATTTGGATTCGGTTTGGCCAGGCACAAGGATTCTGCCGAATCCAATTTCTGCTGAAAAAAAGACGAATCCTGGTCGAATTCCAAACCGAATCCTGGATTTGGTGCATCCCCAGTAGCTACTCCTGCTTTTGGGGCAGACTGTGTGAAAAAGTAAAGCAATGCAAAAATATTATGAGAATTGTTTCCCAGAAATGTATAATTGTATTGATGTATAAAAGAGTGGTTGACCCCTGTCAAAACTGATGGCCCCTTGACAGGATAATCTGCCAAGTGGGCAGGTTATCTATTTCCATTATGTAAAGTGCAAATGTAAGGTTAGAGGTAGCAGACGTCAACACACATTTTATTTTTTAGAATCCCAGCAAAGCCTCAGCTGTAGAGTGTTATTATAACTTGCAGGTCATTGTATATAAGGACCCTGGAATCTCTCAGCTGCCTGACACTCAGTGACCATGAGGTCATTCATAAAATGGATTGGTGTTGAGCTGAAGGATTTATCCCATTCCCATCATTTTGACTAAACAGCTAATTTACTATGTAATTATCCATCTACATCATTATTTTTAAAAGATGGATGACAGGGATACACCTGTAACAGTAATGCTTCTAATTACAAATTTGGCGGAGAATGTGTTTGGTAGGTTTCAGCTTCCTCTTTATGTGACAGAAAGAGGATTTTTTTTTTTAAATTGCTAAAATATGAAGAAGTAAAAATAAGACATAGCGGAGATGGAAATAGGGTTTTCATTAAAAAAAAAAGTTATTTTGAATGAAATTACTCTTATACAGTATAACATAGAAAGTATGTAAACATCCAGCTAAATTCTGAAATGAAAACATGCTGTAATTCTACATCTGAAAAGGGAGAGACTCACAACCCTCTGAAGTGTGAAAAGTAGTTACATGTGATTAAGGGACTTTACCAAGTAAAAATGTAATAGTGTTCATATATCAAATGAAGACACTAGTATTAAATATAATCACCCATTTGAGGTGCTTGCACCTACCTACACATCCTGGAAGGTGCCAGTTAGTCTTAGTGTAACAGCTCTATGGTACAGTCTGCTTCATTTAAAGTACATTTTCATATTTAATTCTCACTTTATGCCTTATAAGCTTTATTAATTTACAAGAGCATTTGCTTGTTTGATAGAAAGCTGTCATGCTGTGTGCTTGCTATTGCAAGGTCAAAACTATCATCCATAGAATACATGGAGGCAACTATTCTTGCAAAAGAGCTATTATAACATCTAGAGTTCTTGCTTGGCATGTTCAAGACTTACCTTTGAACAAAGCATTCCAGGTGCAGGTGTAGTCTTACAAAAGGCAAACAAATCTTACATTGTTACCCATATCTATAACTGGTCAATAAAATATACATATAAATAGCAAGAACTGGGAACTCAACTTGGTATATATGTTCCAATTCTGGTGAATATTACACATTTTTCTATCCTGTTGTCTCTTTTATATGTTGCTTTATGTAGGGCATATTTTAAACTGTTAAGACAATATAATTTAACTAGGTTATATGTTACAAACCTGTCTAATAGTGATAGCCCTTACGATTACATCAGAAATGGTCTATGAAACAAGACCAGTTTCAAGTTTCTTTTTAAATACCCATTAAAGTGTCAGAGAAAATGTCATCCACCTGCTTTTATTTTAACTATTCTTACAAAATCCAGTAACCAGTCATAAATTCAGCTCAGTTTAGCATTCCAGCATTAGCCTGGCAATTACTAAAGTTCAGAGTCATTAATCTTAATTAACATGGTATTGTACAAAAAGATACTTTTGGTTTATTTACAAGATTCCTATAGGATTCTGGGAAGCAATGCCACAGCATGAAACAATGCAGCGCTTGGCTCCTGAGCAAAAGAAAAAGCATCTAACTACTGTAAAAAGAAATCATAAAAAAATCTGAAAAGGTAAATAAACATGGCTTAAACATTCTTGAACCGTGAATAATAATAATTACCAGTATTCTAACCCAAGCATGGGAAACCACATCACTGTATAATGATACATTTCAAAGCATGTTTTTTCCTGGAATAGGTATCACAGACAATTTAATACAGCAGTAATTCTAAGTTTGACCAGGGATTCTGAACATTTTTTCAGGAAGGGTTCATATACTGGATTACTTCTGCTGATACAGGTATGGGACTTGTTATCCAGAATGCTCAGGACCTGGGGTCTTTAAAATCATTTAATCATTAAAAAAAAAACCCAACAGGATTGTTTTGCCTCCAGTAAGTATATATTTGTTTATTTTATTATTACAGAGAAAAAGGAGATAATTTTTAGAAATGAGCGTAATTGTACTGTTTTGCCGAAAAATGTACAAAACTACGAAAATGAATTGAAGTCAACGCATATTAAAGTCAATGGTTGTTTTTTTCTTAAGGTGACTTTTTTGTCCAAATGCATTAATGGGCATTTTTTTTGTCACAGTGAAATTACGCTAAAATATTTGCAGATGGCAAAATGCAGAATTTCGTCGTGAATCCCTGGCTGGCAAAAACATTTCCCATCACTAATAATTTTTAAAAATGTGGATTAATTGGAAAAAATGGAGTCCATGGAAGATGGCCGTCTATATTTCAGAGCTTTCTGGATAACAGATTTCCGGATAATAGATCCCATACCTGTATTGACAGTCATAACTAAAAACAGTTGTAATGTTTTATCTTTAAAACATAGTACTTTTCTATATAAAAGCTTTGGAGTGCCGTAAAAGATGCATGAGGAGCAAGGAGGTCCTGAAAAACATTTCTGTCTGTCCATTTTTTATTTCCTTTCTCCGGATCTGTTCACATCTGCACTGAATATGCATATAGGTGGGGAGATGATTAAGCAAGCCCCCAAAAAATCCAACAAAGATTTTGATAATCTGTCCTTACACCCCCAATATTTCCCCCTTTTATTTGTCCTCTTTTAAACAACCTCAACATTGATTGCCTTTCTTTTTAGTTTCATTGGTCTATTCATTTTACTAGTTTAGTTGCACATCTCTAAAGTCTTTCCAACTCATTAATATTCTTCTTTAGGCTAGGGCCACACTGCACAGATCTCTGCTTTTGAAGAAACTGTCTTGCTGCCAGGCCCAGATTTAGGTAAAGGCCCCCTAGGCCCGGGCCTACGGCGGCAAGATGTTAGGGACGGCAAGCAGGGCCTTAACATGACATCTCTTCATCAGCTTGCGTACACCGGCCGCTGCTGCTTCTCCTGGTTCCGGCGCCAGCGCGCCTGTCAGCACTCAGCCGAGCTCTCTACTCTGGCCGCGGTGCAGATGATCGCTTCCGGGCAGTCAGTGTGCACACGGCACGCAGCGCACGCTGTGCGTGGTGATGTCATCACGTCACGTGACTGCGTATGCGTCACTTGGCGCCAGCGGCCAGCCAGCCTCACTAAGCCTGAGCTGAGCTTACTAGAACATGGTGCTAGTCTTTTCAGAAGTTGGCCCATCAAGTAAGTTAAAAGGAGAATAAAGACAGAAAAATAATTTGGTGTTCTTTTATTTGATAACCCTGCAGTCTAAAGTTTATTACACTAAAATTGGCCAGATATTTATTGAGTAAGGATTTCATTGTGCTGTTAATGTGGTCCTACCCCAATTGGTCCGTTTAGGCCTCCAATGTAAACCTATTTGTTGGCCCAGGCCAAAGCATTGTATCAGCCCAATATAGGCTCCAAGTCTGGTTCAAACTTGACAGAATTAGCCGCACTCACAGTTCTTATATAAATGAAGATATTTATTAAAAAGAGAACACTGACGTTTCGGCTGGAACACCAGCCTTTCTCAAAGAAAGAAAGGCTGGTGTTCCAGCCTTTATATAAGACCTGTGAGTGCGGCTACTTCTATCAAGTATATATATATATATATATATATATATATATATAGAGATGTTCCGCACACCATAAGTGGCAAAAGACCTGGGTGCTAATCCAAAAGATAAATGGATACAGGTGCAGGGTGGGACAGCACTCCAAGGATTTGAAGACAAGGATATAATGTCAAGAAAGTGAGCAGGTTTATTCAATCCGACGTTTCAGTTCCACACAGGAACTTTCTTCAGTTCCTATATATATATAGTCAACTACAAGAGTCCTCTGCACTCAACCCATTATCAATATATTTAAGACAGAGACATTTTGTGCATACTGCTACTAAAAAATGCCTTACCCTTTAAACAACACAGGGATTGTTTGTCCATATATTGCAATATATTTAAGCTGGCCAACTACGTCAAAGTCATCCCATATCTGGCCAGTCCTACGCTTCATTTTCATCTGATTCATTAAGAATTCAATTGCTTAATTATACGTTTTACAAAGGGACTAAGTTTTACCTGCAACTTACTTGCTGCTTTCAAAGTAAAACTCCCAAACTTGGCTGCCCTTTTATTAGACACCAGTGGGATCACCTGACTATAGCTGGGAAGGGTAGTTTTGTGGTCACACCCTCACTGCACCCCCGCCTAATGGTTTTAAAAAATAGTGGTGAGCACAACTTTCCCTTGTTTGTTATATATATATATATATATATATATATATATATATATATATATATATATATATATATATATATATATATATATAATACACAAAAGCCATGACTATCTTGTTAATGATATCCTTATAAACGGTGAGTTCTGATGTCATCAGTTATAAACGGTGAGTTCTGATGTCATTTCTGTCACATGACTCACTAAAACTTGTGTATTATAATAAATAAAGTACCCCCAGTTGCAAAATATGAGGATATTGGAAGTTACCTCGGAGTTCCATGACCTGTATAAAAACACTCGGACTTCGGCCTCGTGTTTTTATATGGTCATGAAACTCCTCTGGAACTTATAATATCCTTATATTAAACAAGAGGGGGTACTTTATTCACTATATATATATATATATATATATATATATATATATATATATATATATATATATATATATATATATGAATTCTATTGATGAAAAACTTCATTATAAATGCAAAAAAACTGACCAATAAGAATTCTGATTCCAGCACCATGTCAGGCATCTTTCTGTTATCTTACATATAGAGATAATTAAGTCAGTTTATTTCTTCATTATATGACACTGGAATCAGACATGGGGATAAAGGACATACTTGTTCAGTGATGGGAAACTGGGCTTAAAGCTTCCAACTCCAATTATAGGAACAAAGAAGAGGGAGCTAGATTGATACAGATCAGGTGGATTCTCATTGGAAGATTTTTTTGCATTTTACTGCAGCCGCTGGCTATTGAGATTTGGGAAAAAGTTTTGTAATAGTTTTATTGTGCAATATTGCTTTAAGAATACAACCCTGATGTTGGTGGACTACAGCTCCCAGCATGCCTCAACCTTCACTATATGTTACATTATTCTGGGATTTGTAGTCCAGCAACAAAGTTTGGTTGATCAGTGCAGTGCAGCAGGGTTTACTACCCCTTTAAGCCTCTGAAAGGGGGGGAAAATCCTTCTTGACTCCAAGATGCAATGGGACCAGTCCCTGGATCAACTGTACTATGAGCTATCTTCCATAAACCGTTCTGTATTCCCTCACTTGCTAAACACCATCCAACCCCTTCTTATACCTATCTAATGTATCAGCCTGTACAACTGATTCAGGGAGACAATTCCGCATCTTCACAGCTCTCACTGTAACAAACCCCTTCCTAATATTTAGTAGGAACCTCTTTTCTTCTATTCAGAATAAAGGACATCACTAACATTAGTTTGAATCAAGTTTGTGTGGTTTGAATCGAGTTTATGTGATTTGAAGCGTGGCAGTGTGGGAGGGTATGTTGCATGGTTTCTCTAGGTCAGTGCTGTCCAAGTTCTGTGGTATCGAGGGCCAAAATTTTACTGGCCTATGTGGAGGAGGGCCGATAATGGAAGTCAGTGTTGGCCACTCCCCCTTTTAAACCACACCCACTGTAAACCACACCCATATTACAACAAGAATTTTTAAGATCATATCCACATTAACGGTGGTAGCACACCAAAAAACCAAATGGTTGGTGCTTACTGCAGGGAAATCCCTCATCACTCATATGTGAAAAATTGAAGTCATGTTAAAACATACCCTTTAATCCATATGCCTCATCCTCCCCTGTGGATAATACAACAACCCCCCCAACACATGATTAAACACCTTAGGGCCCTTAACAACAATTTCCAAATGCTAACAAACCCCAAGAACAAACCCTAACAGTCTTACATTCCACAGGTAGCATAGGGCAAGCAGAGAATGGCACACACAAGCAGCACTGGGCAAGCAGAGAATGGCACATACAGGGAGGCAGTGCCGGGCCAAGGTATTTTTGCACCCTAGGCAAAGGCTTCAATCAGTGCCCACCCCACCCAGTCCTGCATTACCATTTTCCACCTTACCAGTCATATAGCCCCCTGTACCTGTGCCAGCACCTATCATATTGCCTCCATTTGTACCTATGCCAATGGCAGTCAATCCCTCAGATTGCCCCCAGGCCCCAATCTGTACCTGTGCCAGCATAAGACAAAACATCCATCATATTTTTACCCCCAATCTGTACCTATACCAGTGGCAACCAAAATAATCCATCATATTGCCCCAATTTGTATCTGTTCCAGCAGTAGCCAAAAATCAATCATATTGCCCTCAAACATCTGTGTACCTGTGCCAGCAGCCACCATATTGCCCCATGTACCTGAGCCAGCAGCAGCCAATCCCTTATATTGCCCCCAATCTGTATCTGTGCCAGCATCAGCCAAAAAATACACACTATTGCCTCCATATATGTACTTGTACCAGCAGCAGCCAAATATCCATCATATCATCTGTTTACCTGTGCAAGTAGCAGCCAAGATATTGCCCACAAATATGTACCTGTGTGTACCGGGAGTGATTCTGCCTGGAACAGGGGGTTTATAAAGTTGAAAAACTACTAAAGGCCAAGCGAATCAGGATTTAAAAAAGAAAGATAGGAAATTCCCCTTAAAAGTGTTCCCTGCCCCCATGATTGCGCCCTAGGTGGGGGCCTACTCTGCCTGCCCCTAGTTCCAGCCCTGCAGGGAGGGAAGGCAGAACAGAGCAGGAGACAAGTAAAGCTCTCAGTCTAATATGTACTACATACAGTGACACAGTGCTGGTGCCCCATTAGCATTTTGAATAAACTGTGAACAGGTGAACAATGTGGGCAGTTTCAGTTTGGGTCTCAGGTGTGAACACTACAGGCCTTTAGGATATAAACAATAGAGGTGTCACAAGTGTGAACAATGCAGGGGGATCACAGGTATGAACAATACAGGGGATTCGAGTCTGAATTTGAGGTTTAAACAATGCAGGGTGCAGTTTATCTCTACAGTGATACCTTTTAAATTTTACATATGGTAAACAGTCACAGCATCTGGGGGCCCAAAGAAGGGCGTGTAGCGCGCCGCATGCGGCCCGTGGGCCACCAGTTGGACAGCCCTGCTTTAGGTCATTGCCAATAATAGAAATTATAGCTATAACTTTATGGGTGTCTTTTTCACCCTTATCTACTGTTACTATGAAAAACAAAACAACGGGGAATTTTGTGTGATGTAAGAAACTTTTCTGAGGCGGCCGTTGCATTCACCGATTGAGTATTTTCTTTTAGCTTTCCTGTGACATGGCTGACAAAAGAAAAAAACTTAGTGGGTTTGCATATCGCAAGCTTGCCAAAGAAAAAGCTAGAAAGCAAAGTAATGAACTGGAGCATACACGAAAAATGAGAAAAAGAAAGCTAGTAGAGTAGATCTTGATGTTATACCTGAAGAGGTTGAATCTTCTGAGTCATCTTGTTCTTCATCTTATGTAAGAACAACAGATATTACAGAGGAAACCTCACACAAGGAAGATGTTTCTGCAGAACAGGCAGATAATTCAACCTTAATGACAACTGCTGAAGGAACTCAAGAAGAACCATGTGAGGAAATCTCTTCACCAAGTTCAATGATTCTTGAAAATAAGAGTTTTGAGGATAACCTAAACTTTTCTTCTGATCCTGTTGACTGGGATAAACAGAATGAAAAGCTGAAAGATTTCGTAGCTTTTCATGGTGTCAATCAAAACAAGGAGGCCGACTTCTCATCATCCGTCAGGCACTATCCTGACAAAAGCAGGTGTATGTCTGATACAGTGTTTAAAAGTGAACGGCCATACTGAGAATCTATACCTCGACCATGGCTAGTATATTCTATTGAGTAAGAAGATTTTTTGTGCAGCTTGCTATCCATATAGTGGAATCGGCATGTTAGCACATGAAGGATTCAATGATTGGAAAAATGCATCCATTCGACTAAATGAACATGAAGAGTCAAAGTTTCACAAAGACTGTTATTTGCAGATGCAAAACAGGGCAAAAATTAGTGGCAGAGTTGACCAGCTTTTTCTTGAGAAGCAAAATCAAGAAATAGAATACTGGAGGAATGTCTTAAAAAGAGTTGTTACGGCTGTGAAAACATTGTCATCGCGAGGTTTGCCATTCAGAGGTACAGATGAAAAGTTTGGGTCACTTACAAATGGCAATTACTTGATGCTTCTAGAAGCAATAGCTGAACATGACCCCTTTCTGGCTGAGCACATCAAAAAGTATGGAAACACTGGTTCTGGCAGTACATCATACTTGTCCAAAACTGTATGTTATGAATTCATTGATGTTATAGCCTCCAGTGTGCTAGAAGTTATCATAAATGAAGCAAAGCAAGCAAAATATTACTCAATAAGTGTTGATTCAACTCCAGATGTATCACACACAGACCAGCTTGCCTTCGTTATTCGCTATGTTAACAATGATGGCATCCCCAAAGAAAGGTTCATTAAATTCATTCCAAATGTGGGTCATAAAGCTGAAAATTTGTTCAGTGCAGTCATGGACATTCTGAAAGAATACCATATTGATATAATGGATTGCAGAGGACAGTCATATGACAATGCTAGCAACATGTCAGGTACCTATTCTGGTCTTCAGGCTCGAATTAAACAGGTGAATCCTCTAGCTGTATACATCCCATGCTCTGCACACTCGCTAAACCTTGTTGGAACTAGTGCTGCAGAAAGTTGCAGGGAAGCAGTTTCTTTCTTTTACATTCTGCAACAACTATACAACTTATTCTCTGCATCCACTGCAAGGTGGGAAATGTTGATCTCTCATTTACAACGCAAGGCTACAGTAGTTAAGAATTTATCTACTACGCGGTGGTCAGCAAGGAGTGATGCATGCCTCAGTCTGAGAAGATCATGGAAGGAGATCATAGAAGCACTGGATGCAATAGACGATGATGTTTCTCAAACACCAACAACTCAAAATCAGGCTGCAGGACTAAGCAAAAACTTGCAAAAGTTAGAGACTGCCATCATGACAGTATTTTGGAGCTTCATTTTAGAGCGGTTTAATGCTACAAGCAAACGCTTACAGTGTGTGAATATTGACATTGGTACAGTTGTAAAGCTTTATGATGGTCTCACCACACTTGTGCAAGATACCTGGGATGAATTTGAAAGGTTTGAGAGAGATGCTAAGGAATTATCTGGGTTAGAAGATTATGATTCATCTACTGCAAGACCAAGAAAGATAAAATTGCCATTTGATGTCAGCCCCCAAGGACACATACAACTATGCCCAAGAGATAAATTCAGGGTTAATACTTTCCTCCCTATACTGGATAAACTGTCCCATGAGCTTAGAAGGAGAGCAGATGCTTATAAATCACTGAACAGTAATTTTGGCTTATTTGAAAATATGAGCATGCTTAGCAATGAGGATTTGCTTGCCCAAGCAAATCATCTGTGCAGTCAGTACCCAAATGACTTGGATGACAAACTGCCTAATGAATGCCTGCATTTCTGCTCTCGTTTAAAATGTATTGGTGCCCTGGACATCACTGTATCTCAGCTGCTGAAAACCATTGTTGAAGACTCACTGGATGTGATTTACCAAAATGTGTATGTAGCATTACGCATTTTTCTTTGCACACTTGCAACAAACTGCAGTGCTGAAAGATCCTTTTCTTGCTTAAAAGAGTGAAAAACTACCTGAGATCTTCTCTTAGTGAACAAAGGCTAAACAGCTTTGCTTACTTGCAATTGAAGCTGAGATTGTCAGAAAGTTTTCTTATGACAACATCATTGATAAGTTTGCAAAAATGAAAGTTCGTTCTAAAAGGCTTTGTTAATCCTAAAGTTTTCAGATTTTCTCAGACTACACTCCAAGATAATTTATGTTATTTTTTTTACTGTAATACTGTTTAATACATAATTATTTCCATTTTATTGTCTGTGTTATTTTATTTTGCATAAATGATTGGATAAAGATTCGCTTCCAGAAAATGCGGGGGGGGGGGCACAGTAGCTGGGCCTAGGGGGGCAAGAAGGGTAAATCTGGCCCTGCTTGCTGCTCCTCTTCTGCTGCACTGCATAAATGGAAGATTTTGCACTGAGCTCCGCAGCGCCTGCCTGCACCCGAGTGGAGGTAATGATCCCGGGTGCAGGCAGCACAGCGATCGAGCAGTGGGACATTATGGTTTTAATGCATTTGAAATAAAAGTTGAATTTTACCTATTTAAAGTGGCGTCCGGAAGTGCTTGCCTATTTCTCCTATACTCGACAGTGGATACTCGGCCTGTATTTCTCTGCAGGCTGAGATCTGTGTAGTGTGTCCCTAGCCTAAAGCTGAAAAACATTCAATAATAATTTTCTGATACACATGGAGGAGAAACAGGCAGATCTTGGTTTTCTTTTAATAGTACAAGTAGTGGTGACAGGTAGACCAGGTGCTGCTGGTCATTTTAAAATGACCTGTGTGAAGTTAGCGTGCAAACTGGTGCCAAAATTGCATATTAATATTCATAGCAAGGCCTTACTAGGGATCTATAAAGAAGCAACATGTCTCTTTATGCCCCATTTCTAAGCAAGATTTATATTATTTTAGTCTATGCAAAACAGTACTTAATTTTGTTTAGCAGACACTGTCTGACACTGCCTACAGATGCAAGGTCTGTTTATCTAAAATAATCCCCCTACACCTTCTCATTTCTAGGTGCTCACACTTTTACATTATAATAGTCTTGTCTACAATGGAGTAAAATGTATTACCAAATTTATTTACCATCTGGCACAAGCCACATCAAATTTAATATTTGGTATTTCGCGCATGCGCACATTTGGTTTTTCACGCTTGGCCAGGCTGCCTAGGGCGCCTGACCAGGTTGGCTCGGCACTGATTTTCCATGGAACAGAATTGCCTTCTCCATGGATAAAAAAATTATCAGTATTTAGTGATTACGGTATGCAAAATATTTTTTCAAAATTAAAGCCATACTGGTATTTGTGTTTTATGTTTAAACCATTCTAGCTGTTAACATATCAAATCAAATAACAGTATTCACAGTGAACTTGTATCCATTGAATTCCATTAAATTTGTGTCTCGTAACATGTATTCCCATTGTGTAACCTTCATTCATACTGCAACTTTGGAGTGAGTGGTATCTCCCCAATCACACTAACTGAATAACACTTCAATTCAAGTAATTTATGTATGTATTTTGCAGCCACATTCAATTTTGCATTTCAATTTCATATTTGAAATCCACCCATGTTTAAGGCTAATGCTTATGTATGAAAAAAAGCAGCTAGGATTCTCCCTGCAGGTATTTTACTGGCCTGCCCAATAAAATTGATACTTGGTGCAAATGTTATCAATGAGGAAGCTGTGAGAAGAAACGCTGATATTTTTTTGCATCCACTCTCCATTAATTTCTACGGGATTTTGAAAGGCGTATGAACTTTCACTTTCACCCATTGATAAATACTCTTTTAAAAATCCCATAGAAACTAATGGAGAGTGTCAGAATTTCACTCTAGAGGACTGTGGCAATCTCTGACTTCACTCTTTGATAAATATACCCCAGTGTCTCCTACAATGGGGTATAGCATCTTATCCCCTACCTTTTTCTGTTTTGTTTCCTCAAGGCTTTGTCCTGGGCCCCTTATTATTCTCCCTCTATACTTCCTTCCTCAGCAAACTAATCAACTCACATGGTTTTCACTACCACCTCTATGCTGACGTTACTCAGATCTATCTCTCCTCACCTGATCTCAACCCAGGACACTTAACTTGGGTCTCATCCTGCCTGTCCGCTATCTCTACTTGTATGTTGCAATGCTACCTTAAATGAAACCTCTCTAAAATGGAAATGTTTTTCTTTCCTCCAACTAACACCAGTAACATCCCGGAAGTATCCATCATAGCTAACAATTCCATTATCACCTCATCTCCCCAGGCCCGGGGCCTTGGGGTTATCCTAGATTCTGCTCTGTCTTTCACTTCTCATATCCAGTCACTTATTAAATCATGTCACTTCCACCTAAGGAACATATCCAAAATACAATCATTTATCACCC
The DNA here is from genome assembly GCF_017654675.1 of Xenopus laevis. Taxonomy (NCBI): domain Eukaryota; kingdom Metazoa; phylum Chordata; class Amphibia; order Anura; family Pipidae; genus Xenopus; species Xenopus laevis. The sequence goes on along the minus strand of NC_054371.1, from coordinate 110,686,699 downwards.
AATATGCTGCCAAACATTGTATTCACTCTCTTGTCATATCACGTCTAGACTACTGTAACTTACCTTTAATTGGCCTTCCCCGCCAGGGGAACAGTCCCTAAAAAAATTGAGTGAATACATCTCTTTTATGACGACAATTCTTTGAGAATTGGATACACATTGAGGCCTATTTACTATTTTTTTTATTTCAATAAACTCTAAAAATTCAAGATTTACCAAGTGTGAAAACCACAATAAACTTAAATAAAAATCTGCTCCAAGTAAAACCTGTCAAGGTCCCATAGAAGTCAATTGGAGCTGCATGGATACTATTGGACCTTTTTATTAGGTGTTCAGATTTTTTTTTGTTAGTAATTGTCCGAAAAACTCAAATCTTTAGATGTTTTAGTTTTTAGAGATATTAGTATTTTTTAGTGCATTATTAAGCCTTTTTTTTTTCATTTGTACTTTTTATATTCAGATCTTTCAATAAATTTCATGGCATTTGTGATTTTAGAGTAGCAAGTAGTTTCAAAAAGCTTTAATAACACTAAAATTCGACCTTTAATAAATGGGCCTCATTGTATTGATAACCCACCAGAATGTATCCATGCTAACATGTAATCAGACTATATAGAAATTGAACAGAAAAAACAATTTTTTTTACTCATTTTGTCTTACTCGTACAGTAAACATTATAACAAGGGTAATGATAACTTCTGGCCACAGATTAAATTATTTCCTTATATTTTGAAATCTATTAAAGGGAAAATTGAGTTAATGTTAGATAAATTATGTTCGTAAATACTGTGTCTTTTTCATGGAACCACTTGCTTCTCTGAGAAACATTTGTGGCTGCTAACATTTGCAATCATTTTAATGATCTTTCTGTCAAGTACATTTACATATGGCATCCCATATGGTTTATTGAAGTGCTGCAATATTAACTGTAATTCTTCATACTATCTCTTTACATACTAAAAGCCTATGCATCTCTTGGTGATGGCACAGTGTATTTTGTGTATTTTTTGGACTGATCCTTGCCCTGACCCTACATAAACCCTAGCAGTCCAGAATGTGATTGAGCTGGGATGCACTGAAGCATATGATGATCCCTGCTTGCCAATAGAAGTAAAGGGATCAGACATATTGCAATAATTTTCAAGCCGGGACTAGGGAATAATCTAAATTATGTGACGCTATGAACCAGTTTTTTCAGTTCCATACCATTAACAAACTTTGCTCTATAAGGCGCCATCAACCAATCCGAAGCTTGATACTGTGGGGATAACCACTTGAAAGGAGTCTGTCTTTTCAGCAGCAATAATTTTTGAATGTAGCATCCCCAGAAACTGAGGATGCTTCATTTTTTTAATTACCTGGAACAGATCACATTCCTGTCCCCTGAAGGCCCCACTGTATGGCAAACAGCTACTCAGTACTCAGCAAAGCTTGTTATATTTGTTGGTGATAAAGCGGTAAATATATGACTAGACTACTAAAAGGGAAAGTTCAACAATGTACACAATTATGTTATAGGAGAGTACAGCAATACCAGCACCCCCACGGACAACTTTGAGCAATGGACAATGTCAGGTAACCTGAAACAAAAGTAAAAAAAAGCAAAAATATTTATGCAGCATACACAACACATTCAAAAGTAATAAGGTCAACAACATTTTTTATGAATATATATATATATATATATATATATATATATATATATATATATATATATAGATGGGGCTGAGTTGTTTGATGCACAGTGATGAAATAAAGATATTCACATCAAAATAAGATCATGTGCTGGTACATTTTTTTTTAATTATATTATCATTAGAGGTTAAAGTGACCTACATACTTTATGATACAAACTGTCACAGAATTCCAGTTTTTCTACAGGACTTAAAGTGTTCCTAACAGATTGCTTAATGTTTAATATTCAGTTTCTGTACTTCAGGGCAATTAAACTGGTCTTCAGTTCCCTATTAGCAGTGTCATTAAACATAAGTTAAAGCACAAACAAGACCTGCCTTGAGGAGATTTTACAATCAGTGCTCCCTTTACATGTTGACCCAGTAAATCACATGGCAACTATATAGACACAACTTACCAACCAACACAGACACTAATTTGCATCAGCATTGGCAAATTGTGCAAATTGCAGTGTGTGCTTTTTGTTTTGGTGCCCCTCTATCTCTAATGCTTAAAAAAAAAAAAAGCATTGCTTTGTGGATAACAAAATATGGCTTTTTGTATGCCTTTTTGGATTTGGCATTTTTAAATAAGCCCTCTGATTCTTTCCTTTCCCAAATCCTTGGGTATAATATATGGATACCATACTGTCATCTAAGGCTATTAAATAATAATGAATTACAGAGTGATTCAATGTCAGAATATTCAGCTGTTACTCAAATTAAAAGTAGTAAATAACATGATATATAATGAGCTTGCGACAAGGATATACATTATTTGTTAAAGGGTCATTTATAAGGTCGCACTTTCACTGAAAGGACTACTGACCCATGACATTATTTATTTCATGGTGGTAGGATTGTTCTGCAAGAAAACAGTAGGATACCTATTTAGTAAATTGAAAACTGCAACGACCTGCCCCCAAAACACAGCAACAAACTATTCTGTGTAAATGCATTTGGGGTGTATTTCCTAGAGTAACTGGTCCTTTAATACCAAACAGTTCTCTCTATTTTGCTAACAAAGACACGAGCAAATGCATGTTCCCTTGGCATTCATTTAGGAAAACCAAAGAAGAAGCACATGGGAATTTTACAAGGTAAAAGGGGATTAGATGGGGAGTTCCCAGGAATTCAGGCCAACAGAGAAGGGAACTGGGGAAGTTCCACCTAATGGTTTTTCACACAGGGATTAATGATTTAGTGTGTCGTAAATTTTTGGATTTAACACTATTGCCCTCTGGGGTTAATTTCAGATAAAGTTGTTTGCTATAATCTGTAGGTCTGTATGGATACTGATGCATTCTCTAGAAGCCACTGAACAAAATGTCAGAAGTTTACCAGGCTATAATGCTCTTCTGGTGAATCTCATAGAACAGGAGGAGAAAAAGTATCTGAGGGTTGCTTGGAATCTCCTTGGCATTAGATATTGTCCTTAAAACCATAAATAAATATCATTGACATTTATTTACTGATAGGGGCAGATTTATCAAAGGTCGAGGTGAATTTTTGAATTCAAAAAATTCAATTTCAAGCTATTTTTTGTGTACTTCGACTAAGGAATAGTCCAAATTCGATACAAAGTTGAAAAAAATTAGAATATCGAAATTTATCATGTACTGTTTCTTTAAAAATTCAACTTCGACCATTCGCTATCTAAAACCTGCTGAATTGCTGTTTTAGCCTATGGGGGACCTCCTAGAACCTATTTGGAGTCAATGGGTGGACTTTGAAATTTTTTTTTCAAAAATCTGGCTGAATATGGACCTATTTGATCGAAAATGGACCTATTTGGCCAAAAAACCTTTGTCTTAATTTTGGCTGGTCTTTTTGAATTCGAATTTCGAAGTTTTTCAAATTCTAAATTCGATCCTTGATAAATATGCTCCATAGTGTTCTGTAACCCAAGTGTGGTAAATCTATGTGTTTGCTTAAATAATTAAGCTCTCATTGGCAGGATTGTATGGCCTACACCCTACATTGTTTAGCAGATAAAGGGGCTGATTCACTAAAGGTCAAAAAAGTGAGTGTTATTTATAGCATGCCTTAAAAAAATTATTACTACTTATATTTTTAGAATTAACAATCGATTCACTAATAGTTCATTTGTCTAACTTAAGAAGTGACATTTTTACGTTCATTTTTGCTAAATTGTGTGCGATATTTTATAGCATGTGTTATTTTGTGCGATATTTTAGGGCACTTGATATTGTGACACATTATTACTGCAATTTAAAGCACCTAAGACATTCGGGATGCCACTGGCCACTTTTTACAGTGTTCTAGTCATTCCTTTCTCTTGGAAACTTAATATTATTCCATGACACAGAACGTAGTGCATTCTAGATCTGCCCAAGGTATCATGAAATTGGGTTAGTGGCTCCAGTTCCTCATAAAGGTCTTTAACTGCTGCCCTACAGCTCCTCACTACATCTTCCTCTGTTAATCTATCTGATGTTGTTTAGTAACGCCTACTCCTGGGAGGTGTTCATCACAGTGATTATCGCACTATTTTATGCTTTTATCACTTAAAAGACATTAGTGAATAATGCGTTAGGATTAATTCTATTCTATAAATATCACAATGCGATTACAATATCGCTGTGCAGAAATGTAGAATTAACGCTTGCCCTGTGTCTATTAACGCATGCGAAAATACTTTGATGAATCGTTCCTTAAATAACGCACAAAACTGTGCGTTAAGGAATATTGACCTTTAGTGAATCAGCCCCAAAGTGTTTCGACTGCAAAGGATTTTTAATTGCTGATAAAGACAATGGCACATAGACAGTTTTGGACATTTTGTCACTCAATTATTTAATAGTCCTGCAGGAGGGGTGACAAATAGGGATCAATGTTTTCTAGATTCAAACATATCTTCTTTGAAGGATTTGGATGAATCCTAAACAGAATCAGAACCCTAATTTGTTTTCAAATTTGGGAAATCCCGGGAAAAAGTTAATCTTGCATCCTCCATTGCTATATGGTCTAAATGTGTGGGATATAAAGGGTTTGGATTTGGTTTGAGCAGCCAGATCCAAACCTCGATGAAAATGGTTCAGAGTTGTTTGAATCCAATTCACAAAACACCCAGAATCTTTTATCTTTTGGATTGTTAGCTTGTTGCTTTTCCGAGGAACAATCACCTGACTTTTGGGTACAATGCAGCAAAAGGTAAAAATAGAATCACAACATGTGACATTGCCCTAAACATATCAAATGTCATTCATGAAAGCCTTTCTGCTCCCAGTATTAATGCTTTATTTTATTTGCAGTTTATGTACAGATATAAATTATAAATATTTTTTTTTCACATTTTCATGTTATTGACCCTTTCCAGGGAAGGAAAAGAGGCAGAGCTACACTAATCCCATTAATACATATGAATGACATCTATGTGATCATTGACTTTATTAAAGGCATATCATAAATTACAAATAAACAATGTATGCATTAAGCTGTATGCATAATACATAAATAAATGTAAATACATAAATGACATCTAAGACTTTTTTGGCATGTTACAAAAGATGGAGCTATATTTATACAACACCTTCACACAGATACTTTCCTTTTGCTTTTCCTCTTGGTTCCTCTTGTATATACAAACAAGAACTGGCTCAGATTTATGGCCTTACATAGTTGCCCACTAGTATAACTAGAGCCTACTGACTTCAAGATTAAAAATGCCTCTGGGCTGCAATCTACATTAAGAAGATATGTATTTATACAGGGAGTCATTTGTGAATAAGATTTGACAAAATCTACTTTCAGATTATCAGTAATAGGCAAATAGCATTCAGTGTCAATGGTTTCTCTTTTGTTTTTTACTACTACACTGCAGGGCAAATGAAGGCTACAGAGATTGAAAATGTTGCACATGAGATATAATGTTTTTGTTGAGCAGTTGCATAGCCTTCCGATAAAAATGAATATTGGTATTCAGTTTATATTTTAGTGAATGTTTTGTGCATCCCTGCTGGAGGAAACTGAGATTGAGCGTTAATAGGTTATAAATGCGTTTATATATTAAAAATACTTCATGGTGTTTAAAAGCTCAACAATGACTGGCCCCATGTTAAGCCATTCAAGTTCAGTTCACTCCATTTTACTGACCACAAAAAGTGTTCTGCAAGAAATTAAATTAAAAATAAAGCAACCATCATTTGATATTGCCCTCACCCAGCCAGCTGGGCTAAAATTTCTCCTGAACACTTAATAATTTAATCAAATATGTATCCCTACACACATGATTGTCAGACATAATCCAGATTCCATTTTTATAACACCTCAAATACTCGCAATGCTTTAATATATGTAAGCCTAGACCCTATTTATGCTACTCCGTTTTTCCAAGCATGTGATATTTTAGAATGGCAAGGGGTGTTCAATCCTCTTTGTTGTACTGGGTTGCTAGGTGGGTTTTCCTTTGACTTCAGAAAAATGGTGAATTAATCACTACCCTGGGAATTAACACTCACACACACATTGCTACTAGCAACCTTCCAAGTGTAAAACTTACTAAACCTTTATTTGTGTGGTCAGACATTGATTCCTTCAAAAGGCAGCAATATTTGAAAAAAGCAGTCAAGTTTATCTTGACAAGAAAACAAAAGTCGGAAATTCTGCAAACACATACAGGGATTTATTCACACTAAAATTACAATTAGCAAATTGGCCGATCTTAATACTAATAAGTGGTTTAGCAAAGCCAAAATTGGCAATGTGTGGTTATGTATTTTAGTCTAGCAATTCAGACTAAATGAGCATCTCTCAATTACTCTTGTTTTACTTGGCAAGAAAAGCCATGCAAAACATTTAATACTTTCTAAATCCATCCAAGTGCCAGCAGGTTGTGTCCCTCCTCTATACCTATTCAGCCAATCAGGGGAATAAGTAGCAAAGTATTTTGTTTTCAGCATGAATGTCAGGGAAGGGCAAATTTAACAAAATAATTCACTGCATATTGTGTTCACTTGTTATATAAGGTTTAGTGTACTGTAATGTCTCCCGTCATAATATACAGTATGCTGTATAGAGTAATAATGTAGCATTCTCTGGCCAAGATTGCATGATAAACCATCTATTTAGAAGCATATTGTGATGATGGGTCTATGAAAGAAACAGAATTAACTAAGAATGGACTGACATATTTTGACTGCAAATATGTCTTTGGCTTTTGTAATTAAATAACAGTTAATTTATCTCTATTTTTTCTCTCTGTATAGAACAGACCTGCATTTCTGAGAATACAGAAAATATCATCTTGTATCTTTTATTAAAGTTTATCATCAAAATTCCATTGTTGCTTTGAAAGTCTTGTTGTTTGGCATATACCATAATAACCCCATTGCATATCTACCAACAAATATAGCATTGACCTTGTTTCTGACCCTCCCAGACAACACATCCTCCCACCCACCTACAGGAGCTAGCTCTAATCAATAATATCAGCTCAGTGCTACAAGAATGTAGACCCACAATGCAACTGTACGCCTGTTCCACCCATAGTCTTTCAACATGCTATACATCCCTACACTATAATTGCCATTTCAGGGTTGCTTACTGGAACCCTATGCTCCTCCCCCCCACCCCCCCCACCCCCGTTTCCTCCCCTAAACACAATAGGGCAAATTTACTAAAGAGCAAATTGTGTTTTTCTGACGAATTTTTTCTAAAAAGGCAGTTTGCAGTGACATTGCATATTTCCGAAAAAACGAGCAACACACTTCGCTAGAGAGTTACCTTGTAGCTGGTGAACTTTCGCTGCACTTTGCCAGGCGAATTTTGCTCAGGCAAACAAACGTAAATCCGCTAATTTATCTAAGTGTGAAAATTTCTATTTGTGACCCTTTTCACCAAAATCTATTTAGCCAGGTTCTCACTGGCAAATTAATACAATGAAGCTACATCCTCAACATTATTATGTCAGTGACATCATATCCTGTATTCCAAAAAAGTCATAAGCAAAAGTTATATACCCACTGAATTTAAATTGACGTAAGCACAAGTTAACTAAGTTTCACTAGAAAGAAAGTAGAAAGTAGAGAAAATTATAAAATTTTCACTTCAAAGAGTCATTGTTGACTAAAGTTCTTTTTGCAGAGACGTAATTGCTCATTTTGGTGAATACTCATATTCATCACAAAGCAATATCCGACGTAGTTGCACAAAAAATGGTAAGTAAATGTGCCCATAAAGTATTAGTGATCTACAAGTATATCTTGAGCTGCTCCACAAACTTTTACATTAGATCACCCAAATTGATACACTTCATTTAACAACCCCATTTTGGTATACATTAGATAAGTGAGTTCCTAAATTCCCTTAAGGTTTCTGTATTTTTTCCTACTGCAGGGGATTGTTTTGCAAATTCTGTTTTTTTTTTCTTAAATAAAAAGCTTGCCAGGTTTTATTAATGACTGCAGAAAACGTGACTGATTAAGGAACTCACACACTACTAGCCACAATCTTGTTTAACTTTGGAACAGTGTGTGTGTGTGTGTGTGTGTGTGTATTTAGATAGATAGTTAGTGGCAAATTCACTACAGTGTGAAGCGCCTAACGATAGAGCAAATTCGCCAGCGTGACATCATTTTGTAACTTTGCGATTTACTAAAGGGCACTGGCGTATATTTGCTAGCGAAGTGGACCTACTCTAGCGCTACTTCACACCCTTACGCCAGGCGAAGTTGCGCTATGGCAAAGGGACGACGTTACTACGCTAATTCACTAACTTGCGCATTTTACTGAACGTTACCTCTTGCGCCAGACTTGCCTTCGCCACCTCAGACCAGGCGAAGTGCAATAGAGTAGATAGGGATTGCTTCAAAAAAAAGTTGAAATTCTTTCTAAGTCCCAAAAAACGCTGGCGTCTTTTCCTTTTTTAAGGGTGATAGGCTGAAAAAGATCGTAAATTTTTTTGGGGGCACCCTCCTTCCCCCCCTACATTTCCTAACATATGGCACCTAAACTATACAGTGGGCACATGTATAGGGCAAAATATCAACTCTTTTTTTATTTAATGAAGCTTTCCCAGCCTGTAGTGTAATGTATTTGCTGCTATATATATACGTCCATTCAACTTTAACTTGGCGTCGAATGCAAATTAGGCATCGCTAGCGTAACTTCACTTTGCTTGACGAAATTAACACTAGCGCAACTTCGCTACCTTTTGACATGCTGAGCGCAAAGTCGGATTTTAGTGAATTAGCGGTGCCCTGGCGAAGTGCGGTGAAGCTTGTGCTACCGCAACTCCGCAGGTTATTGAATTTGCCCCATAGATAGATAGATAGATAGATAGATGATAGATAGATAGATAGGTATTGTAAATAGATAGATATCATTTCTGGACCATTTCAAAAATATTTTGGGGACTGTTTAGCCTAGGATCTCAAGAAATGCATCCTTTGCTGACCAGTAGGATGTTAGGAGTTTTAGTGCAACAACATATGTAGGGACAAAAGTTAACCACCCCTGACACTTTTATCAGCAGAAAAGATAAAGACATCTTGTGTGGCTCATACCACATCACTGTGATCTGCTGGCTTCTCTTGGGTGGCTTAGCAAGAGAAATTTATTGCAGATTTAACAAGACAAGGGTTAAAGGTCTAAATCAGTAGCAGGTGGCCTCCAGATACAGGCTTTAAAAAGAATATTGACAGTGTTAATGTACTAGAGCCAGTGTAAGGTTGGAATTGTCTCTATCAAGGCTCATCCATACCGTATGTTATAATTGTTTTTACTTCCAAACAGGTCGTAAACATTATATTATATTTAACAGGTAGCAATCATTTTACTTTTTAATTTCTATTAACGCTTATTTAAAGCATTAAGGAATATGTGAAGGACTGAACTTAATTTGCCCCCCCCATTAGAGATGTCGCGAACTGTTCGCCGGCGAACTTGTTCGCGCGAACATCGGGTGTTCGCGCTCGCCGGAAGTTCGCGAACGTCGCGCGACGTTCGCCATTTTGGGTTCGCCATTGTTGGCGCTTTTTTTTGCCCTCTCACCCCAGACCAGCAGGTACATGGCAGCCAATCAGGAAGCTCTCCCCTGGACCACTCCCCTTCCCTATAAAAACCGAAGCCCTGCAGCGTTTTTTCACTCTGCCTGTGTGTGCTGAAGAGATAGTGTAGGGAGAGAGCTGCTGCCTGTTAGTGATTTCAGGGACAGTTGAAAGTTTGCTGGCTAGTAATCGTTTTGATACTGCTCTGTTATTGGAGGGACAGAAGTCTGCAGGGGTTTGAGGGACATTTTAGCTTAGGTAGCTTTGCTGGCTAGTAATCTACCTTCTACTGCAGTGCTCTGTATGTAGCTGCAGTGGGCAGCTGTCCTGCTTCTGATCTCATCTGCTGACTGCTGCAATAACAGTAGTCCTTGTAAGGACTGCTTTTATTTATTTTTTTGTTGTTTTACTACTACTACTACTACTACTACTATAAGAGCCCAGTGCTATTAGTCTAGCAGTGTTGGGGAGTGGGACTGGTGTGCTAATCTGCTGCTCCTAGTAGTTCAGCAGCACCAACTTTAATTTTTTTTTTTAATATTCATTTTTTTTTTATTTTACTTTTTTTTATTTTACTACCGCTGTAGTAGTGTATAAGTTGACCTTTTAGGCATTATTTGCCCTGTAGGCATTATTTGCACACTGTTTTCTTCAACCCGCCATCGAGCTGTGTGACCTTGTTCCCATTCTGTCTAAATATCCATAATATTACCGTCTCCAGAAAAAACACCGGAGTCACTTTTTTCAAGCAGCATTCATATATTTTACGTAATCCGTATCCACCGCTGTAGTAGTGTATACGTTGGCCTTGTAGGCATTATTTGCACACTGTTTTCTTCAACCCGCCATCGAGCTGTGTGACCTTGTTCCCATTCTGTCTAAATATCCATAATATTACCGTCTCCAGAAAAAACACCGGAGTCACTTTTTTCAAGCAGCATTCACATATTTTACGTAATCCGTATCCACCGCTGTAGTAGTGTATACGTTGGCCTTGTAGGCATTATTTGCACACTGTTTTCTTCAACCCGCCATCGAGCTGTGTGACCTTGTTCCCATTCTGTCTAAATATCCATAATATTACCGTCTCCAGAAAAAACACCGGAGTCACTTTTTTCAAGCAGCCATAATATATTTTACGTAATCCGTATCCACCGCTGTAGTAGTGTATACGTTGGCCTTGTAGGCATTATTTGCACACTGTTTTCTTCAACCCGCCATCGAGCTGTGTGACCTTGTTCCCATTCTGTCTAAATATCCATAATATTACCGTCTCCAGAAAAAACACCGGAGTCACTTTTTTCAAGCAGCCATAATATATTTTACGTAATCCGTATCCACCGCTGTAGTAGTGTATACGTTGGCCTTGTAGGCATTATTTGCACACTGTTTTCTTCAACCCGCCATCGAGCTGTGTGACCTTGTTCCCATTCTGTCTAAATATCCATAATATTACCGTCTCCAGAAAAAACACCGGAGTCACTTTTTTCAAGCAGCATTCATATATTTTACGTAATCCGTATCCACCGCTGTAGTAGTGTATACGTTGGCCTTGTAGGCATTATTTGCACACTGTTTTCTTCAACCCGCCATCGAGCTGTGTGACCTTGTTCCCATTCTGTCTAAATATCCATAATATTACCGTCTCCAGAAAAAACACCGGAGTCACTTTTTTCAAGCAGCATTCATATATTTTACGTAATCCGTATCCACCGCTGTAGTAGTGTATACGTTGGCCTTGTAGGCATTATTTGCACACTGTTTTCTTCAACCCGCCATCGAGCTGTGTGACCTTGTTCCCATTCTGTCTAAATATCCATAATATTACCGTCTCCAGAAAAAACACCGGAGTCACTTTTTTCAAGCAGCCATAATATATTTTACGTAATCCGTATCCACCGCTGTAGTAGTGTATACGTTGGCCTTGTAGGCATTATTTGCACACTGTTTTCTTCAACCCGCCATCGAGCTGTGTGACCTTGTTCCCATTCTGTCTAAATATCCATAATATTACCGTCTCCAGAAAAAACACCGGAGTCACTTTTTTCAAGCAGCATTCATATATTTTACGTAATCCGTATCCACCGCTGTAGTAGTGTATACGTTGGCCTTGTAGGCATTATTTGCACACTGTTTTCTTCAACCCGCCATCGAGCTGTGTGACCTTGTTCCCATTCTGTCTAAATATCCATAATATTACCGTCTCCAGAAAAAACACCGGAGTCACTTTTTTCAAGCAGCATTCATATATTTTACGTAATCCGTATCCACCGCTGTAGTAGTGTATACGTTGGCCTTGTAGGCATTATTTGCACACTGTTTTCTTCAACCCGCCATCGAGCTGTGTGACCTTGTTCCCATTCTGTCTAAATATCCATAATATTACCGTCTCCAGAAAAAACACCGGAGTCACTTTTTTCAAGCAGCATTCATATATTTTACGTAATCCGTATCCACCGCTGTAGTAGTGTATACGTTGGCCTTGTAGGCATTATTTGCACACTGTTTTCGTCAACCCGCCATCGAGCTGTGTGACCTTGTTCCCATTCTGTCTAAATATCCATAATATTACCGTCTCCAGAAAAAACACCGGAGTCACTTTTTTCAAGCAGCATTCATATATTTTACGTAATCCGTATCCACCGCTGTAGTAGTGTATACGTTGGCCTTGTAGGCATTATTTGCACACTGTTTTCTTCAACCCGCCATCGAGCTGTGTGAGCTTGTTCACATTTTGTCTAAATATTGATAATATTATCGTCTCTAGAAAAACCACTTGAGTTACTTTTTTTCAAGCAGCATTCATATATTTTACGTAATCCGTATCCACCGCTGTAGTAGTGTATACGTTGACCTTGTAGGCATTATTTGCACACTGTTTTCTTCAACCCGCCATCGAGCTGTGTGACCTTGTTCACATTTTGTCTAAATATTGATAATATTATCGTCTCTAGAAAAACCACTTGAGTTACTTTTTTTCAAGCAGCATTCATATATTTTACGTAATCCGTATCCACCGCTGTAGTAGTGTATACGTTGACCTTGTAGGCATTATTTGCACACTGTTTTCTTCAACCTGCCATCGAGCTGTGTGACCTTGTTCACATTTTGTCTAAATATTGATAATATTATCGTCTCTAGAAAAACCACTTGAGTTACTTTTTTTCAAGCAGCATTCATATATTTTACGTAATCCGTATCCACCGCTGTAGTAGTGTATACGTTGACTTTGTAGGCATTATTTGCACAGTGTTTTCTTCAACCCGCCATCTAGCTGTGTGTATTATCGTTTCCAGAAAAACCAACTGAGTTTTTGTTGTTGTTGTTGTTTTTTTAAAAATAATGCCAGGCAAAGGCAGGCCGCCACGCAGAGGCCGTGCTAGGGGCCGTGCTGCTATGCAATCCTGTGGCCCTAGCAAATTGCCCAGTTTTAAAAAGCCAATGACCCTGAACTCCCAAAATGCTGAAGAGGTAGTTGACTGGCTTACACAGCACACCCCATCCTCTACCGTTTCTAACTTTACCACAACATCCTCCTCATCCTCCACTGCTATGGCCACCCCACGTAACACTTCCTCCACCACCGGTGCCCCTTCTTCACTGGGGTCAGAGGAGTTATTTTCCAATGAGTTTCTTGAACTGAGTAATGCGCAACCATTATTGCCAGAAGAAGATGAAGGAGATGAGGACCTTACACCAGATTTAATTCTGGCAGAGAACACGATAGAGATGGACATAATGAGTGATGAGGAGGAGGTCCCCGCTGCTGCTTCCTTCTGTGATGTGTCAGAAGAAATTGATGCATCTGAGGAGAATGATGATGAGGAGATTGATGTTTTGTGGGTGCCTAGTAGAAGAGAGCAAGAGGAGGGTAGTTCAGATGGAGAGACGGAGAGTCAGAGAGGCAGTAGGAGAATAAGACTTAGAAGAAGCAGGGAGGACAGCCCGCAGGGATCAGTAGGGCAACAACATGTATCGGCACCTGTGTTCAGCCGGCCAACGCACCCGCCATTGCCGCCAATACCGCCAACTCCGCCAACTTCTACTGTTACCGCCAGATCGCACACTTCCAAAAAGTCAGCAGTGTGGGGATTTTTTTAATGTGTGTGCCTCTGACAAAAGCATTGTAATTTGCAATGAGTGCAGTCAGAAACTGAGCCTTGGTAAGCCCAACAGCCACATAGGTACAACTTCTATGCGAAGGCACATGAGCGGCAAGCACAAAGCACTTTGGGAGCAACACCTCAAAGGCAACAGGCAAACTAAAAGCCACACTCCTTCTGGTCCAGCATCTTACTGCTCTACCTCTGCTCTCCTTGACCCGTCTGAACCACCCTCCACTCCGCCTTCCACCTTGACCACCTGTTCCCATTCCCAGTCATCTGCCACCAGCCAAGTTTCTGTGAAGGCCATGTTTGAGCGTAAGAAGCCAATGTCTGACTGTCACCCCTTGCCCGGCGTCTGACAGCTGGCTTGTCTGCACTCTTAGCCCGCCAGCTTTTACCATACCAGCTGGTGGACTCTGAGGCCTTCCGCAAATTTGTAGCAATTGGGACACCGCAGTGGAAGGTACCCAGCCGCAATTTTTTTCTAAAAAGGGAATACCACACCTGTACCAACATGTGCAGAGCCAAGTTACCGCATCTCTGTCACTTAGTGTTGGGCCAAAGGTCCATATGACTACTGACGCATGGTCCTCCAAGCATGGTCAGGGCAGGTATGTCACCTACACTGCCCACTGGGTGAACTTGGTAATGGCTGGGAAGCAGGGAATGGGTAGCTCAACAACAACAGTGGAGTTGGTGTCACCGCCACGGATTGCACGCGGTTCTGCCACCACCTCTACTCCTCCATCGCTCTCTACCTCGTCTTCTTCTTCTTCTTACTCTGCTGCTGGGTCCTCCTTCTCCTCCTCCACACCTGTGCACCCCCAGCTCCCCCTAGGCTATTCGACGTGCCAGGTACGCCGTTGTCACGCTGTCTTGGGGATGACGTGCCTGGAAAGCAAAAACCATACCGGATCTGTACTCCTGTCATCTCTGCAGTCACAGGCCGATCGGTGGCTGACCCCACACCAACTGCAGATCGGAAAAGTGGTGTGTGACAATGGAAGCAATCTGTTGGCAGCGTTGAGACTAGGCAATTTAACACATGTGCCCTGCATGGCACATGTGTTAAATTTAATAGTCCAACGTTTTGTCTCCAAGTACCCAGGATTCCAGGACGTTCTCACCCAGTCCAGAAAGGTGTCGGCCCATTTCAGACGTTCCTACACAGCCATGGCACGCCTTGCTGACATTCAGCAGCGCTACAACATGCCAGTCAGGCGTTTGATTTCTGACAGCCAGACTCGCTGGAATTCAACGCTCCTTATGTTGGAACGTCTGCTGCAACAACAAAGGGCCGTCAACGAGTACCTTTTTGAACTGGGTGGTAGGACTGGATCTGCACAGCTGGGGATTTTTTTCCCCCGTTACTGGGTGCTTATGCGCGATGCCTGCAGGCTCATGCGACCTTTTGAAGAGGTGACAAATATGGTCAGTCGCACCGAAGGCACCATCAGCGACCTAATACCCTTCGCTTTCTTCCTGGAGCGTGCCGTGCGACGAGTGACAGATGAGGCTGTAGACCAGCGTGACGAGGAGCTGGAAGCGCACGATTTCTGGTCGGAATCACCAGAACGAACCCAGGCACCTGCTGCAACGCAGGGAGAGGTGCCAGAAGTGGAGTCAGAGGAGGAAGGTGGCTTTGTGGAGGAGGAGGAGGAGGACCAACAGGAGCAGGCTTCCCAGGGGGCTAGTGGTGACCTTTTGGGGACCCCTGGTCTTGTACGTGGCTGGGGGGAGGAGACCGTGGATGATGCAGTCCTTGATAATGAGGAAGCGGAGATGGATAGCTCTGCATCCAACCTTGTGAGAATGGGGTCTTTCATGCTGTCATGCCTGTTGAAGGACCCCCGTATCAAGAGGCTTAAGGAGAAGGACCTGTACTGGGTCGCAACGCTACTAGACCCTCGGTACAAGCATAAAGTGTCAGAAATGTTACCAACATACCACAAGTCCGAAAAGATGCGGCATTTACAAACCAGCCTGCAAAACATGTTGTACAATGCTTTTAAGGGTGATGTCACTTCAGGAACTCATCAACATTCCAGGGGCAGAGGTGCCAGTAATCCTGCCACGAGCACACCTGCAAGGACAAAGCCCTTTGGCCAGTCTGTAACGTCAGACATGCAAATGTTTTTCTGTCCAAGGCAGCGCCACAACCCTTCTGGATCCACCCTCAAAGAACGCCTCGACCGGCAGGTAGCGGACTACCTGGCATTAACTGCAGATATCGACACTCTGAGGAGCGATGAACCCTGGACTACTGGGTGCGCAGGCTTGATCTGTGGCCAGAGCTGTCACAATTTGCCATGAACCTCTTGTCTTGCCCAGCCTCAAGTGTGCTCTCAGAAAGGACCTTCAGTGCAGCAGGAGGGATTGTAACTGAGAAGAGAACTCGCCTAGGTCACAAAAGTGTCGATTACCTGACCTTTATTAAAATGAATGAGGGGTGGATCTCGGAGGGTTACTGCACGCCGGAAGACTTGTTCTGACTTCTATGCAGCTGTCCTTCTCTTCAAGCCTCATGACTCCACACACAGCTGTCCTTTAGCGTCCTCCTCCTCCCTCCGCCACCGTTACAAACTAGGGTGCAAACCCTACTGGTTTAATTTTTTCTGGCCTCTGTGCTTCAGTGGCTGCAACCAAAAAAATGCATATTTTCTGCATTTATATGGCATAATTTTTCTGGCCTCTGTGCTTCAGTGGCTGCAACCAAAAAAATTTATATTTTCAGCATTTATATGGCATAATTTTTCTGGCAACTGTGCTTCAGTGGCTGCGACCAAAAAAATGACTATTTTCAGCATTTATATGGCATATTTTTTCTGGCCTCTGTGCTTCAGTGGCTGTGGCCAAAAAAACTGGGCAAACAATGCCTACAAGGTCAACGACGTTGACCTTGTAGGCATTGTTTGCCCAGTTTTTTTGGCCACAGCCACTGAAGCACAGAGGCCAGAAAAAATATGCCATATAAATGCTGAAAATAGTCATTTTTTTGGTCGCAGCCACTGAAGCACAGTTGCCAGAAAAATTATGCCATATAAATGCTGAAAATAGTCATTTTTTGCCATACGTTGACTCAACGTATATGGCAAAAAATGACTATTTTCAAGCATTTACGTGACATATTTTTTCTGGCAACTGTGCTTCAGTGGCTGCAACCAAAAAAACTGGGCAAACAATGTCTACAAGGTCAACGTATGGCGAAAAATCACTATTTTCAGCATTTATATGGCATATTTTTTCTGGCAACTGTGCTTCAGTGGCTGCGTCCAAAAAAACTGGGCAAACAATGTCTACAAGGTCAACGTATGGCGAAAAATGACTATTTTCAGCATTTATATGGCATATTTTTTCTGGCAACTGTGCTTCAGTGGCTGCGTCCAAAAAAACTGGGCAAACAATGCCTACAAGGTCAACGTATGGCAGTTGTTTAAAGAGAACAGTAGATTACTAGCCAGCAAAGCTACCTAAGCTAAAATGTCCCTCAAATCCCTGCAGACTTCTGTCCCTCCAATACAGAGCAGTATCAAGCAGATTACTAGCCAGCAAACTTACTATCATCTGTCCCTGAAATCACTAACAGCTCTCCCCCTACACTATCTCTTCCAAGCACACACAGGCAGATTTTTCAGATACATTTTTGCCCTTGATCCCCCTCTGGCATGCCACTGTCCAGGTCGTTGCACCCTTTAAACAACTTTAAAATCATTTTTCTGGCCAGAAATGTCTTTTCTAGATGTTAAAGTTCGCCTTCCCATTGAAGTCTATGGGGTTCGCGAACCGTTCGCGAACCGCTCGCATTTTTGCGCAAGTTCGCGAATATGTTCGCGAACTTTTTTTCCGACGTTCGCTACATCCCTACCCCCCATCTTAAGTATTTAACTCATACATAACTAGAAATTAAGTTGCATGTGGGTCATACAGTTGCAAGATGTAGAAAGAGAAAAAAAACGTTATTAATATCATATAGGCACACAATATACATATGTAACTGCATGATCTTATAATTATATAGGCACAAATAACTAACAAATAACTACATATACACATTCCTACATAGAACACCACATTGCTTCCAGATTTTTAAGATGAAATTACTTAGCATTTTGACCCTTCTGTTTGGGACAAACCTTCAGTAAGATAATCAGCACATCTGCTAACAAATCCCCCTCCCTTTTTGTTTTCACTCTCCTCCTTTGCTCTATGTCTGGCACATGTTCCCGAAGCTCTGCCAAGGCCATCTTAATTTTCCCAGAACCCTTTGCTGGAAGGTGCTCAGATATTGTCTATAAAATGGTTCCCATCATCGCCTTGTCAACAAGATCACTGATCAGACTACTGACCTCCACTTGTGCAATCAACAAGATTACAGAGAGGTCATCCCTGGGGAAGCATCACATGTAATAGTTCCCTTTGCTGTAGACATAATGTGCTGTGAAATTCTGAAGCAATACAAGAGATAAAATGAAAATGAATTTCAGTCAGCTCCTTGTAGCAGAAATGTGACCTCTGTACAACAAATCCCTGTTTAAAAGGAGTCCACAGAAGAAGCAAATGATATGGGCTAAAATTCTGTGATCTAATCAGGTCTATGCCCCCCAAAATACAGAAAAGTGTTTGTTAGCACTGGTCAGAACATTCATATTTCTGACATATGGAACGTGTTAAAAGCTGCATGGGGTCAGCAAAACAGGGGGGATGCTCAATTTTCTTGGTTTCCCTGTGTCTGCACAGCATGTGGAGGTCAAGTTTTTCTGTGATGGGGTTGATCTGTAAATATTGCTTACTACAATGTAGCTGTTAATATGTGCATCCCAGACCCCTTCCTTTTGATGTTTTAACACCTGAAATCTGTCACTTAGCATACACCCCTGTATGACATACCACACCAGCTTTGCAATATGAACTTTACTTGATGTACAATAGTTAATGAGTTCCAAACTGCATGGTCTTTTTCTCTATCATTTTACAATTTCCCTCTTACTAAGTCTGTTTTCTTGATTTTGCATCAGTAATTCAACAACAAAACTGTTGAAAAGCAACATACTAGGATATTCCCATGATCCCCTGAAACAACCATTTTTTCATCTTTCATGTTTGCACATTTAACTTCCTGTAATAAACACTGTCCAGCTCATTACTATATTCTAAAAGTTGCCAGCTTGCAAAGAATGAAGAGAAAGACAGCCATTCTGTAATCCACAAGTACAACCTATTCCCATTGCTTTAAGCAAGTGAACAAAATGACCCTCTTTAATCCATGTTTGTTTCTCTATAGCTGGACTAAAATATAGATCTATGACACTGCAGATTTAGCAGTAAGATACTGTCCAAAAGAAAAACCTCATTAGGCATTCTTTAGGATTCCCAATGTTATGGTGAGTTAGATAGAAGTAGCATGTGGCGGAATGTTAGAATACGATGTATATGACATGGATGTGACATATAAGTGGTGGACGTGTCCAGGGAGGATTATAAGGATGTATCATAACTTCGTGCTCATCCTTGTGTTGATGTAGGTAAGTAATAAATAATGATTGTGGTAGGCTATATGCTGGGTAGGAAGTGGGGGTAGTAATTTCTGGCAGTGAAAGAAGCCAAATTTGGAAAGAGAGCTAAGTATGGGAGTCTAGACAGGTAACAATCGTGGCACCGTGACCTAGAATGGATTGCCTGCACTTTGTTGAAGTGTTGAACAGCCTGACTACGAAACTGAGCCCTTCCTACGTTCTTCATTTATTTTTACAAACTGGTAGGCAATATGGCCCTCAATCCAGTCATTTGGGAGAAGGCTGAATGTTCAGAATAATTGTACTGAATTCAATAATAATTGCTAATAATATTCATCAAATGGGCATACAAGCATACCCCAATGGAATCTGCATAATTCCCTCTCATGTAAATACATTTTAAAAATGCTGAAAAACAGGGGCCACAAGAAGACTAATTATACCTCTTTGATTAACTGAATTCCAATTTGCTTATATAGCAGTCAAGTTTACATGTTCACTGTCCTAGGACAACGTTTTGTCCTTGAACTGTATCTTGAACAGCATTGCTGTTGGGTTTTTGTCTGCACGGGGCTTTCATAAGCAGCTCCACAGGTAGATCAAATATAAGAAAGTACCTCTTGCAACACTAGCATCTTATCTGGTCTAAACATGGCACTTTTGGGCCAGTTGTCTAGACATTGTAGATAGTAGCACTTATTACCCTCCTATATGCGCCTGTAAGTAACCTACCCATAGGGCTGGTTCCTTTTTCTTTTTGTGCCTCTGAACATGTACCTTATCTTTGGCACTGTATATATTTAATTTTATTAATTGCACTGTTTATCCCCAGGGTCGAAATGGCCCATCAGGGCCCACCGGAACTGTGATTCAAGGAACAGTTTCATAGGAACTGAAGGGCTCTTCTCTCGTCACCCAACCTAGCAGTGCTCCTAACACACTGCATACTTCCATGCTTGCGTATGCTTTACATATGGAATTGGGACCAAGAGTTGGCTATGGCAGTCTGGGAAAAGACAGGAAAGACATCCATCTGAGCATTATCTATGGAGAAATGTAAGATATTCACTCATTATTAGAATTATGGCACTTTTAAGAAAGCAAATCATTCACACCAATAAGTATTGTTATTAATAACAAATGTTAAATCATTAACTGACACATTGCATTCTAAATCACTAGACTATTATAAGATTAAATATTTTGTGAACACAAAGAGCTATTTATAGTGACCAACAAATGGTCATCTTCTCTCTCTCTAGGAGACCCATCATGGCTCTCCTCTGGATCTGCTATTACTTTAATAAGGAAACACAGAACATATATTTTTGCCAGAGAGCAGTGTGCAGTCTGTTTTAAAAAATAAACTCATATTGCTGCTAATATGAAGAATAAATTAAAAATGAGACACTAGAAAATAAAAAAAACCTCAAAATTGTGCTGCAGTGAACATAAACCTATATACAGTAGCAACACTTTCAGTGGTTGCCGAGGCACTTGAACACATTTTTCAGAAACGTCAGTCCGATCTTCTACAAGATAGTTCTAACTCTATGTGGGCAGTTGTGCTCTCCTCTGATCCCAATACTTAGGGGCATATTTATCAAGGGTGAATTTTGAATTCTAAAAGAAGACCAACCGAAATTAAGTCAAAGTTTTTTTTTGGTCGAATAGGTCCATTTTCGGATGAATTTCAATCGTACGAATCAAAGTAATAGCACATTCGATTAGAAGTTTTTGCAAAAAAAAAACTTTGATTTTTCAAAGTCCACCAATTGACTCCAAATAGGTTCTAGGAGGTCCCCATAGGCTAAAACAGCAATTCAGCAGGTTTTAGATGGTGAATAGTCGAAGTAGAATTTTTAAAATTTAGAAATTCGAATTTTCTAATTTTTTCAAATCAAATTTGGACTATTCCCTAGTCCAAGTACACAAAAATGAGCTTGAAATTCGAATTCACCTCGACCTTTAAATAAATCTGCCCCTTAGAATACAAAACAAGCGACTTAAAAGGTCTCTTAAATCTTCCCATCCTCTACCTAACTAAGGCCCATCACACAGATGTTCATGTCATAAGCTCATGTTTAGCAGTAAAACAAATACAATCATAGTTGTTTACTACTATGGGCATGTATT
The DNA here is from genome assembly GCF_017654675.1 of Xenopus laevis. Lineage (NCBI taxonomy): Eukaryota > Metazoa > Chordata > Amphibia > Anura > Pipidae > Xenopus > Xenopus laevis. The sequence goes on along the minus strand of NC_054371.1, from coordinate 110,665,262 downwards.
GTTATAACTCATCAGTTACGGAAACTCCATAAACTCAAAATTATAAATGTTAGCAGCATGGATGGGACCACTTTCCTCCCGCAACACAAAGCCCGTGCAAAAAAGGAAACAAATTTGTTATTTTTCATCTGCCTCATGGATAGATGAATCCACAGTATGTATTGTGCTTTGTGGGTGGAGACCCCATGCTTCATCGAATTAAAACATACACACAAATATTTATTAAAGCTGTATTGAGTATGCCTTATACAACATGCATAAAGGACTACATACCAATAAAAAAACAAACATATTACACAATTCTAAAAGCAAATAAACTATTCTGCAAAGTAAATAAGAGTATGCATGTTCCACTCCATTGATAGCAACATATTGCTGTCCAGATTACAAATTTAAGTAAATCAGGTGATCCTATATTTAATGTACAAAAAAAAAAAGTTTAAGCCGTGCAGCATCTTGTCTTTACAATTGGCAACATTTCTTTAGCATTTGGTTTAGAAGAACTCCAGCATTGCTAGTAGGATTAGTAAACATGGCTCTGCATTAGTGGTTTGGCAGAGATACCAGTGCCTTATATTTCTGTTTTTATGAAATGGGTCTTTCAAAATTTCTACACGTATGGGACCGGTTATCCAGAATGCTCTGGACCTGGGGTTTTAAACATGTGGGATGTTTCCATAATTAGGATCTCCATACCTTATGTCTATAAAAATCATTTATACATTAATTAAAACTAATAGCATTAGGATAAGGTTTAACTATATCTTAGTTTGGATTCAGTACAAGTTATTGTCTCATTACAGAGAAAAAGGAAATATTTTCTAAAATGTGAATTTAATTAAAATGGAGGCTACGGGAGGTGGCCTTCCTATAATTCAGAGATTTCTCGATAAACAGTTTCCAGATGACTGATCCCATACCTGTATGACTTTACAGGGTACATACATCTTAAAAAGAAAAACAAATGTTATGCATGCAAGGATTCAATGTAACCTCTAAGGTGTGCACTTGTATATAAATTGAGGCCAGTGCAAACAACAAATTGTGGTGCGCACAAAATTGTGTGTGAAAGCCAAGAAGGAATTAGAGAGAAAATTTGCTAGGATTCTGCAATAGAATCAATGTATTGTTCTAAACTCATTCATTATGGGCAAATAAGGCCTGAATCCACCCAATCCTTGACAAGCACGGTCCCTCTTTAGGGCCTCTGAATCTAAGACACTGATTACTGGACTCTCTCCTGTTCTGAACCTGTTGGTAGCCCTGACCCTGTGGTCCTTACCCATAAAAGCAGATGCCAAATTTGATCAAGCTTTTTCTGGTATTCCATGTTGGCATTTGCACCTGGTCACAGACTTACAGGGTTGTTAATCACATGGGTTTACTTTGTGGTGGAATCCAGACTACTGCACCATCTATACAGCATTCTATAAAACATTTCCTTCAGAATTTTAAATAAATATAAGAAGTGGCGATGTGGTAAACTCCCTGACTGTTTATATTGTTGCTTGGCCTCTTTTGTTCAGTCTAGTTATACATTTATCCCTCTAGGACACCCATGTTAGTAAGCCCTAAAAATCTCAAAAAAGCAGACCCCAATGTCTTTGTTCTAGTGTTGCAAGAGTAAATTATGTCATCACAAAAATGTTGGCTTGTGACAAAGCACATGGAGTTCAATAGCCTTATGAGTAGGGATTCAGTAGTAGTGTTGATACCCACAAAAGGTAAACACTTACATAGTTCCATAAGATCCTAGGACATTTTCTAAGAAAACTAAGAAAAATCAGAGAAGTTCTTTATTTCCAACAGTTCAAATCGGATACTATTATACAATTTTAAATATTTATATTAGCTTACATTTTATTAATGCATACATTACCATCAATACTTTCATAAGTAACAGTGCATGCAGGACAACACGAGACATTTTTTCAAAATATACACAAGTTAGTTAGGCCAGGCAAGTTTTTTTGTACCAATTTGCATCCAAAAGTTCTATTGTATGCTAGGATATTAAAGAAGTGAAAATGACAAGCCATTTTTTAAAATAGCTCTATTTAAGCATTACGTTAAGAACTCAAATTAAAACAAACATTGAAAGCAAAGGGGGTATGAATGGGACATTTCATACCAGAAAACTATCACTAATGAACTAGAAATCATGGTGAGAACAAGGAGAAATGTGTAGCATGCATCTATTCTAGAACATAAAGCCACACTAAAAGTCATTTAGTGTCATTCAGAAGGCCTGGGAAGTACTAAGATATGTTTTATTATAATTCAGAGTATTGCACTCAAACATTACAAACTGTATGCAAATAAAGTTATGCTTCCGTGCTGCTTGTAGCATCTCTCCCTGTATTATTTTGCCATGTACATGATGGGTACATCACACCGACTCCAGGGAGACTGTTTATGGCATAGAGAAGGGTCTGTCCTTAATACATAAAGGAAGAGGATACTTAAGCACACGCCTTCAATTTATTTTATACCCTTGCTCAAACTGTTTAAAGTTAAAAATTAGTCATTAGCAGTCAGAAACCAGTTATGGTAATAAGATTTGCATAAAAGTTTAACATGGTTACAGGAAAACCCATACTTTATTCAAAAACATCACATTTGCATATATAATATTATAGGAGCACCTCATTCCAAACACTGCATTTTGTTAGCAGGTCTAAAGATGAAGAAGTTTAAGAAAAAGGAAGAAACAGAAGTAACTAAGCATCATTAAAGGATTCCGGAGTCAGATTTTTAAAGTGAATCGCTCTTCTGCAAGAAAACAGACATAGGTCTTAAGATGGGTATCTTTGTAATAAAGCCAATTACTGATGTGTGAAAATAGTCAGACAATTCAGACAAATATCCTGTGGAATATGAGTCGTTTTATCTGACTGTACTATTTTTCCCTGTTACAGTAAAAAATTACGTCGATGTATAAATATATATGTTAAGTACTACGGGCCACCCTTCTAAATTCTAAATAATTAACACAACCTAGAAAGTTGAATTTCAACATAGAGAAATACACTTAGTTCCGTAGTACCAGCTTACCTCTGCCAATGCAGTTGTGGAACCCTTTGCTGCCATCTGGCCCATATGGGTGACGAATTACCCCATTATTTAGGCCAAGACAAACTGGCAACTTCTTAAGTGCAAGAGGACTACATGGAAGTGGCTTATTTTCTACTAGTAGGTTGTGGGCTGCAGCCTTGCGGCGTTGGACCCAAGGACTTGTAGAACTCACTGCATTCTCTGCAGAGTGGTCTGAACTTTTACGGGAAAACTCTGGGCTTGTGCCAGGGCTTGGGTAATCTCCATTTCCTAGTTCAGAAGCTAAAGGAGAAGGGTTATGGGAATGAGACAGGCTCTTTCGAGCCAAGAATGTGATGGACCGTGGGCTACTAAAGAACTGTGGCTTAAACATCATACTAGGGCTGGAAAAAGTTAGAGGTGAAAGGTACCGTGGTGTTAAGACTGGGGAAGCAGGAGTACTGTCTGACTCAGATGAACTATAGAATGAAGAATCTTCAGTTGTATAATGAAGTCTTTCCATGGCTCTAATTTCTTTTCTTGTCATCTTTTTGTCTGGTAGGCCTGAGTCCTCGTATTCACCAGTATCAATGACATTTTTTTTTCTTGTACCTCGGCCACTTACAGGGATTACCTTGATCCTGTCAATATTTTTAGAGGACACTTTCCCACTATGTGCTTCAAGAGCCTTCCTGGCTCCTTCTAAATTCTCATATTCAACCAAAGCACAACTCTTAGTAGATAGTTCAGGATACCTTGACATGTACTTCTTAATGTCACTAGGAACTTCCTTTCCTGGTTTTAAAATACGAATGGAAGTGATTACACCATAAGTCGCAAAAAGAGAATTTACAATCTCCATTGTATTTTTTTGTTGACAACTAAAAGATCTTTTCTCTGGATAGAATACATTCCAAGCCAATATCTGCTTGGTGGGTGAAAGTCCAAGAAGATAGTCAGGTAATGGCTTTTTCCTTCTTACTTTGGTTTCTTCTTCATTGACTTCAAGATGTTCTGAAAACCGCAAAGCATACAGAGTTTTGCGCCAGTCTCTTGTCAGGGATTTTATCTACAAATGAATAAATCAGATGCGTCACATAATGGGTAGCCTTACTAACCATGACTAGCTTTTAACTTCATGAGTAGTAATGTAAGGGAAAACATTAAAATTGTGTGTATATTTGCCTAGATATAGTCAGACAGGGAGGGGTAAGGTTTCTGCGGCATCTGTTGTAATCTGCATTTAAAGGGTTCCATTTTAGGATTAAGATTGTAGTCTCTGCAAGAATATTGCCAAGAATATTTTAGCTTGCAGGGCGTGTGCATTTAACATTCTTTCTGCAGGTAATGTGTAAAAATCTGTCAGTAATAATTCTAGTCTAACAAGGTATAGGCATAGGAAGAAGTCTCTAAAGTAGAAAAATGCCAGCAAATGTGAATGTTGCAACATCTTTTCAATTTATAGTGATTGCAAATTAATACAATTGATAAAGGCCTTTACCCCACTAAGTGCATGCCTCAAGATTCATTGTAAGATGTATATTAACCTTTCTTTCACCATCAGTCCAGTGCCCACCTGAGACATCCTAATGCTGCCCAGATGAAACAGGAGGGAAGGGAGATCTTAAAGTAAATGCTAATAAGACCTTCTTTGACTGCATAGATTTGATTGGCGAGAGCTTCAATTTGCATTTCATGTTACTTTGTTAGAAACCCACAGGGCCATGGCAAAGCAAAGCACTTAATGCTCCAGAATTAAGCAAGTTTACCCGTGCAGCTCGAAGATATGCCACCCCTTAATTTATACCCCCAGGCCTTTGTGACCTTACTGCAAATCCGGGCCTGTTAATACAAATGGTCTTGTCAACATAACAGGATAACTTTGCCACAAGTTGATTCCAGACACCTTGGTCTAAACAAACTGCATTAAAAATAAAATTCAAAACTGCATTTTAGCTTTAATTTTAAAATACATCACATAGGATTACCCACCTTTTTAAAAGATGTAAGAAGTTTTATGCTGACATAACCCATCTTGTTCTTCTGAACGTGTTTAAGCAGGAAAGCATCGTGAGACAAATTCTCATCTGACAAGTAAAATTCTACCTGACTTACAATTTTTTGAACCAGTTTTAAGTCAGGGATTCCATTATCGCCTTCATAAGAAGAATCATCCAGTGTTTCAGTAAAGTCAAAGAAACTCCTTTGCCAGAAAAGAAAATCAAAAACATGGATTTATGCAGCATAGTTACCAGCAAGTAAAATGTACTTTTTTTTAATACTACAAAGAAAAATCAATAGACTGACTCTATGGCAGATGACCTTTCTGCTATTCAGGGCTTTCTGGATAAGAGATTCCATACCTGTATTAAGAGTTGTGTGGTAATACCATACCAGATATCCCAGGTGCCCTGGTACCAAAAGAAAACTAAGAAAGGTGTACATGAAGAGTCTATGAAATGTAATGCCCCTGATTTTGCTCATAGCTACATGCCACAGTGCGAACATCCACGACCATATGAAAAACACGAGGCTAAAGGCCGAGTGTTTTTATACAGGTCAGGGAACTCCGAGGTAACTTCTAATATCCTCATATTTTGCAACTGGGGGTACTTTTTTTATTATAATACACACGTTTCAGTTAGTCATGTTACAGACATGACATCACTAAGCTCCAATTATAACTGATGACATCACTAAGTACCATTTATAAATTGTGTATTATATATATAGCCAATGAGAAGCTAATAGTTGCATGCTGGTCATGCTTGCTGAATGTAATTTGTAGGATATGTTTCAATGTTGGTCACAGTATATTGAATGCTTTGCCTGGGTAAATGATTCTGAATAATAGAAAGGACACTTTCTATATGCATAAGAGGAAGTATTCATGAAAAAATTAAAAGTTGCTTGGCATGTACTTGGCACACAAAAACTATGAACCACTAACATATGCTAAGGTCAAAGGGACAAATTCAGCACACATACCTCTAGCACATTGTTTTGGCTTTCTCAGATTGTACAGCAGGCAAATACTCACCCATCCAGGCTATCAAGATGATCATTCTGACTGTGTTGGCAACTACTTTTATTCCTCTGTCTCAAAACCAGGTCAGAGTCTAAAGAGTGTTGTTGTACGTCAACAGGAATGCTGCGGCTGCTGGATGGAGATCTTTGGGATGGACAACAAGATGATGACATTGTTCCAAAAAAAGTCTAGAATACAAAATGTTGAGAAGATTCTTAACCCAGAAAACAGTACATTTCAAGTACAAATTTGTTTCCCACCCCCCCCCCAACGTACTACTTTTACCTCAAAATCTTCTTATGCTTCCATTGCTTTAAGTAAAAAATTGCCTAATGTCATTGCACATGGCACTAAATAGCTGCAGACAAAATCAATTTGATGGTTATAAGGCCAGTGAAATAGGGGTTGCTTTCTCTATTGGCACACACCAGCGGGGAAAAGCTGTCCTGCCGACATCCGCATTCCATGCCTGTCAGTGAACCCACATGGGAAGTACAGAAGGCAGTGGGTCAGCTTTTCTCTGCTGAAAGAGCTGCCAGTGAAGAAAAACAGCCATCTGACATTGGCCCGAGAGCACCACTGTAGGGAAGGCTGGTTACCTTTGCCAATCCTACATTTTCTCTTTGAACTGATGGACACCATTAACAAGCATTTTGGAGGATTCATTAACAAAACCCGCTTTTCTTTTTGTTTCAGTCCTTATCAGGCATCCATTCAAAAGTGGTTTATAATCTTTAAGTTGGTGGCATGTGCTTTCCCAATACGTAGTGTGAGAAATCAAGGGATGGAAAAAAGATTTAAACAGTGATTATATAGCCACTAATATTCTTTTTAAACAACTCTTCTAAAAATAAGCCTAAAACTCTCTAGAGTTGTTTGCAAGCCTACGTCTCAGAGCCAGGGATTCAGAGATTCTTTGGGACGGGGGGGGGGGGGAAGTAGAGTCTCCGGTACTTAATGCAGTATCCTGCAGCACCCACATTTCCTCTCTTGTGCTGGAAATGACTGCATATTCCACTTAACACCCTAAGCACATGATATTTTAAGCTACATTATACCTTCCTTGTGAATCCCAAAATGTAAAGGACAGTTATGTCTTATGTTAAGGGCGTAGTGCACATAGTTTTACCACGCTTGTATAAAAAACAGCTGTAAAGGCACATGCAAAAATATGTTTTACACAGGTGAATGCATAATACACTGCAAAGTATACTGCCTTAGCAATGTGACTTTACAAAGGCGTGTAGACAGAGTTCACATTAAAAAAAAACCCATCGCAGATGTACCCAGAGAACTACTGATTTTTAAACTTGGATGTGATTTGTGAGTGCATTTTAATACATTATCCATTATCCCTTGACAAGTCCAAAGAAAAGCTGTATTATGTTGCAATGATTGTGCAATTGTGAAAAATGCACATGCCCGCAGTCTCTGAAGCTGTACAAAAACCCCCTCAAAGTTAATGGAGGATTTTGGTTGATGGGATCTTTTGGCATATCCGAACAGGATGCCATAGAACATTACACGCGAGTCGTGCTAATATTTTTATAACAGACTTGTACATTACATTTTGTAAAATAGTCTAATGGTTAAATGTTGGGAGTTGCACTATTCAGGGGCGAATTTCTCCCGTTTCGCCGCAAAATTTGCGAAACAGCGAAAAAGTTCACAGGAGATCTCGCAAATCTATTCGCTGGCGGCGAAACGCGGAAATTCTAATTGCCAGCCAAATTTATTCGCCCGTCACTACCCATGAATTCTTTTAAAGCAGGGCAGCTGTGCGAATGCTTGCTGCACTGGACCCCACTTATCACTGCCAAGGTATTGCCCCACATTAAGTTGGATTGGAAAAATGTTTATTGTACTGAAAAGGAATAATGAGCAGAATTCCATGTAAAACTGTAAATGCTTGACTCTCAAATTAGCTCCCATGGAGTGAATGCAGTTTTGCACAAGTTCCACCTGAGTTTTTTTTGTTTCTATACTAAAGAGCTCCCAACAGCTGATTTTAGAACTGTACACAGCACAAGGTAGAATATTATGCATTTTGGGTTGCATAACTGCAGAAACTGCTTCCAAAATTAAATGCCGATACATTAGTTTTAAAGCATTTAGGGCTTAAATTGGCCCACTGATAAGAGCTTACCAGACATAATTATAGCAGCAATATGATTGCTCACATTTTGAAAACGTTAATCCTCTTTCCAGCATGCACAAGATCAAACATTTTATTGGATGCCCTGACATGTTTAATTATAGGGGAATGGGAGTTACCAGAATAACCCATGCACAGAAGGTCTTAAATCAGGTCCCACGGGATTCCTTTGTGCCCCAGCCCTGATCAAAATTTTATATGAACTCATTCTAGTTTGGTACTAACAGTTCCTCATGAAAATGTCTGAATTGGGCTTCTCTCACTGGATACTTCTGTAACCTCTTCATTGTCCAATAATATAACCATACATTTTCTAGAACAATTTTCTTTTTTTAAAATAACCATCTTTTCATTCTGCTTTGTCTTATGCACAGCAAGTAATGCCAGAAGGTACGAGGTTTTGAATTACAAGGCCAACTATTCTATTAAATACAAGTAACCCTATAAAAGCATTCATTTCCTGGAAGAAACTAATTCATAATGCCTTGTATGTTGCACCCATTAGACCTTTGTAACATTGATTCTCATAAGGAGGACCAGTCTCCTCCAAATATACAGATACCAAAGTAATATATTTGTAAGGACAGTTACAAATACTTTAAACTAGAATACAAGATACAAATATAAGTAGAATTATGTTCTGATTTGCTTTTTCTAGGTTATAGCTTTTTTAAATTTTAACTTTGCTCCATAAAACCTATTTACACACTGGAGTATGAGAAACCATACAAAGCAGTGACCCCCAAACCATCCGCAGGCCCCCCCTAAATCATTTTAAAAAATCCATCAACCGAATTTACATTTTGACAAGGACTAGAAACTACAATATGTTGTGATATTTAAAAAATGTACTAAAGAATAAGGGGATGATATAATAAAAGTCAAAGTTTGCCTCAAGTCTAGTAACCTATAGCAAACCATCAAATGTTCTTTTTCAAAATAGGTGACCAGTGAACACTACCTTGTGATTGGTTGCCATAGGTTACTAGACATGAAGCAAACATAGTAAAGAAAAGGCACTAATCAGTACATATAATATTTTATTACTGGAGATTGTCATATGTTCCGCTAAGTGTCCAATTAGAACATTCACCAAAGGTTACTATAATACTAGGGGGAAATTTTAGGCTAAATTTGTGGTTAACGTGGAGTAAAAGTTTGTTTACACATTTACAAATTCTGATTTTACAAAGAAATATTTTTTTAAAAACCAAAAAGTTGTGAGTAGCAGAATTTTGGACATTGAACTCCATTTTGAAATATTCTATGACTACCTCCATTCCTTTTCTAAGTTCTGACAAATAAGGAATTACTATGGTATAAGCATATAAGGCAAATGGTTGGGTTAGCACGAGGGCCCACCTACGGCCCACCTACACAGTCCAACACTGTCACAACTGAATGGGCAGTCCAATATTGTGACAAACAATTGCCAGCTCTAAACAGCTAAATGACTTTGGTGTGACATGGCTCAATGGTGGCATTATAAGCTGACAGAACCACTCTACAGTAGGGCCTATTGAAAAAAATCAAACCTGACATGCCAGCCCTACTTTTTACATGCATAAGGCAAACAGATTGTAACCAGTTAAGGAAGCAAGGTTTTATTTTTGTAAACCAACAAAAAACATCATACCTTCAATGTTCTGAGCAGAAAGACAGGTCAACAAAACTGGATAAAGCATAAAATCCAGGTGAGATCTCTGGTATTAGCATTTCATATAGTTCATCTGAAGAAAAGCAGCAGCCAAAAAAAATAATTTGCTGCAACAAAAAAAAAAAAAATAACTGTTGCGCATCAAAATGGTCATGCACAGAAAAATTATCGCGTGTCAAAATTATTTGGACACCCATTGACTTCAATGCATTTCACCCATCACTACTGGCTAGTCGTCTTGCTAGAGAGTTGCCAAACAGAACAGGTCCTAAGTGTGCAGAAGTTTTCTCCCAAGCATATCTGACAAAATTGCTTATATGGCCATGACACAATGGCAAAGTGTAGCCAGAACTCGGTGCAATTTCAGTGAGCGATTTCAAATATCCACAAACATTTCACTTGTGTGATCACTGCCTATTTTACTTTTTCAAAGCTAAAAATAACTATACAATTCATTCACATGGAGGAGGCATGCAACTACATGGCTCTTATACATGTACATTCAGCACATTTGTCAAAGAGTGAGCAGGATGCACCACAGTTTGACAGAAGAAAATTTCACACCCGTTTGTTGAATAGACATTTAAGAGCCATATTAATCAGATTGAAAAAGATCATGGATTTCTTTTTGTCATTGCTTATCTTTACTTTTAGGCTTGACAGTTGATCAAAAATGTAAATGTTATATTGTAAATACAATAAAGAAATAAATTGAGTAATTGCAAATTGTCTTCATTTTAATGCAGATTACCCCTTTAAATAATACACTAGACTGGTAAAGGCTGTAGATTGGGCAAATACACTTTGGATCAGATTTAGACCCCTTACTGCCAGTGAATTTTGGAGTTCGCCACTCCATAGCAACTCAGACATTAATTGATCCCCTAGAACAGTGATCCCCAACCAGTGGCTTGCAAGCATAGTGTTACTCCCCAATCCCTTGGATGTTGCTCCCAATGGCAGGTGCTTATTTTTGAATTTTTAGTTTGGAGGCAAGTTTTGGTTGCATAAAAAACAGGTCTACTGCCAAACAGAGCCTTCTGTAAGCTGCAAGTTCACATAGGGGCTACCAAATAGTCAATCAAAACACTTACTCCCCCAACTCTTTTTACTTTGAATGTGACTCATGGGGAAAACAGGTTGGGGATCTCTACCCTAGAATAAAAATCCACAACATGGCAAATGCAGGTAAAATGGCCCCAATACTTGAATTGTTGGTAGAGTACATAGAACCCTCAGTACATCAAGAAAAAGGTGTGCAGACAGCCAAAGAAAAAGAAATGCAGCAGTAAAAGCTAAGGGTGATGTGCAGGAAAAGAAATTAAAACTTAGCTTTGATCACTGAATAAAAATATACAAATAAAAGCACGGTGCTAGCAATGCTCCTTCTAATTTATTTTTGGTCATGATCTTTTGCGTACACTTTTTATGAGATGAGTGTGCAGCAACACGGATAGGTTTTGATGTTAATAATCTCTGTACGCCACAATTTATGTTTACTAACCTGAAATGTGAGCATACACAGCTTAGATGGAACATTGGGTGCCAATGCCTAGGTGTTACGAAGCCTCATACATGATTATGGCCTCAACTAATTACCAGCTTACCTATAGAAAATGTGTCTGCAAAAAAAAAATAAATAAACAAAGTAACAAAATAACTTCATGCAAGACAGGTTAAGTGTAACCTGCTACCACTGAAGCAGTAGATTAGACTTTACACAGCGTGAACACAGGTAAAATGCCCTAACTAATGTAGGTGCAAACAATTGCACAACCAATAAGTATATCTTTTATTTTCTAAGCTGCAGTATACTTGTCATTGCAATTCATCAGCAAATGGAATTGATGTTATTATATCAGTACAATATACTCAAACAGGATCTTAATTCCAAAAACAATTACAATATATATATATATATATATATATATATATATATATATATATATATATATATATATATATATATATATATATATATATATATATATATATATATATATATATATATATATATATATAGTGTCGGACTGGCCCACAGGGATACCAGGAAAACTCCCGGTGGGCCAAAGTGTCAGTGGGCCCTCATGCTGCTAAACTTTTGGCCTATTTCATGGCCATTACCTATTATATGTGAACAAAGAGGCTAAATAGATGGAATTATGTAAACTAAGTATACATAAGTTAATCTTTTGACTCAGTGTCAGGCTTTCAACTCAGCTACTCTCTTTGAAGGTCAGAGTCTCAGTTAAATAAGCCGATTAAGTTTACATTAAGTTTAATATTTGGGTTTAGATGGGTTTTAATACCCATAACTAAGGTTGTTTTAGAACATTTTCCTAATTAACCTACATTCAGTATTACTCAAATAGAAGGTGCAAAACAATATGAGTTATTGCTGATCAAAAAAAAAAAAATGACAGTACTATAGATAACCAGATAAAACGTAATTATACATTAACTGCTTACAGATACAATAAAATAATGCATTGTATATCAATGTTGTAAACTTGTTTTAATATCACATGACCGAGCATTTTTATTAAATGGAGTGGCAAGGTGGGACATGGTGAAAAGTTAAAGCTAAATGTCATAAAATTTGCTCTATTTGTTTAGGTGTTGCAAAACTAGAACTCCGATATAACCTCTAGATACTAAACTAAAAGGTAGGGTTCAGAGTGTTGTAGTTTTGAGTCTGCTCAAGATCTGGGCTGGGGGGGGGAAGGAGGAACTTAATCTGCAGTTTGAATTAATGATACTGTATCTGCTTGAAACTCACCAGATCCTAGGGTTTTTACAAAAAAAAAACTGTTACTGTTAGAATTCAGTCATAAAATGCTTGATCCTGCTCATGTCTGGAAAAGTGGCTGTTCTGGCACGACGTTAGATAAATAACCAATCTCTGCTCTTGCATTGCAGCCAATAGCTGAGAAATTAAATAACATGGGTTCTTTCCAAAGATCAAAACTCACCAAATACTGAAAGTCGCTTCACCATTTCCGCTCAAAGCAAATATCTGACTACAATAAAAGCCAGAGCGATTAAATTGCTCTGATTTATCAGTTTAAGCTCTTAAATGATCCATTTAGATCACCTGAATGTCTCTTAAAGGGGAAACCATAGCTTAAATCAAATTGGTTTGACTTAAAGCACACATGCCAACATTTAACAAGGGAGACCCATGAAAAAATGAATTGCATAGGGTTGTGCTGAAATGTATGCAGCCCATTTTTAAAAGTGAATGCTGACTTGTGTGATTAAAGAGCTGCTTGCTGTTTTTGTAAATATATGCATCCAGTGCACTATTGGTGCATATATCATAAACCTAATGCAGGGCTACGTGATCATTTTTTTTGCATATCACAGCCCATGCTTGCACATTCATGCCATGCCACATCAACTTTAAGTACAACAATGCCGAATGAGGACTGCATATATTTCAGCAAGCCCTACACTGCATTTTTCAAGTCTCCATACCTGACGGTTGAAACTTGTGATATGTAAAGTTAGTTCAGATAAATTAATTAGCACCATGTCATTATGGTAATAATGATATACTCCAAGCATTTCTGAAACCTTCATTCATGATACCATTTAGAGTGAACAACAAATTAAGCTAAAAAAGAACAAGACTCATCCCACCCTAATGACACAGGGTTAGTGGGACTTATAGTTTGTATATACCCACAAAAATGTTATTGCACACAAGACCAAAAGTGACCTGCTGCTGATAAGAGGGAATTACAAAAGACAAACATGTACTATGGCCTTGCCATTTCAGAGGCTTAAAGGTGACTAGAGCCAATAGCATATACAGTGCATTTCAGCTGGTGTAGTTCAACCTGCTGGAAAGCATTAATGATCAAAGTGAAGGTGTGATGCTTCTGCCCCAAATGGCACACGTACACCTGTACTTCTATGAATTTGCCATTGAAAAGTTCCATAGTGCCTAACCCTAAATGCAACAGCTTTGAAAGAGATGGATTTGTTTTCTTTTGAAAAAACCCCACTACATTACAATTTGTAGAGCATATTATGTACAAAACTCAATTAAGTTTTGTTTGCTACAAGGCCCTTCCATGATGTAACTCCAGACTGTGTTTATGTACTTAGTCCTGCTACTGAGCACTTTTCCCAGCTGCATTCTTTGGTCCATGTGGAAAGATGGTAGCACAGGGTGCAGATGCTGCCCAAAGAGCAAAGACAACCTGATTTTTTTGTAAACTGCAGTCATGGTGCAATAACCTGTTTTTTTGTGTGAAGAACATAGGGCTACCTATATCTGCCCTTTAAAATATCAGGTATGTTGCCTGGCAGAACCTGTGGGAACCTAAGCTTTTTTGGTAATATCTCTTTACAGAGTTCTGGGGTTTTTAGGGGGTTTACCGATTGGGTAAACCCCGGTGACATAACTGTACAGGTATTGGACCTCTTATCCGGAATGCTCAGGACCTGGGGCTTTCCATATAATGGATCTTTCCATAATTTGGATCTTCATACCTTAAGTCTACTAGAAAATCATACAAACATTAAATAAACCCAATAGGCTGCCTTTGCTTCCAATAAGGATTAATCATGTCTTAGTTTGGATCAAGTACAAGGTACCGTTTTATTATTACAGAGAAAAAGGAAATCATATTTAAACATTTAGATTATTTAGATAAAATGGAGTCTGAAAGACAGCCTTTCCGTAATTCTGAGCTTTCTGTATAAGGGGTCCCATACCTGTACAAGAAACTGCAATAGCACCAAAGAGGACATTAAAGTTAGTAGTGTGCAAAGGGAGATGTCAGTACCTGGTAGGGACAAAATAGTTTATTCCTTGGTCTAATCAAGGGCCTAAACATTGGCTGAACCTAGAGTTGCCACCTGGCTGATATTTTTCTGGCCTGGTAGGTGAAAATTATTCTTGATGCAATGTTATTAATAGGGAAGAAAGATAAAAATATAGGTAGTTAAAAGATAGGCCAGTATTTTTTCCAGAAAAGGTTGTAAACCTGACTGATCCTCTCATTGTGGTGGTCATTTAGAAATTTAAGTTTCCCTTACATCCCATACGTCAGCCACCATGAGATAGATTGTTCCCCTGACTGGTAGGACAAGAGAATAAAGAGTTAACAATTAACATAAACCCACCTATAAATAGGAGTTACCATAAGAATCAGTTGTGCTTTTTTGTAGCAGAAGTATTCTAATCCTGTTTTCTTGTTCTTTTCCTTAGGCAAGCAGCATCAGGAATGGATAAGTGTTTTTTGTTTTTTTACAGGTCCCTAGGGGACTTGAGGAACGTAGGATTGACTGTCCAAGGGGCAGAAGATCCGGGGGATGCAGGAGCTGCCTTAGGCTTTGGCTGCCGAGTCCCAGTCTGTCTAGCCCAGGGCTTCCCAGATCCAAGATGGCGCCATGAAAGATGAAAATATGCTAAGAGTGTCTGTTTGATAGACTGCAGGTTCCCCCTCTGATGTCAGACATGTGCATTGGATATGATGCAGTGTCTTTCCCTGCAAAAAAAGGTTTGGAGCAGTATTTGAATCTGACGCTGTGTTACTGGCGTTCTCTTCTCCTGCCTAGGCTACAGCCTCCTGGGTTAGGCTGTAAGGTAGTGTGAGTTGGTGTAACTATTGAATACGTATTGTACACTCAACCTCTAGTGATCTGTTTGGATGCCCCTGCTACAAAAAAGCATAAAAAATGTAAAACTGCAATGCAGAGCATGGGATCCACTTTTGCCTAAAAGCTATGATAAAAAATTGTTCAAGGACTGCATGGCTTTTGTTGCACAGAAACAGAGTTCAGATGCTGCACCCTCTACTTCCTGGATAAAAGATTTCATTAACTCCACTATGTAAGAAATGAGTCTCAGCTACAAGGTTCTTCTAATCCTGTTAAGATACCTCATTCACCAGAGACCATTTTGGGTTCTCCTGAACATTTTGGGGAAAATTCAACCTCAAAAGAGGAGAAGACTCTTGCATAATCCTCTACAGATAATACAGCTAGATTGATTAGAAGAGTCAGATTTACTATGGACTCTTTGGAGGGGACTGAGGCACAGCCATCAACTTCCCAGTCTGTGAAGAACTCTAAAAAATTGTTTGTCCATCTTGTCATGAAGGATCTCATAATAAGGAAATGGAAGGACCCAGAGAAGGTGCCATAAGTCATAAACTTCTATATCTAATACAGGAAGAATAACTTCAGTTTTGGGAGGCAGTCCCCGGGGTAGAAATAGCCATAGTCAGGCTTTCCAAGAAAACTCTAATTCTTGTAGAAGATGGCTCTGGGTTAATAGACCCTATGGACAGGTTTTGGCTCAAGCAGCTCGGTGACGATGTCACTAACCGGGTAGCTAGGGAAGATTTGTCTGACTCTCTGCCGAGGATTAATTTGGCATACGATTTCCTGTGTGATGCTACACTGCAAGGTAGCAAACTATCTGTTAAAGCTATGACCTTATCTACAGCTGTTA
Source organism: Xenopus laevis (assembly GCF_017654675.1). NCBI lineage: Eukaryota > Metazoa > Chordata > Amphibia > Anura > Pipidae > Xenopus > Xenopus laevis. Next base: position 110,648,920 of record NC_054371.1, on the reverse strand, counting down.
GAAGAGCCTTATGGTTAAGAATCTGGTCAGCTTATGTAGCTTCAAAGAACAGTATCTGCACAATGGCATTTGAGTCTGAGCATTTATTCAGTGCCAAGTTACTTGAATCTTTGTCGGGTTCTGCTTACCTCAGGATAACTCTAGGAGGAACAGAAAATCCTTCTATAGGGCTAAGATATCCCCTGTATGTAATTAACCCTCACAGAAGGATAAGAAGAAACAATATAAATTTTCCTTTAGTCCTTTTTTAAAGGCTTCTGCCTTCAGATTTAACAAGGGAGGAGATAGATCATCTTCCCAGAAAAAAAGTTGTCCTTCTGACACCAGAAGTGCTCTTCCAGTGGGAGGAAGTTTACATTTTTTTGTGCGGGAATGGGAAGAGACCATCTTAGAAATTTGGGTTCTCCAGCTCTTAGAAGGTGGATACAGAATAGAATTTCACGAGTTTCCACCTAGAGTTCATTTCTTCCAATGTATTCGAGACAGTCCCTGTCAGGAACCTATTCAAAGATCTTTTTAGTACCCAAACCAAACAGTACTTACAGAACCATTATGGACCTATGATTTGTCAATCAGTTCATCAGGAAGACGTCCTTTCAAATGGAGAACATCAGGTCAGTGATGAGCATCATAGAACGGTGAGACTACATGGCTTCTTTAGATCTCAAGGACACATATCTACATGTGCCCCTCTATCAGGCTCACAGGAGATTCCTGTACATTGCCATAGTTGTCAGAGGCTGGCTTCTACATTTGCAGTTCAAATGATCCTTTAGGATAACAACAGCTCCTCAGGTTTTCACCAAGTTAGTAGTCTCCATAGTAGCAACTCTGATGAAGAAAAGAATCTTGGTAATTCCTTACCTGGATGATTGGCTAATATCCGCAGTATCTGCCTCTGTACTGAAGAAGCACTTGACACAAAATGTAAATCTTTAAGGACACTACCCTCCTTTAGGTCTAAGGTGGTCACAAGTACTAACATTAATCAAGAGGTTGTGCTTCCCTATGTTACTCAGGATACTCGGTCTCGGGACAATCAACTGTTTCTTCTGTATGTTAGTAGAGACTTTATAGTACATCTTGAACAGTCATTTAGAAAGGAGGAGAATCCGTTCATCAATTTTGCAGGGCAAAATAGGGGTCTTAAAGACTCTAGATCCATTGCACGTTGGATAAAAGAGACTATACAGATGGATTACATCAAGGACAATCTTGTGCCACCCTTCAAGATTAGAGCACACTCTACCAGGAAAGTTTCAACTTCATGTGCAGAAATTGCAGGAGAGTTTCCATGGATAATATTTGTCAATATTTTTAAGGCAGCTACATGGAGTAACCCCAACACCTTTGTTCAATATTACAGAGTGGACATATTGGCTTCCCAGGAAGCTTCCTTTGGCAGTAGTGTAATCCAGAGGGCGGCATAATTACAGGCCCACCCTAATTACTCACTAGCTCTCAAGGTTGCTGCCGTATGGGATATAAGGGAATTAGTGCATTTATGCTTACCATAATTTACTTTTCCCCTTAGTCCCTTCTGCAGCAAATTTATACCCTCCCTATTAAAGATATTAAGCATGTTTGGCTGTGTTACTTGTTTATTTCACTACTGATTCTTGAGGTAACTCCTATTTACAGGTGGGATTATGTTTATTGTTGACTCTTTATTCTTTTGTCCTACCAATCAGGGGAACAATATATCATAGTTGCTGCCGAAGGGACTAAGGGAAAAGTATATTACGGTAAGTATAATTCTTGCTAGCTGATTGCCTAGTTCTGCAAAAAAACATAATGGGTATTTAGCTGTGCCTTTGAGCCTAGCACTGATGAAATCTATACTGATAATCTGTAATGTTCTCAGATTAAGCAGACACTCTGCTGTACCAATTATACTACAGAGACAATTTCAGAGTACTGTTTCTGATAATCTATAGTTATTGAAATGCTTTGCCACTACATGAATGATCTGTTTACAGCAGCACTTGGACATGTGTTGCCTGTAGGGAGGTGAGCAATTGCAATAGATATTTTTATGCTGTTTTAGTTTGGTGTACGTGTGGTTTCCTCTGTTTATATGTGGTTTTGGAAACCCTCCCTGTGATTTCCCAGTTATTTTGTGAAGCAGCAATGGGTTTTTTTCCTGCCTGTCCAGACCAGCAACATTAGGAAGTGCAATGGATCTCAAAGAAATGATAGGACCGAGTAATAGTAAGAATTTGATGCATAGGAAGGCCATTGGGTCACATCTATTAAACAAAACTACAGGAAACAACGACTTAATGTCTTGCTGCTAAAAAAAAATCAGAAAGTACAATATGCTGGGATTATCAAAGGGAAGTAAACTCTTAAAACTGACCAGTCCCTGGATATAGCATGCAATGCAGAAAAGTAAAGATTCTCTCCTGATAAACTACAACTCCCAAATCATTTGGCAACCGAATGTTGGTGACAGAACTGTACCTAATAGTTTTTCTTATGAGCAGTATACCCTGTGTCGATCCCATAATATCCCTATTATATTAAAAGTAGAGGGGCTGTCCTCCAACTCTTCTACAATTCCTTGAACCCCTGGCAGGTTTCAACTGTTGGAAGGTGCTAATAGTTATAGTGCAGCAATAGCTAAATGGTGAAAATCACAGATACAAAGTACCACCAATGACAAATATACTACATATTTTCCCCAGCTACAGTCCCTTCTCAGAAGTTTTTTTGTATTTCTTTAATTCATTATTGCATACAGCTGTGGCTGTGTGGGTCCCCACACAGATGGTGGCTCCTGGGCAGTCCCCTGCTTGCAATTCCTAAAGTTGGCTTTGGGTGGAGGCTGCAGGATCTTTCCAGGGTGTGTTGGATATTCAATGGATATTGAAGGTGTAGATCGGCACTGTTAAATATACTAGTATGCATTTAACTCTACTGCATGCTGTACTGTGCCCCTGTAGTGTACTGCAAAAATAAATGTCATAGAAGACTATTTCATTTTCATTCAATATGTGTGTTTATCACCTTTGATCAACTCATCAAAATGAATGTGCAAATGCCAGTGCTTCAGCAATATGTTCCCCAAGCAATATAACCCATTATTCACCTTCATACATAAAAGGAATGACAAGGGAAAAGGTAATCTTAAATCTAAGTGCTCTTAAATGGCTTCCCTTTAGCTGATAAAGTTATGCCTGTTGTATATGCCAGTTAAATGAGTGTACTTTAAAGTTAACTTTTAGTATGTTATAGAATGTCCTATTCTTAGCAACTTTTCAATTGGTCTTCATTTTTTATTGTTTTTCCGTTATTTCTCTTCTTCTTCTCTCTACAGCTATCAGATGGGGGTGTTTGACCCCAGTAGCGAAAAAAAATATTGATCTGTAAGGATACAATTTTGTTGTAATTGTTACTTTTTATTACTTATATTTGTGGTCAAGCTCTCTCCTATTCATATTATAGTGTCTCATATACAACACTGCCTGGTTGCTAGGGTAAACTAAGCCCTAGCAACCAGATAACTGCTGAAATTCCACACAACATAATTTCTGAACAAAAAGCAAAATAATTAAATGAAACCCAATTGCAAATAGTCTTAGAATATGAATATCTACATCATACTAAAAGATGATTAAAAGGTAAACCACCCCTTTAACATGTGAGTATTTTTATCCTTTTTTCTGATTCTGTATGTTTGCTGTATATTGATCCTTCCTCTTTTTAAAGTAAATAAAGATAAGTACACACTCCCTAGTGTAGTTCAAATAGATTTAAATCTTTTAAATAGAAAATAGAAGTTAAATAATAAAATTGTACTTACAATGTTGCAGTATCAGTATAGCTACTGGGTTTATTTCTTTGCAATAAAATCCTATACATGTATGTGGTGTAAAATAATGGCCGATTGCAGCTTATTTTGCAGTTTGCACACTGTGGAGCATTGTAAATCACCAAAGACAATGGTACTTTGAACCTAGCAAACCTGGGTGCTGTTATAATTTTGCCATTAAAAAAAATTACAATGTTAAACGGTGATGAATTTCATAAAACTTTAATATACATCAAAGACTAAGCTGACTACACACTCTTTTTCTGCCTCCACTGGCACCAGTGCAAACTTCTGCTTGCCACCACCCCCAACACACACACAGCCAGGGACAATTGAGAACTATAAGAAAGTGGGATTTTTTAGAGGAGGGGTTAACTGGGCTCACCCTTTGCACCCATGGCACACGCTTATGCTGATTAGATCATACTGCAGGCCCACAGTACTTTGATAATGCAGATATTAGGCAGGTAAATGTTCTGGAAAGGCCAAGTCGGCTTTGGCCCCTGTATGACAACTCTGTAATATTATATAAAAAACAGTAAGATTTTGTTCAAGCTAACACTATATAGCAACATCCTCTTGTTTAGCTAGCTCATATATGAATTGGATCTTTGCATGACCTGGACAAACAAGTTGTAAAATTGTGTTTGTTCAATCACTCACCCCATGCACCAACTCCTGTGCAGGCCCATTGCAGTCCTTGGTTAATGAAGCTTTCTAGGATGCATAAATTAGATCTGAATCTGATATTGATTAGGGATGGCATTGTTTTAAGTTTAATCTCACTACAATAGAACAGAGCATAATGTTGATTGATTGCTATGGCTTACTGCACTGAAGAAAATATATTACAGTCCATAAACGTGGAATATGAAAGATGGCACTCACAGATTATCATGCATTTGTCTAACAGCAGTTTGATATCTCAACACAGTTTGTTATCGATCATCGGTACACACTGACATTATTATTTTATATGCAACTGCCAGTGGTGCAGCACTAAAGTCGTTTTTTAACTGTGTTTTTATGTTTGCTCCTTATTGTTGTGAAAAAGAAATAATTAAAACTCATGTTAACATGTTGCTCCATGAATTTAAATTCTGTATCTATGGTGGCTGTGCTGCCACCTAGTGTTAATGGTGTTATCTGTAAAAGTGCATTTTCCCTTCTTATCACCTGTGAGTAAGTTTGCCTAGGAGCGGTAACCCACAGTAACCAATCATCAGCTAGAATTTACCGGTCATCTGATTCAAGGCAAACTTAGTGCCTTTTTTTACAGTTATATGAAAAATTTTTGGAACTCCTCTTAATTCATTGGAGTTTTGTTTATCATAGGCTGAGCTTTCAAAGTAGCAACTTCTTTTTAATGTATAACATGCCTCATGGAAACTGTTGTATTTCAGCAGTGACATAAAGTTTATTGGATTAACAGAAAATATGCAGTATGCATCATAACAAAATTAGACAGGCGCATAAATGTGGGCACCCCCAACAGAGATATTTCATTAATACTTAGTTGAGCCTCTTTTTGCAAATGCAACAGCCTCTAGATGCCTATAGCCTTGGATGAGTGTCTGGATTCTGTATAGCGGTATTTTTGACCCTTTGTCCATACAAAATCTCTCCAGTTCGGTTAAATTTGATGGCTGCCGAGCAAGGACAGCCTGCTTCAAATCATCCCATAGATTTTCAATGATATTCAAGTCGGGGGACTGTGAGGGCCATTCCAGAATATTGTAATTCTCCCTCTGCATAAATGGCTTTGTAGATTTCCAAGTGTGTTTAGAGTCATTGTCTTGTTGGAATATTCGACCCCTGCGTAACTTCAACTTTGTGACTGATGCTTGAACATTATCCTGAAGAATTTGTTGATATTGGCTTGAATTCATCCGACCCCAGTCCCTGAACTAGCCACACAGCCCCACAGTATGATGGAACCCCCACCAAATTTGACAGTAGGTAGCAGGTGTTTTTCTTGGAATGCGGTGTTCTTCTTCCGCCATGCTAAGTGATTTTTGTTATGACCAAATAACTCAATGTTTGTCTCCAAAATTACTGTGGCATGTCTAAATGAGCTTTTGCGTACAACAAGCGACTCTGTTTGTGGTGTGAGTGCAGAAGGGCTTCTTTCTCATCACCCTGCCATACAGATGTTCTTTGTGCAAATTGCGCTGAATTTTGGAACGATGTACAGTATGTACAGTTATACTGTTGCTAAATACATGCTGAATTGTGCATATTTCTTATATTTTGGCCTGTTTTAGTAAATGAACCCCTAAGCTTTATAAACATTTTATGCATCGTGTACTAAAGGATTGCAAAGGGTCTAAAAATTGGTGCAAATATGTTACCATCCCAGATTTCCAGCATAACTGCAACTTCAGCATATCATATTTAAATTGACTCAATTCTATGCACTTTTTTTGCAGTTTGTTTTGAATTATTAAATACACAATATACCCCCTTTTTCAACATTGGTTCAATGGATAGTGCTTGTGCTGAACATGCCTTTTGCCTATTGGTTTAATTAGGCGATAACTATGTTTTTTTTCTTTTTTTATTTCTTGCTATAAAAGTTTGAAAGTGAAACTAAAGTAGCTATTCTATTTCCTGACCCCAATGACTAAAGTCAAACAAGTCAGCACCCCACTGACAAGCTCTCTGTATAAATAATCCCTTCTCTTCCATCAGCTACAGGCTATCTTTTTAGGGTTGGGGCAGTCGAGCAGATTCAGGGAGATTTAATCGCATCTTCTGCGTGGCGACAATTTCCCCGAACTGCCTTGCATCTGCCTTCCATATGCTTGAGTGAAGAATCGCCTGCGCTAATGCACTCGCGGCGCTTCGAGAGTATTAGCACAGGCGATTCTTCATTCAAGCAGACAGAAGGCAGTTCGGGGAGATTGTCGCCACGCAGAAGAGGCGATTAGTCGGCAGGCGACTAAATCTCCCCGAATCTGCTTGTCTGCCCCAACCCTAAGAGTTGTGAGTATCTCATTATGCAGAGGCTTTTCAGTAAGCTAATGATTTGTTTATCATGATCAGGAAGTAGAATGTGACTTTAGTTTTGCACTGTTAGAGCAAAGAATAACAAAAATAGGCATAATGTGTGTTCAGCACAAGCACTATACATTCAACTAAAATTGAAAAAGGGGAAATATGGTTGCTTTAAATAGGCCACTTTATTTTTAATGGTCAAGTGTCACCCATTATAATATTTCACAGAAGAGGCCATTTGCCCTAAAAGGCAACAATGAATACAACGATGGGATCCACTTGGTATGTCTCTTCAGATAAGTCCACTCTTCAGATAAGTCCAATGGAGAACTAAAGCCTAATAAAAGAAGTAGCTAGAAATGTTGTACATTATGTTTTGGGTTTCTGTACCAGCCCAAGGCAACCACAGCCCTTTAGCAGGGAAGGTCTGTGCCCCCAAAGATGCCCCAGTAGCTCCCCATCTTCTTTTCTGCTTATTCACTGCACATACTGAGCTTAGGGACCGACTCACAATATACAGTACACAAAATATAAATGTCACAATATAAGGCTAATTATTAATTAATACAAATAATTACTACATGACAGCACAGAAACCAGTGCAACTTGCATCAGCTTATTTTACAGGACAACCTCATTTTATGCTTGATCATTTGTGACGACGCCTAAGCTTAGCTTCTCAACAGCTGCTCAGAGCCCACTGAGCATGTGAGTGTAGCAGACACTTTCCAAGATGGTGACCCCTGTGATAAGTTTGAAGTCCTGGATAATTGCTGCTATTGAGATGCTGAAACTTTAGACTGGTGCCATAAGGTCAGTATATAAAATATGGCATTTTTAGCCATTTTTAGTTCTCCATTAAGGCATATTGGTACATAATAAATGTACTTCTTTTGTATATTGTGTTGTGTGCTTTACTTCCGGATGTTCATTAAATCTTCTATTAATGCTAACAACTTTGTTTGGATGATTTTTTTTAACGTAACACGTTCCCCATTATCTACAATGTAGTGAGACAATATTCTAAACTCACCTTGTATATAATACACAAGATAGCCACAAAAGTAGCTATGTGATCCACTGCTAGTTTGGCTTCCTTTGGATAGACAAGACTCCCATGCCTACTTATAACAAAAATGTTATAAAATGTACAGACTCATAAAAGTATAAAAGAGGGTTATTTATGTTGTACTTCAAACTTTGCATGCTATGGATGGATTTTTGTCCTAGGTGCCTAGAATGCATTTCTACCATGGTAAAACATGTTATTTGAATATGTGTACTACTTAAATCCACCCATAGTTTAAACTATGCTGAGCACATGGTAGATCATTTCTGAGGAAATGCTTTGTTCTGTGTAGATCATAGTCTTTGTTGTTGGTTTATATAAACACTTTGTTTATTGTAAATCTTTACTACATGGCTAGAGGAAGTACATTACTAAATACAAATAGAAATTCCATGTCTTTTATGGACATTTAGCCAGCACATCTGGGCTCACCTAACCCAAATGTTTGTTATGAAAATTCAATGATTGATACCTAAACTATGTCTATTGCATTCCAAAAGTTTTTTATTGACTGTAGAATGTAATTAAAATGGCATAAATTAAACAAAGAGCTTAGTTATTTGTGTATAGGAAAATCTATGTTATACCACATTCCACTGTGCTGTGACATGCATCCATGGAATATGTGTCACTCTGTGTGTTGGTGTAAAGCGATTAGATTTTCCTAAAATATATTTTTTATATTTGATTTTTGATACTGTGATTTCACTGTATTACCAGGCAACAACCTTAAAGATGAAATGGAATGTGGGCCAGTAATTTAGATACAGTGTCCTCACGCCTTTGATACAGTGTTATAACTATAGTAGATGCAGACCCCATGGTCACTATCAGGGTCGGACTGGGGGGACCGGGGCCCACCGGGACTGCTGGTCCAGGGCCCCCGCCCCCCCACTGCGCGCATGCGCGAGCGCACTTCTCGGCACGCAAGCGCCGATACGCATGCGCAAGCGCCGATGCGCATGCGCAACGCCGATGCGATGCGCATCGCCGAAAACTTTTTAAAAATTTTTTATACTATTAGAGGGGGTCTGGCCCGGCGGGGGCCCACGAGGGTCGGGGCCCACCGGGTTTTTTCCCGGTGTCCCGCCGGGCCAGTCCGACACTGGTCACTATGGGGTCCCAACTTCCTCTATAGTCACCCTGTTTCACTTTTAAGCTAACTTAAATTGGGCTTAACATTTCAATTGGGCTTCATTATTTATTTTTTATAGCTTTTAAATTATTTGACTTCTTGTTCTGACTCATTACCGTTTTCAAATGGGGGTCACTGACCCCATCTAAAAACAAATGCTCTGTAAGGCTACACATTTATTGTTATTACTACTTTGTAGTACTCATCTTTCTATTCAGGTCCTCTCCTGTCCATATCCCTGTCTCTTATTTAAATCAGTGCGTGGTTGCTAGGGTAATTTGGACCCTAGCAACTGGATTGGGTGGGACTACATGGCTGATATTAACCAAATGGCATTTGGGTTGGTCATCTTAATATTGATTCATAGTTCTGAACCTAAAAGGATTTAATTATTTGTCATCCTATTTTGCCTCCTCGTTAACATTATTGACCTGAGCAGCCAACAAACTATTGATCTATGAGCAATACTTATATTTCTATTGAGGCCCTCTCATATTTATAATCCAGCACCTCATTCAAACCACTTAAGCTTAAAAAGCTTAATAATGTAAAAAAACTAAAAAATTTAGATCAGTTGCAGTTTTTTTCCAGAATATTATTGTGTACATCAAGATATTTAAAAGTCTTTGTAGTTATGATTATGGCAGTTATGTTATGGTACAATGCAGTCTTCCAAAGAACATAATGTTTTTTATAATACTATTACATGCCCTGAAATCCCTTTGGAATGATTTATGTGTGCTTTGTTTAGAAAAGTGAATGTAGTTTTCCTCTCAAGATTATTTTATAGGCCAATTATAGTAAATAACCCTGACTAAAGAAAAACAGAAATCCAAATAAGTATTTTCTTGTATGTGTGTTGGGTGGGGGTTCCTGGCAAGTTTCTTCTTTTAAAGGGGCTGTTCCCTTCCAAACTTTTTTCAGTTCAATAATTTCAGATTGTTCACCAGAAATACTTTTTCCAATTATTTTGCATTTTTAATTTTTTACCTTTTTTCCAAAATCTAATTTCAAACTTTAATGCTTCTGTCTCTGGTGTTTCAATCTTGCAGCTCAGTAATTCGGGTGCAGATTCTAAACTGTTACAATTTTGCAGCATCTCTGCAAAGTGTTAGCAACTATTGTATCAATTCCAACAGCTGCCTTTAAAGGGCACCTGTTGGATAAAAATGTTATCGCCAACCAAAGCGCGAGCAGCCATTACCTATCACTAGAATGCGCATAACGAAAAGCTGCCCCGAATTGCTCATTATGCGCATGCGCGTGACGTCACATGCGTGTTATGCGCATGCGAGTGACCGGACATGGCTGCTCACACCAGGAGTTCCCTCCTGGTGCGGGTAGCCTAGCGCTGGCAGGGAATGCAGGCTCTATCAGCCCGCACCTTTGGTTGGGGATAACATTTTTACCCAACAGGTGCCTTTTAATGAAACCCGGGGATTCTGCTCAACAGAGACAAAGATTTATCAACTAAATGTATCAATTTAGAACCTCCAGAGCTGCTTAAGAAAGTGAAAAATTAAACCTTGAAATATTTCAATATTGCAAAAACAGTCACACAAAGAAAATAGAAAGTGATTGTAAAAAGTTTCAATTTCTGGTGAACTATCTGAGACCAAGTGAACTGAAAAACGTGTTGGAAGGTGAACAACCCCTTTAAATGCATATACTGCCTACTCATTTCAATTGTTGTTTCAAAAGTAACATCACTTCAAATGTACATCACTGGGTACCTGCATAGGAATATTTAGGCTATTCCCTAACCAACAGCATGCATCAATGCATTGGAATTTTACAGATGCTTAAGCTAATTAACAAGGTAACAACTGGTGCAACAGAGTTCTCTGTTAATGTCAGTGTGCTATATAAAAAACTATCACACCATTGAATCGCCATATCTTGATTTCCAGAGCTTATCATGGTCATTATCAATGGCTACCAGGTGCCCTATTTTACAGATAAGCTCTTCAATTCAAGTTTTTTCATTAAATTCATTTTCATTCATAATGGAATTATCTACAACAGTCTTTAGCCAAGTTGGTCCTACTAATGGCTCATGTCTTATTGTTAACATTTATACACATACATAGTCAGTGAAGACCTAAAAGAATGTAACGCTGCATTAGGGCCAAGATCCTTTGTGTCAGGTATTGCTGGGAGTCGAGCCGGGGACCTTTGGGTTTCTGGCTCGATACCCTAACCATTTGGCCAGGTGAGCAGCCTGTAGGGTTACTCACTGTGTGTAACCTGGCCTCTGCAGTCCCAGCCCAGCTGCCGCCTGATTGGCCTCTCCAGCCCCAGCTCAGCTGCTGCCTATCTTAATCAACCAATCAGGGCTGCCTCTTCCCTATTTAAGGGCAGCTCTCAGACCACTCCTTGCCAGAGCATTGCATGGTTTTCTAGTACTGTGGCATCGCCCCTAACTAGGTTTCTAGCTCTTGCCCCTTCTCCCTTGTTAGTCTGCCTTGTCTTGTCCTGCTTACCTTTCCTACCTTGTACCTTTCTAGCCTCGACCTTGTTCCAACCCTACCTTGTACTCCTCTCTTGCTATCCTGCTCCAGTCTCCCTCTCTTGCTATCCTGCTCCAGTCTCCCTCTCTTGCTATCCTGCTCCAGTCTCCCTCTCTTGCTATCCTGCTCCAGTCTCCCTCTCTTGCTATCCTGCTCCAGTCTCCCTCTCTTGCTATCCTGCCTCCAGTCTCCCTCTCTTGCTATCCTGCTCCAGTCTCCCTCTCTTGCTATCCTGCTCCAGTCTCCCTCTCTTGCTATCCTGCTCCAGTCTCCCTCTCTTGCTATCCTGCTCCAGTCTCCCTCTCTTGCTATCCTGCTCCAGTCTCCCTCTCTTGCTATCCTGCTCCAGTCTCCCTCTCTTGCTATCCTGCTCCAGTCTCCCTCTCTTGCTATCCTGCTCCAGTCTCCCTCTCTTGCTATCCTGCTCCAGTCTCCCTCTCTTGCTATCCTGCTCCGTCTCCCTCTCTTGCTATCCTGCTCCAGTCTCCCTCTCTTGCTATCCTGCTCCAGTCTCCCTCTCTTGCTATCCTGCTCCAGTCTCCCTCTCTTGCTATCCTGCTCCAGTCTCCCTCTCTTGCTATCCTGCTCCAGTCTCCCTCTCTTGCTATCCTGCTCCAGTCTCCCCTCTCTTGCTATCCTGCTCCAGTCTCCCTCTCTTGCTATCCTGCTCCAGTCTCCCTCTCTTGCTATCCTGCTCCAGTCCCTCTCTTGCTATCCTGCTCCAGTCTCCCTCTCTTGCTATCCTGCTCCAGTCTCCCTCTCTTGCTATCCTGCTCCAGTCTCCCTCTCTTGCTATCCTGCTCCAGTCTCCCTCTCTTGCTATCCTGCTCCAGTCTCCCTCTCTTGCTATCCTGCTCCAGTCTCCCTCTCTTGCTATCCTGCTCCAGTCCCTCTCCTCCCCCCTCTCTTGCTATCCTGCTCCAGTCTCCCTCTCTTGCTATCCTGCTCCAGTCTCCCTCTCTTGCTATCCTGCTCCAGTCTCCTCTCTTGCTATCCTGCTCCAGTCTCCCTCTCTTGCTATCCTGCTCCAGTCTCCCTCTCTTGCTATCCTGCTCCAGTCTCCCTCTCTTGCTATCCTGCTCCAGTCTCCCTCTCTTGCTATCCTGCTCCAGTCTCCCTCTCTTGCTATCCTGCTCCAGTCTCCCTCTCTTGCTATCCTGCTCCAGTCTCCCTCTCTTGCTATCCTGCTCCAGTCTCCCTCTCTTGCTATCCTGCTCCAGTCTCCCTCTCTTGCTATCCTGCTCCAGTCTCCCTCTCTTGCTATCCTGCTCCAGTCTCCCTCTCTTGCTATCCTGCTCCAGTCTCCCTCTCTTGCTATCCTGCTCCAGTCTCCCTCTCTTGCTATCCTGCTCCAGTCTCCCTCTCTTGCTATCCTGCTCCAGTCTCCCTCTCTTGCTATCCTGCTCCAGTCTCCCTCTCTTGCTATCCTGCTCCAGTCTCCCTCTCTTGCTATCCTGCTCCAGTCTCCCTCTCTTGCTATCCTGCTCCAGTCTCCCTCTCTTGCTATCCTGCTCCAGTCTCCCTCTCTTGCTATCCTGCTCCAGTCTCCCTCTCTTGCTATCCTGCTCCAGTCTCCCTCTCTTGCTATCCTGCTCCAGTCTCCCTCTCTTGCTATCCTGCTCCAGTCTCCCTCTCTTGCTATCCTGCTCCAGTCTCCCTCTCTTGCTATCCTGCTCCAGTCTCCCTCTCTTGCTATCCTGCTCCAGTCTCCCTCTCTTGCTATCCTGCTCCAGTCTCCCTCTCTTGCTATCCTGCTCCAGTCTCCCTCTTGCTTCCTGCTCCAGTCTCCCTCTCTTGCTATCCTGCTCCAGTCTCCCTCTCTTGCTATCCTGCTCCAGTCTCCCTCTCTTGCTATCCTGCTCCAGTCTCCCTCTCTTGCTATCCTGCTCCAGTCTCCCTCTCTTGCTATCCTGCTCCAGTCTCCCTCTCTTGCTATCCTGCTCCAGTCTCCCTCTCTTGCTATCCTGCTCCAGTCTCCCTCTCTTGCTATCCTGCTCCAGTCTCCCTCTCTTGCTATCCTGCTCCAGTCTCCCTCTCTTGCTATCCTGCTCCAGTCTCCCTCTCTTGCTATCCTGCTCCAGTCTCCCTCTCTTGCTATCCTGCTCCAGTCTCCCTCTCTTGCTATCCTGCTCCAGTCTCCCCTCTCTTGCTATCCTGCTCCAGTCTCCCTCTCTTGCTATCCTGCTCCAGTCTCCCTCTCTTGCTATCCTGCTCCAGTCTCCCTCTCTTGCTATCCTGCTCCAGTCTCCCTCTCTTGCTATCCTGCTCCAGTCTCCCTCTCTTGCTATCCTGCTCCAGTCTCCCTCTCTTGCTATCCTGCTCCAGTCTCCCTCTTGCTATCTGCTCCAGTCTCCCTCTCTTGCTATCCTGCTCCAGTCTCCCTCTCTTGCTATCCTGCTCCAGTCTCCCTCTCTTGCTATCCTGCTCCAGTCTCCCCTCTCTTGCTATCCTGCTCCAGTCTCCCTCTCTTGCTATCCTGCTCCAGTCTCCCTCTCTTGCTATCCTGCTCCAGTCTCCCTCTCTTGCTATCCTGCTCCAGTCTCCCTCTCTTGCTATCCTGCCTCCAGTCTCCCTCTCTTGCTATTCCTGCTCCAGTCTCCCTCTCTTGCTATCCTGCTCCAGTCTCCCTCTCTTGCTATCCTGCTCCAGTCTCCTCTCTTGCTATCCTGCTCCAGTCTCCCTCTCTTGCTATCCTGCTCCAGTCTCCCTCTCTTGCTATCCTGCTCCAGTCTCCCTCTCTTGCTATCCTGCTCCAGTCTCCCTCTCTTGCTATCCTGCTCCAGTCTCCCTCTCTTGCTATCCTGCTCCAGTCTCCCTCTCTTGCTATCCTGCTCCAGTCTCCCTCTCTTGCTATCCTGCTCCAGTCTCCCTCTCTTGCTATCCTGCCTCCAGTCTCCCTCTCTTGCTATCCTGCTCCAGTCTCCCTCTCTTGCTATCCTGCTCCAGTCTCCCTCTCTTGCTATCCTGCTCCAGTCTCCCTCTCTTGCCTTTGCTATCCTGCTCCAGTCTCCCTCTCTTGCTATCCTGCTCCAGTCTCCCTCTCTTGCTATCCTGCTCCAGTCTCCCTCTCTTGCTATCCTGCTCCAGTCTCCCTCTCTTGCTATCCTGCTCCAGTCTCCCTCTCTTGCTATCCGGCTCCAGTCTCCCTCTCTTGCTATCCGGCTCCAGTCTCCCTCTCTTGCTATCCTGCTCCAGTCTCCCTCTCTTGCTATCCGGCTCCAGTCTCCCTCTCTTGCTATCCGGCTCCAGTCTCCCTCTCTTGCTATCCGCTCCTGTCTCCCTCTGCACTCTATCCCCCAGTTTGATCTATGCCCGCACCGTCCCATCCAAGCCGTTCCACTCCTGCCACGTCCAGTCCTTTCCTGTTGAGTCGTCGCCCTCTTCTTCCTGTCTTGTCCAGTCCTGATCGTTGTCCTGTTCCAGTCTGACTCTTCGCCCTCATCTACCTGTTCCTGCTTCCCTTCAAGTTTCCCCTTGGCACATACAGCCCCTGCCTCAAGGACTCGCCCTTTCCCTTCAGACTCTACAGTGCCCCCTACCTAATCCTTGACAGAATGCTCTGGCCAAAAGAGTCTGCAAGGGCTGTTCCTGTGCCTTCTGACCGGATTCCCAAAAAGACTGAATATTCTATTTTGACCCGCAGATACTGTGATGGCTCCCCAAGTAAAATTCCTATCTTTCTAGAGGAAGTCCTGCTCCTTTCAGAGAAAAAACACTTTCTAAGTGCTCCTCCAGTCGAGCAAGTTTCGGAAATCATTTTCTTCCTGCTAGAAGGTGAAGCTCGTTACTGGGCCGAGAACTTACTGTGCAGTAAATCCCCTATAATCTACGATACTGCTCAGTTTCTGTTGGCATTCCTAGATAAATTTGCCTCAGTTCCAGGGCCGGCTATCCCTCCGCAGTCTGCTCCAGTTCCAGGGCCGGCTATCCCTCCGCAGTCTGCTCCAGTTCCAGGGCCGGCTATCCCTCCGCAGTCTGCTCCAGTTCCAGGGCCGGCTATCCCTCCGCAGTCTGCTCCTGTTCCAGGGCCGGCTATCCCTCCGCAGTCTGCTCCAGTTCCAGGGCCGGCTATCCCTCCGCAGTCTGCTTCGGTTCCCGGGCCTGCCACCCCTCAGCAACTGCTTCCCCTGCAGCCTCGGCTGCCCACAGCTCCAGAGGGGCCTACCCAGCAGCATCGGCTGCCCACAGCTCCAGAGGGGCCTACCCAGCAGCATCGGCTGCCCACAGCTCCAGAGGGGCCTACCCAGCAGCATCGGCTGCCCACAGCTCCAGAGGGGCCTACCAACAGCATCGGCTGCCCACAGCTCCAGAGGGGCCTACCCAGCAGCATCGGCTGCCCACAGCTCCAGAGGGGCCTACCCAGCAGCATCGGCTGCCCACAGCTCCAGAGGGGCCTACCCAGCAGCATCGGCTGGCCACAGCTCCAGAGGGCCTACCCAGCAGCATCGGCTGGCCACAGCTCCAGAGGGGCCTACCCCAGCAGCATCGGCTGGCCACAGCTCCAGAGGGGCCTACCCAGCAGCATCGGCTGGCCACAGCTCCAGAGGGGCCTACCCAGCAGCATCGGCTGGCCACAGCTCCAGAGGGGCCTACCCAGCAGCATCGGCTGGCCACAGCTCCAGAGGGGCCTACCCAGCAGCATCGGCTGGCCACAGCTCCAGAGGGGCCTACCCAGCAGCATCGGCTGGCCACAGCTCCAGAGGGGCCTACCCAGCAGCATCGGCTGGCCACAGCTCCAGAGGGGCCTACCCAGCAGCATCGGCTGGCCACAGCTCCAGAGGGGCCTACCCAGCAGCATCGGCTGGCCACAGCTCCAGAGGGGCCTACCCAGCAGCATCGGCTGGCCACAGCTCCAGAGGGGCCTACCCAGCAGCATCGGCTGGCCACAGCTCCAGAGGGGCCTACCCAGCAGCATCGGCTGGCCACAGCTCCAGAGGGGCCTACCCAGCAGCATCGGCTGGCCACAGCTCCAGAGGGGCCTACCCAGCAGCATCGGCTGGCCACAGCTCCAGAGGGGCCTACCCAGCAGCATCGGCTGGCCACAGCTCCAGAGGGGCCTACCCAGCAGCATCGTCTGCCTACAGTTCCAGTGGGGCCTTCCCTGCAACCGCCATTGCCTTCAGCTCCAGAGCCGGTTCCCCAGCAGCCTCCGCTGCCCATGGCTTCAGCTAGGCTTCCCCGGCGACTGGCTCCCCACTGGCTGCCTCCTGCACTTGTGCCGGCTCAACAGCAGCTGCCTCCTGTACCCATGCCTGATCCTGTGCCCCCAGAAGTGGGGCTTCTGCCTGATCCTGTGCCCCCAGAAGTGGGGCTTCTGCCTGATCCTGTGCCCCCAGAAGTGGGGCTTCTGCCTGATCCTGTGCCCCCAGAAGTGGGGCTTCTGCCTGATCCTGTGCCCCCAGAAGTGGGGCTTCTGCCTGATCCTGTGCCCCCAGAAGTGGGGCTTCTGCCTGATCCTGTGCCCCCAGAAGTGGGGCTTCTGCCTGATCCTGTGCCCCCAGAAGTGGGGCTTCTGCCTGATCCTGTGCCCCCAGAAGTGGGGCTTCTGCCTGATCTTGTGCCCCCAGAAGTGGGGCTTCTGCCTGATCCTGTGCCCCGAGATGGGGGGGCTTCTGCCTTGTCCTGTGCCCTCAGAGGTGGGGCTTCTGCAGTGTCTTAACACAGTGACTGTACCAACCCTTAAAATAACATTCAAAACCCAGGCACTCATGTGGAGGGCACCCGCGAGGGTGGAGTTGCCTATACTGTTGCCAAGTCCCAGGGCACCCGCATGGGTGGCTCTGCCAAACACCTGGGCACCCGCCAGGGTGGCTCTTCTGAGTCCCAGAGCACCCGCCAGGGTGGCTCAACCGAGTATCAGAGCACCCGCCAGGGTGGCTCTACCGAGTCCCAGAGCACCCGCCAGGGTGGCTCTTCCGAGTCCCAGAGCACCCACCAGGGTGGCTCTACCAAGTATCAGAGCACCCGTGAGGGTGGCTCCTCCAGGTCCTAGAGCACCCGCCAGGGTGGCTCTACCTAGTATCAGAGCACCCGTGAGGGTGGTTCTACCAAGTATCAGAGCACCCGTGAGGGTGGCTCTTCCGAGTCCCAGGGCACCCGCCAGGGTGGCTCTTCCGAGTCCCAGGGCACCCGCCAGGGTGGCTCTTCCGAGTCCCAGGGCACCCGCCAGGGTGGCTCTTCCGAGTCCCAGGGCACCCGCCAGGGTGGCTCTTCCGAGTCCCAGGGCACCCGCCAGGGTGGCTCTGCCGAGCATCAGGGCACCCGCCAGGGTGGCTCTGCCAAGTTCCAGGGTGGCTAATACAATAGCATTACCTTCTAGTTGGGCACCCATGTGGTTAGTTCTGCCCATAGCATTGCCAGTTCCCCAGGTGCACGAAAATGTTGGTCACTGTGGCGCCTGGGAGTCGCCTTGTGAGGGGGGGGATACTGTCAGGTATTGCTGGGAGTCGAGCCGGGGACCTTTGGGTTTCTGGCTCGATACCCTAACCATTTGGCCAGGTGAGCAGCCTGTAGGGTTACTCACTGTGTGTAACCTGGCCTCTGCAGGCCCAGCCCAGCTGCCGCCTGATTGGCCTCTCCAGCCCCAGCTCAGCTGCTGCCTATCTTAATCAACCAATCAGGGCTGCCTCTTCCCTATTTAAGGGCAGCTCTCAGACCACTCCTTGCCAGAGCATTGCATGGTTTTCTAGTACTGCGGCATCGCCCCTAACTAGGTTTCTAGCTCTTGCCCCTTCTCCCTTGTTAGTCTGCCTTGTCTTGTCCTGCTTACCTTTCCTATCTTGTACCTTTCTAGCCTCGACCTTGTTCCAACCCTACCTTGTACCCCTCTCTTGCTATCCTGCTCCAGTCTCCCTCTCTTGCTATCCTGCTCCAGTCTCCCTCTCTTGCTCCAGTCCTCTCTTGCTATCTTGCTCCAGTCTCCCTCTCTTGCTATCTTGCTCCAGCCCTCTCTTGCTCCAGTCCTCTCTTGCTATCCGCTCCTGTCTCCCTCTGCACTCTATCCCCCAGTTTGATCTACGCCCGCACCGTCCTGTCCCATCCAAGCCGTTCCACTCCTGCCACGTCCAGTCCTTTCCTGTTGAGTCGTCGCCCTCTTCTTCCTGTCTTGTCCTGTTCCAGTCTGACTCTTCGCCCTCATCTACCTGTTCCTGCTTCCCTTCAAGTTTCCCCTTGGCACATACAGCCCCTGCCTCAAGGACTCGCCCTTTCCCTTCAGACTCTACAGCGCCCCCTACCTAATCCTTGACACTTTGACATAGAATTATAACAATCCAGCCACAACATCTAGATAACCTGACATTCTCCCCAAAGGTATTAATTTTTTCCTTCAAATTACTTATCTCAATATAAATGGAAAATCGTTTTTGCCTTGGTTACAGGCTTGGCTACCAATATTCTCAAAATTTACCTTTTTATGAGGTCCTGTACCTTTGGCACCTCATACAAAGGGGCACCAGCATTGATTCACTGTATGTAGCACAGTACGAACTTTTTATCTTAGAGCGATCCTAAGTTTCCATGTCATCTGCTGTATTCTGCCTTCCCTATGATCCTTGCGTGTGCCATACTCTGCCTGTCATATACTCCATGTGTGTGTCAAACTCTGCCTTCTTTATGCTCCCTGTGTGTGCCATACACTGCCTGCCCTATGCTCCCTGTGTGTGACATTTTCTGCCTACCCTATGCTCCCTGTGTGTGCCATACTTTGTGTGCCCTATGCTCATTCTGTGTGCCATACTCTGCCTGCCCCGTGCTGTGCTCCTTGGGTGTGTCATACTCTGCCTGCCCTATCCCCCCGTGTGCCATGCTCTGCCTAGTCTATGCTCCCTCTGTGTGCCATACTGTGCCTGCCCTATGCTCCATGTGTGCCATAATCTGCCTGCCCTATGCTCCATGTGTGTCATACTCTGCCTGCCCTATGCTCCATGTGTGTCATACTCTGCCTGCCCTATGCTCCATGTGTGTCATACTCTGCCTGCCCTATGCTCCATGTGTGTCATACTCTGCCTGCTCTATGCTCCCTCTGTGTGCCATACTTTGCCTACACTGTGCTCCTTGTGTTTGTCATACTCTGCCTGCCCTGTGTGCCATGCTCTGCCTTCCCTATGTGTGCCATACCCTTTCCAATAAGGATCACTGTACACCTCAATAACAAACAATTGTTGAGGGGAGAAAAAACTGAAAATAATATTGTGTAGTATTTCAAATTATATTGGCAACCATAGTGTACAAAAGTGCTTAAGTCAGTGCACACCAACTGATATAGTAAATATAAAGAGTGAATGGTGAAAGTGTTACAACAAACATGCAGTGATTAGGTGTAAATGAGAGGGACTTGGGTAAAATGAATACCCACACTAGGAATCACGGTGGTACTGGTAGTCGATTATACCCACAAAAACAAAAATGGCAAAAGGCATTGAACTCTGTGGGCCATACTCTGAAAACTGAAGCCGGAGGTGGTGGAGGAGATGACCAGGAAAAGCTATTTCAAAGAGAAGGAAGTACAACACTGCATTGTTTTTTTTCACTGACTTAATGCTTTGAGGGACAACTGTTTAGGAAGAATAAAGTTTTGGATTTCAAATTTTGTGGGATAATAAAAAGTGACTACTCGGAAGAAGCGTTATCGCTCTTGGAGGAATTGGTGAAACGCGTCAGCCGTGACTAAAGAGTTGCGGAAGCGCGAGACTTAGTAGCGGAGACATGCGCAGTGGACCCTAAAAGATGATGAGAGATTTATAGCATTACTATAGGGACTGCCTTTTGATTTGAAATGCAGTTTTATGGAAAATGTTTTGTGAGTGCAATTTTAATTGTTCATTAAAGTTGGGAACGCTTCTGCACATGCCACTTTTTATTACCCACAAAAGGATATAAGAAGATCGCAAGTGGTGAAAGGCCAATTTCCCATTTGTGTTTTTTGAGAGTATAATCAACTACTAGAACCACCATGATTAGTGATGGGCGGATATGCGGTGTTTTGCTTCGCTGAAAAATGTGTGAATTTCCAGCGAAATTCGCGAAATGGCGCCGGCGTCTTGTTTTTGACGCCGGCATCTGTGTTTTGGATGTCGGAGAACATTCGCTGGAGAAAATTCGATGGCGTAAAAAAACGGACACCGGTGTTCATTTTTTTGACGCTGCCGAATTTTCACCAGCGAATTTTCACGGCTGTTTTTCGAGGTTTATTCGCCACTGGCGAATCACGCAAATTTGCGCCTGACGAATAGATTCGCCCATCACTAACCGTGATTCCTAGTGTAGGTATTATTTTACCCAAGTCCCTCTCATTTACACCTAATCACTGCATTTTCTGTTTTTTTTCCCCATCAACAACTGTTGGTTGGAGGTAGAAGAGAGCATTTTAGATCGCTGGACCAGGGTTACACTGGGTTTGAGATTCATTTTTGTTATATAGACAATACACACTTGTTGAAAATTCTCAGGTTTCAGTAAAAACTCACTAGTTGTGAGAAGAGGTCCAGGTGCACCGCCCTGAGCCCTCAGCTTAGGGAGCAGACCACCGTAAAAGACCAATTCTTCCAGGCAGACTTGTCAAATCATAAGTAGTTTTATTCCAGTGCACAAGGATACAGCCTTCATTTTTATTACTATTTCTTAATTTGTGTCATACTCTGCCTGCCCTACACTATCTGTGAAAAGTGAGCCTGGTAGGGTTTGTTCTGGGGGTTTGTTTGCATTTGGAAATTGTTATTAGGGGCCCCTAAGGTGTTTAATCATGTGCTGGGGGGTTGCTGTGTTATCCACAGGGGAGGAGGCGACATATGGATTTAAGGGTATGTTTTAACATGAATGACATTTTTCACATACGAGTGATAAGTGATATCCCTGCAGTGAGCACCAGCCATTTATTTTTTGTGTGCTACCACCATTAATGTCGATATGATCTTAAAAGTTCTTGTGGTAACATGGGTGTGGTTAACAGCGGGTGTGGCTTAAATCAGCAGGGCAGACAAGGTCTTGTGCTGTTTTAAAAGGGGCATATATCTGCTGGAGGAGAGGGTTATTATTCCACTTTATAGAGCACTGTTAAGGCCCCATCTAGAACATGCCATGCACTTCTGGTCTCCAGTGAGGGTTGGGTGGCTTTTTAGAAAGTGAGGAAATAAAGGGTTATTGAAAATATCTCTTAGTACAAGTTGATCCAGGGACTGGTCCTATTGCCATCTTGGAGTCAGGAAGGATTTTTTCCCCTTCTGATGCAAGTTAGAGAGAGGCTTTCAAAAAGGTTTTTTTTTTTTTGCCTTCCTCTGGATCAACTAGCAATTAGGGAGGTTTAATGTAGACTTAAAATGTTGAACTTGATGGATGTGTGCCTTTTTTTTAACCTAAATTGCTATGTTACTATGAGTCTGGCATATGATCACCTATACTCTATCAGCCCAGACTGCAGGAGGTGGAGGCACTATGGGGTAGATTCACTAACAGGTGAATTTTCACCAGCCTCAGCTTTGCACACCTCGCACCACTTCGCCAGGTGCAAATTTGCTACGACTACGCCAATTCACTAATATGTGAAGTTTCGTCCTCGGTGCCAAACTCTGGTGACTTTTCGCTTGTGTTACTTCGGCATTGCGAGCATTTCATAGCGAAGATGCGCTAGCATTCGTTTGTGCCTAGCAAAAATTCACTTGTGATCTTGCGCTTAGGTCAGTTTGCATAGGGCGGGTAATTTAAAGTTGCATGGAGGTCTTGATTATAAATGTTGATGCAAATGCTTGCAGTTACCACTTTTTATTAAAAATGTCCAGGGAACCTTAATAAAGACAAGAGAGTTAATATAATGCCCTATACATGACCCCACTGTAAAATGAATGTTCCATATATTATGAAATGTCTGGAGAAAACTGGTTACCCCAAAAAAGTTTAATTCAGCATTTTTGCAGGCAAACCCGCTTAAAAAAAGGAAAAGTCCCCAGCGTTTTTTAAACTTGAATGCATTTTCTGCACACAGGATATGATGTAAGGGACAGAAGATTGAGGAAGATCTAGCTTATTTTAAGCAAAACAAATCAGGAGGAAGAGGTAAGGTTCAGTAAAATCCTCACTTTACTAAATTTGCAGAGTAACGACCTTTCACCAGATAGAAAAGTCACCTGGCGATAGAGTGTTAACGAACGCTAGCGACGGTCTCTTTTACTAGCGAATTGACACCTATGCCTGTTAGTGAATAGGTAATGTTACTGCAGATGGAAATGCTGGCAAATTGTCACTAGCATTAGCCACTTCGTCCTTTAGTGAATCTGCCCCTATGTATATACAGGTATGAAGCTGCAGTTCTACTGTTGACCATACATATCATTGCACACAATAAAATGACTTATTAATAGGAGTTGCTCAACATAGGACATCTCCTAAACACCAAAACTCACCAAAGAATGGACCAAAGGTATTCAACTGCTGTCAATAGCCATGCTGCTTCAATGTAACAGGAAACATGCAATAAATATAACAGCTTGTTGTAACTAAAAACTTGGCGTGAGAGACAACATTCTGCATCTTATTAAAATAACTTGAGTATTGAGCAGGATTTTTGCATAGCCAAGGTTCCAACCTGCAAAACATTTCCCAGAGCAACACCTCAACAAAGGATTACTAACACATTTGTTTCATTCTTTAACCCATACCCATCCCAAGCCTCTCACCTTGTATTAAATGAAAAAAAGGATAGGCTAGACATCTGGTTAAGGTTTGCATACCAATCTTCCCATTTATAAACCTTTAACAAAAACATCCTGTATAATAACATCATCCTCCTCTTATTAATAGTTTAAGATCCAGTACAGATTTACTTTTTTAAGTATTCTGCTTTAAACTGTTAGGAATTAGGGGTACCAAAAAAGTTTCAAATCGTGAACTGTTTATGGCAAAACTATAAAGCTGCAACCAGGAATGCCTTCTAACCTAGACAGGCCTAGTGCAGATGTGAATCCTCATGTTACAGTGCCAGGTGTTTTGAATTACTGCGCCAAGTGGAACGGAACAAATATAAACATATCTTTTGCTAATTTTCTTATACTGTATAGTAATACCAGTAGCATTCTTCTCACTGGAGTTGTAGAACGAGAGGAAATATAATTTCATTTTGCGCAATAAGGAAGTTACATTTTAACATTAACATTAATTTTAACATTAACATTTAACATGGTTTTCTTTTCTTGTTCAGTTTGTGCAAATACATCCTGTATTTTCTTTTACCCTTTATGCAACTTTTTAATTCTTATATATGCCAGTAGTGGACCTTGGAAAATGACCATCATTGTGATCGCTGTCAATCCCACTTGCAACTGTATAAGAGCATAGTGGAATATTCACTAAGTTATCCTTGAAAAACATTAATGGGCAGTGGTGCTGTATATGGTGTTTTTAAAATATATTGCCCAGCCCCTAGAAGTTTACAATCTGAGTTTGGTGACTGAGGCAAATAGACATCCAACTGATGGGACCAATGCTAAGAAATCTAGAAATTTGATCTAAGAGGGTTGCCAAAGGCCACAAGGAACTAAAACATGAGGTTTTAGTTCTGGATATTTTCATCAAGTACAATCAGAAGGCCCAGTAAAAACTAGTTATTCCACTGAGGAAAATCAGTAAAAGGGCTGGATGTAGAGACAAAATAATTGACCATAGATGTGCAGATATACCTGCAATATCGGACGAATGATCGGATGTCCCAAACTCCCAACCTGCCACTAACCTTTCAGATTAAATGTAGTAAAAGAACAGATGTCCGACAAAAGCTGGTGACAGTCTCCCTCTGATATCAGCAGATCGGCAATACATGCAGAGATATTATCGGTAGCCAACAGTTATTCTCTGATTGAACGACCGATCAACATGGCACGAAAAATATCAGGACACTCTACACACAGCCAAAAATCGTATGAAACAAAGATTCATACGATCATGTCTGCACATCTATGGCAACTTTAGTCTTAACTCTCTCTTTTTTCTTTTACCCAGATCAGCAGTCATGGATTAATGGGCGGTCCATAAAATATGTCTCTGTTTTTGTGAATCCTTGTGCCTGGCCGAACAGAATCAGAATCTTAATTTGCATATGCAAATTAGGGGCAGGAAAGGAAATTGTGACTTTTGATCACAAAACAAGGAGGTAAAAAATTGTTCTTACTTTTTCCTTCCCTTCCCCTAATTTGCATATGCAAATTAGGATTTTGTATTCGGCCAAATCTTTGACAAAAGATTCGGGCATTTGGCCGAATCCAAAATAGTGGTTTAGGTGCATCCCAACCCAAAACAGATGCCAAGGTTCTGGTCACAGCTCATGCTTCCACCTATAACAGCCGCCTTTCACTGTGGGAGAACCCCTCCACTACTCCGATGCCGCCAAAAAGCGAAGCGAGAGTCCAAATAAGGCCTTGTGCGAGCAAACGAGGACGTGTGTGCAAGGCTGTGTGCAAACAGGTATGGACGGGTCTGCGGCAGCACAATTTGACATCAGAGATTGGCACCCACTCATGGCTGGAACTAGGGGTAGGCAGAAGAGGCAACTGCCTAGAGCGCAATCATAGGGGGTGCAGGACAGCTATCTCTAAAATTGTCTTCTGCCTACCCCTAGCCGGGTTCGCACAGATCCTAATCCCTTTCCATTACATTTGCAAATTCTGAAAATCTAAAAATTAATAATATAATAAAATATCCTAATCCTCCCTTACCCCTAATCCGCCTTCATTCACATGCCTTAGAACCATACCTCCATTTCTCTCTACAAAGACAATAATATAAGTAATTTATATAATAACATATTCTGATCACCCATACCCCTTTATTCCCCCCATACCCCTTTATTCCCCCCTCACAACCATTTTCCCACCTATTTCCCTCTACTAATCTTAAAAAATCCCAAATCTCAATAATTAATATAATGAAATATCTTAATCCTCTCCATTCCCCTAATTCTGCATTCTCCCCACAGACCCTTATCGCCATTCATTTCCCTGTAATAATCCAAAAAAATCATAAAAAGTCAATATTATAATAAATTAAAGTACCCCAGTCCTCCAATATATTCTTTACAGATATTTCTATTTACCTTTATAACTCTTACAGATAACAAAATTACAGTAAATATATTATTAACAGTCACCTACAAGTTAGAAAACAAATGCAAAGATCTAGTTGGATACTATGGGCAATGTCACTGGTGGTATTTGTCTCCAAATATATGCCCCTATGAGTACAGGATCCAGTTCAGCTGCTGTGAAAGAAACCATAATGAAGCATATTATTATGCGTATTGTCATTGATTACAGATTTATGTTAAATTACTGAACATAATGTATTAGGTAGGGTTTTGTTTAGGTTCATGATAGAAAACCTGCATCCATCTATGTGGAAGTTGTAGTTCTACATCATCTAGATGTCCAATGATCACCCATCATTGATACAGCCAACAGTTCCAAGATGTTACTGAACAAACTGATATGTCCATATATATGAAGGGGAGAGAAGCAGTTCTGTGATGTGGTGGAATTTATACAGTACAGAAGGGATGTTAGGGCTGGGCATGAGGTTACATAAATAGCAAGGGAGGTTGGGGATGAAGAAAAAGGTATAACAGTTTATTATCAAGTGATGACGGTGTAATGCTATTTGGGGCTATATTAAGTTATAATAGGCTATGTCCAGCTTAAACAATAGAGCGCGGGTTACACTTGACTCTTAACACACAAGGCTGGGCCTTCGCTAGGTGGAAGGTATGAAAGACTCCAGGAGATTTTTGTAGCAAACAAACAGTACTAATTGATTGTCAAAGACAATGATTCACAGGCTAAATACTCAGAGATCCACAGAGTGGATGTGGAAACAGTAAGGGAAGTTTAAGGTACACCTCTAGGTTGTAAATGCCCTTTGTGATCTGGATCCTATACAGCAAAATGGATCAGGGAGAAGACTATTCCTGAATTCCTCTTCAAACTGCAGTCCCTTCAGTTTGGGTAAAGTCAGAGCCTAGAGGAGAGCTACTCCCTGCTATCAATCCTTGTTGGAGCACAGGCTGCTTGTTCTAGCTAATTCTCTTTATGTCACTTTCCTAGACAGTGCTATTGCAGTATTTAAGATGAAACACAGACCACTATTAAGGGAAGAGACATTTTATGCACTGTTTTTTTTTTGTTTAATCTATCTTTAATGTATCTCCAGATTTCAAATGTTGGGAGTGGAAGTAAAGCAAGTGTACAAACAAAACAAGATTCAATTTATATGCTATAATTAATTATCCTTTATTTATACAGTATAGCACCAAGCATTACCCAGTGTATTACAGAGATTATTTACTGCGCTACTGGAGGTTATAATCTAAAATCCCTATGACGTTTCCATGCTAGGATCAATTCCATTAGGATCTAGTAACCTACCATGAATATTTGGAGTGTGCAAGAAAATACATGCAAAGAACGTGCGAATACCATGTAGATTAGATATTACCCTAGTTGGAAATGAATGTTATTAATGTTATGCTTCATTTGTTGAGCACCAAAGTATTCCACTGTGTTTTTTAGAGATTATAGATACTTCAAATAAGGCCCTACTCCAGCGAAGCTTACAATTGAACTCTATGGGGCAAATTCACTAACCTGCAGAAAATTCACCAGCGACGGCTTCGCTCAAATTGCCAGGACAAAGCTAATTTTACTAAAATGCGAAGTTGCGTCCAGGGCGTGGAATGATGGCGAAGTTTCGCTAGCGTTAATTCGGCAAGCAAAGTTAAGTTGCGCTAGTGTTGGCTAATTTGCATATGGCGTGAAGTTAAATTTCAATGGACGTATATGTTGCAGCAAATACATTACACTACACAAGCCCAGGGAACCTTAATAAAATAAAGTTGTTATAATGCCCTACACATGTGCTCAGTGTATAGTTTATGTGCCATATGTTAGGAAATGTTGGGGGGGAAGCCGGGTACCCTAAAAAAAAAAACGGTCTTTTGCAGCCTATCACCCTGAAAAACTGAAAAGTTGCCAGCGTTTTTAGGGACTTAGAAAAATTTTCCATTTTTTTTGAGGAACTCCTATCTACTCTATTGCACTTCGCCTGGTCTGAGGTGGTGAAGGCAAGTCTGGCGCAAGAGGTAACGTTCAGTAAAATCCACATCTTAGTGAATTTGCGTAGTTACTTCCATTCGCCAGAACGAAAATTCTGGCATTAGAGTGTGAAGTAGCGCTACAATCTATCTCCTTTGCTAGCAAATTTACGCCATCGCTAAGCAACGAAACGCGTAAGGCATAGCTGGCTGACATCATATCCGAGCGCCCAGGAAGTAACGAGTGAAGTGGCATTTAAAGGCAACGCTGGTTGGAACCTGAACCGAAAACTGCCAAAGACACTTTTAACAACTGGGATCAAACGGAGCGAGATGTTATGCCTGTTCTAACCACTTAAATGTGAGTGTAACCAATTGATTTTTACTATTATACAATAAAGAAGTTTTTACACTATCGCGCTCTTTAATTTCCTCTAGCAAGAGAGATCAACTTAAAGCTTCATACTCTACAAATTTTGATATGCACAAATTAACCTAAACGTCTGTAAATACCCACCTTAATCAATCACACGTGGTGAAGTATAAAAAGGTTAGCTGCACTAGAGGTCAACTGAGACCATATGAGGTTGTGGAACTACAACTCTCTAAGCAAATACTACACTATATCTATTGTTCTCTTTTTTCATCTTATTTTTCCCTGAGCTTTTATTAGCGCTGACCTATTTGAACTTTGGATTCCTGCTTTTTCACTCGAGGAGAAACGAGGACTGTTGGGTCGGAAAACAAGGGGAAATCCCAGAAACTTTGGTCATACAGGAAATATTTATAAATATTTTAACTATTTTTAATATATTTTTTGGGTTTGCAGTAAAAAAAAAAAAAAAATTACGCCATCGCCTTCGTAAATCGGCGAAGTCCCGAAATTACGTCATTCTGGAAAATTTTCGCCAGCGTTAGTCACGTTGCCCTTTAGTAAATTTTCCCCTATAAAAAGGGATTGTACAGATATTTCTCTGAATGATACAAATGACCTTTCATCTGAACACCTTATTAAACATCTAGAATTTGTCTTATGTTACTGCCTTTTCATTATGTAAAAATGGCTTTCAAATAAAGAGTACTTGTCGTTTTGACTTTGTAACCTAAGGGGAAATGTTTCTTATATGCTTGCTTTCTTTGTCTTCCCGTCCCCTGTTGAATATAATTATGATAAAAAATAGTAACATTCTGGATATTCAGCAAAAACTGAAAGGAGTTAGCCGAAGGTCAAATATCTTCCCCCAAAATGCGGCTGTAGGCATTGCATAAGACTATTTGACATTGGATGCCTTACACATTGCCAGTATCCCACATGGCCGCTCAGGTTTCACTTAGCGTCATTTCCATTGAATTATTGGAGCTTTAAGTAACACTGTACTGGCAAAGAGGCTGTAACGTCATCGGTCAGCGCCGGAAGCAGCGTGCTCCTAGTGCAGGGGGGTGAAGCCAAGAGGCTAAATCGATTGCTGTAAGATGACAGCTTGTGTTCGCTTCTCTCGTTGCTGCCAATGGCTGGGACAAAGTCGCTCATGGCATATCGCTTCTGCAAGGGAGGCCGGCAAACGACTGCTTTCCCAGGGATCGGGCAGATCGTACACAGCCGGAGTGCTGCGCTCTGCTCAAAGTTCTTTCACTGCGATTGCATCAACCAGAACTACTCTAAACCGCTACCTACGTTCATCTTCCTCCGTTGCCACTTTCCCATACTATTCACCCATTCACTGCCGATACCTGCATGACTTTGGAAACAGGGGAAGCGGTCCCTTTTCTGGAGGTGATGGAGCTGAGAGTGGGGGGAGTGGAGAAGAGGAGGGAGGCAGCGGAGGGGAAGAAGGGGGGAGCGGCGGTATGGATAGCGCTGGTTATGCGCAGCCCATAGTAACAGCCCTCGCCCCTCTCATGGTGCCAGAGGTTTTCCCCAATGTACCTGTCATTGCAGTGTCCAGAAATCCTGTGTTTCCGAGGTTCGTGAAGATCATAGAGGTAATGTGTGGCAGCGTTCTTTCAGTCAGTACTTTTTAGGGATGTCTCTAAGTTTTGGCTGGCAGAGGATGTTGGGAATTGTGTATCTTCCAATGAGTGTCAAATGAGCAGTATTATGCCCTGACGACAAAGAACATATTTAACCATTTAGAGTTCCTTGTAGCCACTAGACCGTGCACCAGACCGATGGACTCTTGATAGCTAATATGAGCAGGAACAATCGCTATGCTATTGTAAATAAATTGCAATTAAATCACAATAATTCATGAAATCAAGATAACTGCAGTGAAGCTTGGGCTAATATGGGCAGAATTACCTGTTCCAACAAACAGAGGTTCGTGTGATCAAGACCTAATATTGTTACCAGAACTTTTCTTTAAAAAAAGATCACTCTAGATATGTTTGTGAAGATTCTCATTTGTCCAGGTCATGGTATATCTGTAGAAATAAGTCAAATCAACTGGACTTGCTTTGTTTTTCTTGAAGGCGTTTCACCAGTCAACCAACTGGCTTTCTCAATACAGAATGACTTGTAAATAAGATCTTTCTGGAATAAATACCCTGAAATGCTCAAATCACCACAATCTGTTAATCATAATCTGCAAGGATGTCATGAAGTTAGGTGTTGATTCTATTAGCATGATTGGAGCCTTGAGGTGTCATTATACAAACTTGTTTTTTTTAGTTTTTACATATATGGCTTCTTTAACACCTCTTTGGAACCAGTCATTCTCCCGGTCTAGGGGTATATTTATCAAAGAGTGAAGTTAGAGATCACTATAGTCCTCTAAAGTGAAATTCTGCCACTCTCCATTTATTTCTATGGGATTTTGAAAGGCATATTTATCAAAGGATGAACTTTCACCCATTGATAAATACTTTTAAAAATCCCATAGAAATGAATGGAGAGTGGCGGAATTTCACTGCAGAGGACTGTGGCGATCTCTAGCTTCACTCTTTGATAAATATACCCCCCAGAATCTGGACTTGGCAGTCTTCAAACATGCGTCATTTTTCTTTTAGCTGTAAGTACACGGCTGAGTTCTGACCAGAGGAGCTGGCTCTTCTGTGCTGCGCCATATGCTGGTGTAACTGATGTTTGGTTTCTCCCACATACAAATTAGATCACTCCTCACTGCACTGCATACACAATGTTACTCTTCTTGTGCTTTGGGTTTGGGTCTTTTTGGTGAACCAGTTTATGCCTCAAAAAGCAGACAGGGATATGGTTTTTATTATAAATCCTTTTAAGTTTTTCCAACACCTCAGCTGCATATGGAAAGGTCAAGTTATTTTGCCTGTCCTGTTTTCCACCTTTATCAGTAGTCTTGGTGTTATTGTTACTCTTTCTACCGGTTTTAACAAAGGCCCAATCTGGATACCCATACATCTTCAGGGCCCCTCTAAGATGTTCCATCTCTTTCAACTTAGCATCTGTGCTGGTGAGGATCTTGTCTCCTCTGTGATGTAGGGTTTTGATAAACTTCAGTTTGTGATCTAGTGGATGGTGGGAGTCAAACAGCAGCACAGAAGAGCCAGTTCCCCTGGTGAGGACTCAGCCATGAACCTACATCTAAAATAAAAAGGACACACGTTTCAAGACTGCCAAGTCCAGATTCTAGACCAAGAGAATGACTCACTGGTGTAACTATAGAGGAAAGTCTGTGTCCTCGATAGTGTTGAAATACCACTCTCCACCGCTTTCTGCTTCTTTAAATTAACTTGCTCGTGCCTCAGAGCGGGGGGAGGGGGGTCAGGGTCCACGCTGGAGTGCCTATACTGTTGTTATGCCCCTGGAACGACTGGTTCAAAAGGGGTATTAAAGAAGCCATATATGTAAAAACTGAAAAACTTTCCACGTTTGAATAGAGGTGTGAGGGGTGTGACATCTATTGTCTGCCACATGCAATGATCTTATGGCACCTCTCCCTGAAAGGTTTAATAACACCTCAAAACTCCAATAATACTAATCCTAACTTCATGAGATTCTTGCTGATTATGATAAACAGATAATGCTGATTGGAGCAACATTCCAGGGTATTTATTCCAGACAGATCTTATTTACAAGTCATTCTGGATTCAGAAAGCCAATTGGATGACTGGCAAAATAGTAATTGAGCCTTATGGTAACAAGTCACCTAAACAGCTTGTATGTTCCTTGGCATAGGTTCTGTGAGTGTCTGGAACTGTAAGGTGCCTTTTGTCGTGGTAATGCAAAGCACTGTCTCAAACTGCTCCCTGAGTTGCTTATAAATGTCCAGAAGTGTTACAATCAATGTGATGGGCATGGCTGGGTTTATATTGCTCTCATGCTTATTAGACTGTTCAGCAGTCACTTGTGTATCAGGACTGCGCTCCCACATAGGATGAAAGTGATTATTCCAAATTTAATATTTTCTGGCAATTACCTTGTCCTTTAAAATGGCAAGTGAACATAAATATGGCAAATAAATGCACCCTACGTCAAAGTTGAGTCAGCACAACCACCCAGTTTGTAAAAACAAGTGCTAATTATTATTTTGCTTAAGATTGGTCCATATATATCCATATTTATAGCCTTGTATGTAGTCTGTGATTCATCCTGCAAAGTATTCTGTTACTCTATATTCAGATGTCATTAGTTCTAGTGGTGCTTAGTGATGCCTCTTAATTCAACAAAACTAGTTTACTGTAAGCATTTGTTAACAGTGTAAAAAAAAGACTAATAATAACTAACTTCACTTACATCAGCTTGTAATTAACCCTAACTTCAGAGTTCCATGATGTTATCATGTGCTCCTTGCTGACCTATACAAGGGGTAATTTAATTCCCCTGCACCCCCAAGCAAAAATAAAAAATTCAGGCTTCCTCTACTCAGCACACATGCCTAGAGCAGCAAACAAAACTCTGCCAGTTCCTAACAGCCCACACCGTGGTTGCAGGTCTGTTCCCCCAACATATTAAGCCATTTATGTAATTTAACAATGACATATCTATTGTATAACTGGACTGCTAGACAGGAAAAGTTTGGCAGAACTGTTAATTAAGACCTCTGGCTTAGTTTATTATTCCTTTGGTCACTTCAGTCATGTGGTGGATTGGAAATGTGCTTAAAGTAATCCAGTGAATAATGGTTTATTGTCGGTGCTTTCATAACACAAGCTCTGCATGCTTTGTAAGTGTTTTTGCAGTGTAGGATCTGGTGTTTCTTGTTCACATGAGGTCTAGTAACCTATAGATATCAATCAGATGTATGCGTTGAATATTCTTACTTTAGTAGGCCAGTAAATGCCTGCAGCACAACATTCTTTGGAATTTTATATCCTTGGAGAAAACCTTGCATTCCTACAGCATACATTTTTTTTCTTTGAACAAATCATCCCTATAATGCATTATCCATGCTGGATCCCTATGAGCCTCTTGTTGTACTTTTACACACACACCATAAACAGACACACACACACACACCATAAACAGACACACACACACACACACACCATAAACAGACACACACACCATAAACAGACACACACACACACACCATAAACAGACACACACACACACACACACCATAAACAGACACACACACACACACAACATAAACAGACACACACACACACACACACACCATAAACAGACACACACACACACACACACATCCACACACACACACACCATAAACAGACACACACACACACACACACACCATAAACAGACACACACACACACACACACCATAAACAGACACACACACACACACACACCATAAACAGACACACACACACACACACCATAAACAGACACACACACACACACACACACCATAAACAGACACACACACACACACACACCATAAACAGACACACACACACACACACACCATAAACAGACACGCACACACACCATAAACAGACACGCACACACACCATAAACAGACAGACACACACACACACACACACACCATAAACAGACACACCATAAACAGACACACACACACCATAAACAGACACACACACACCATAAACAGACACACACACACCATAAACAGACACACACACACACACCATAAACACACACACACACACACCATAAACACACACACACACACACCATAAACAGACACACACACACCATAAACAGACACACACACACACACACACCATAAACAGACACACACACACC
Source organism: Xenopus laevis (assembly GCF_017654675.1). Lineage (NCBI taxonomy): Eukaryota > Metazoa > Chordata > Amphibia > Anura > Pipidae > Xenopus > Xenopus laevis. The sequence continues at coordinate 110,615,184 of NC_054371.1, read as the reverse complement.
ATAAACAGACACACACACACCATAAACAGACACACACACACACACACCATAAACAGACACACACACACACACACACACCATAAACAGACACACACACACACACCATAAACAGACAGTTTAGACAGACTCAAAAGCTTTCTCCTATAGACTCCATTTTAACCAAATTATTAAAATTTTTAAAAATTATTTTCTTTTTCTCTAATAATAAAACAGTTCCTTGTGCTTGATCCCAATTTAGATATAATTAATCCTTATTGGTGGCAAAACTAATCTTTTTGGTTTATTCACATTATATTTTACCTAAGGTATGGAAATCAAAAGTACGGAAAACTCCAACTCCCTAGCATAATCAAAAATACGGAAAAAGTCCAACTCCCTAGCATTCTGGTTAAGAGATCCAGTACCTGTACATATAAAAAAAAAGTTAACATTGAAATATTGTAGTTGACATGTTCATTTCTTGCTTTGAGCACAGCATTAATGCTTGCATGTGTAATCTTTGTTGTCCTTTACCAATCCAAGGTGAAGAACCCAAATCTAATGGCCCTGTTGAGAAGAAAGGTTCGACTTGCTCAGCCTTATGCTGGAGTGTTTCTTAAGAAGGATGACAGGTAAGTGAAAATACACTGCTGCAAGCTGCTTCTATTCTGTACTTTTCTAATCCATGTGGTTTTGAAAGACATTGTGCCAAACAAAACAATTGGGTCTGGTCCTTTATCTGTTGTCAGGGAAGAAATAGTCCTTATCACCCTCCTGTGGGTGTAATATTGTAATTATAAAGGAAGTGGACAATACCCAGCATTACTTTTTAACTGCAGAACCCTTTATTGGGGAATGTTGCACAGCATGTTTTGAGACTATACTTTTGGATGCTTAAAAAAGAGCAAACATTTAGTGTGCCTACAAGTACACCAAGGCTCAGCGGCAAGTCTAAACTTTATTCTTTTTTCCAGCAATGAATCTGATGTTGTCAACAGTCTGGATGAAATTTATAATACCGGAACGTTTGTTCAGATCCATGAGATGCATGACATGGAAGACAAGCTGCGTATGATTGTCATGGGCCACAGGAGGTTGGTATTCTGATGCTGTGACGACATAAACATGAATCAGTCAGATCTTTTGCAGTCTTCTCAAGGGAAGATTTCTCAAGGCACACATGCAGAATTAGGAAATTTTATAGAAATATATGAAAATAATATTCAGTTTTTACCCTACAGGCAGATTTCCATGTGAGATAGAATATAGGGTTACAGTGCCATTCGCTGTTTTGGTAAATAATGTGCTTATCCTGTGCTGAACTGTCTGCACATTTTTAGGATACATATTAACAAAGAACTTGATGTGGAAGCTGAGGGGGCACAAATTGAAGAGAAAGTAGAGGGGAAGAAAAAAAGACGAAATGTAGTATCCAAGCTGACTAAGGAGATGGAGAAACGAGAACAAGTGCTGATTGATCCAAGCAGCCCTCCTGGGGTCCTCATGGTGGAAGTAGACAATGTGACTCATGAGGATTTCCAGAACACAGAGGAGGTTAAAGTAAGAGCATGTTCATATTTGTCTGGTCTATGTTAAACATCATCCTGCTGCCCCTCCAACTTATTTTCGTTACAGCCTTAAAAAACAGTAAAAAAACTAGGTCTAAAAAAAAAAAAAAAACCATTTGACGTGGTACACACCAAGGTTTGAACTTGAGAGAACACCATGATTTTATTTTTTCCTCTAGGCACTCACTGCTGAAATAGTGAAAACCATCCGTGATATCATTGCCCTGAATCCTCTGTACAGGTAAGATTAAAATATTGAAGTAGAGTGCTGCATATCCAAAACCATTTTTATTTGTTTTGCCTCTGTGTAGAGGCCAGGATTTATAATGTTTTTTTTTTTTATCAACAAAGATAGGCAACCCAAGATATAGGTATGTATGTATAACTTTATTTATATAGTGGTACTAGTATAAGCGGTGCTGTGCAATAGTGATGTGTGTGTTGGGCAGGTTTAGGCACGTGCCTACTCCACCCTGCCCTTTTCGTGACATCAGAGATGGGGTGGGGCAGGTCTGTAAATAGATGTGAATGGTCAGGTTGGGACGGGTTGGAAGTGGACAAGCTGGTGTTGGGTGCTGGTAGACTTTTTGTTGACCCACATATCACTACTGTTCAAATCTTCATTCTGTACTTTTTATGCAAGTTAGCCCCTTTACATATTGCTCTGCATGTTCTATATAATTTTTTTTTCTTTTGTACTATAAGGGAGTCTGTAATGCAGATGATGCAAGCAGGCCAGAGAGTTGTGGACAACCCTATATATCTGAGTGACATGGGTGCAGCATTGACTGGGGCAGAGTCTAATGAACTTCAGGATGTGCTGGAAGAAACTAATGTATGTATAACCACAGGCATTACTATTTTCTGAGAAGCTGTACCATTTATCAAAAAATAGTTGTCCCTTAATACTGGATAATGTTCCTTTTTTTAGCTTAGGGTGCTTAACTGCTGATGCTATAAAATATATGTTCCTGAGTTACTCTATGCCAAGCCATGTGTTTATTGTACGCATGTGGTGCACCAATAGAGAGTTCCATTAGGCAAGAGTTTAATGGATTGTGATATGGCTGCCCAACTAGCGGCCTACAACCTGGATGTGGCCCGCCAAATATTTTTAGGGACTCCAGTCTGCTCAAATGCTCCATAGACTTCATTGATTACATCATCATATCAACTATGTAGACCTACCAGACCTGCCACATTAGGGACCCGCAACCCTTCCCTTGGGCCCTCTACCACCCACAGTTCCCCCCACCCCAGCTGCACTCACTCGCACAGTGCGTAAAAACTTAGTTCATTTTGTGACCACAATCGGGGGGGGGGTGGTCAGCTAGTAGCTTAAGTGCAACGTGGCTATTGGGTCTTGGCTGGAGGGGCAGCAAGGCTGGGCCCGCTGGGTTTTTTCTCGCCGGCCTAGTTCGACCCTGCTTCTAGCAAGTATTTTCCAGGTGTAGCTCTATAGCCAGATACAGACTTTGGAAATAAAATGAATACATATAAAACTACAGTTGATATATACCAGTCTGCTATATGAAAGAGTTATTGCTTTACAAAAGAAACGAAGATCCATGTATTATAGATTGTTTTTTATACCACAGGATGGAATAAAACATGTAGTCCTACATTTACAGAAGTGTGACACTCCATGTTATGGAATGGAATATGTAGAGTTTGCTTCATCATAAATTACCTGCGTTTTTTTCCGGGGGCAAGATTTTGCTGAAATAAAATTAATTGGTTGCGAGAGTAGTTATATTTTAGCTGGAGAGCCACAGATACTAGATTCCTACTAGGGATGCACCGAATCCACTATTTTGGATTCGGCCGAACCCCTGAATCCTTTGTGAAAGATTTGGCCAAATACCATACCGAATCCGAATCCTAATCCTAATTTGAATATACAAAATAGGGGTGGGAAGGGGAAAACATTTATTATTTCCTTGTTTTGTGACAAAAAGTCACGCGATTTCCCACCCCACCCCTAATTTGCATATGCAAATTAGGATTCGGTTCAGCCGTGCAGAAGAATTCGGCCGAATCCTGCTGAAAAAGGCCGAACCGAATCCTGGATTCGGTGCATCCCTAATTCCTACCCTGAGGCCTATTCTTGCACAACTAGTGAGCAATTTAGAAAATTGGCATTTTCTTGAATGGTGACTCTGCCTTAAAATTATGTACGAGTTATAATGTACTACAATTATAACTTGAATTGGAGATCTGTGTTCTGCCTTAGTTAAGTGTAGCTATGCTGATGTACAAAGAATGTCTAGAAGGAAGTGGAAAGATTTCCACAACCTTGAGAATAAGATAATTAGTCATGAGTTTTCAGTGTAACAGACTAGATAGGATATTCACAAGATTAACTCAAATTTCAAAACACTATTCACTTCATCATAGTGCAGAGCAGATTTATTAATTGAAAACACATGCCTATATGTCCTACTTACATGAAACCGATAAGATGGCACATAGCTGCTACACACAACTGATTTATTCTCCTGTTACAGATACCAAAACGACTGTACAAATCTCTTTCACTTTTGAAAAAAGAATATGAGCTGAGTAAACTTCAGCAGCGTCTTGGGAGAGAGGTGAGAATTTTATATATTTATATATAATATATATTTACAGTATATACATGAATACATATAAAATGTGATGGTATACTTATCAAGCTTGTCTTTTAAGTAAAATGTACACTTAGTAGCCTTCTACATCAATACAATTAAGACCTGGCAAAATATCAACTGGAACAAATCAATTTAGGTGGGGTGATTGACCCCCATTTGAAAGCTGGAAAGAGTCAGAAGAAGAAGGCAAATAATAAAAAATTATATATATATATATATTAAAAAAAAAAATGAAGCCCCATTGAAAAGTTGCTTAGAATTTGTCATTCTATAACATACTAAAAGTTAACTTAAAGGTGAACTACTCCTGTGAAGCTTAAAATTGGTACCAGTTAATCAGCCAGCTGTTTTGCAACACCCACTCAGGTGGAAGAGAAGATCAAGCAAACCCACCGAAAGTACCTTCTTCAAGAGCAGCTGAAAATTATCAAGAAGGAACTAGGTCTGGAGAAGGAAGATAAAGATGCTATTGAGGAGAAATTTCGAGAACGACTGAAGGATCTCACTGTTCCTAAACATGTCATGGAGGTCATTGATGAGGAACTCGGGAAATTGGGACTTCTTGATAATCACTCCTCAGAGTTCAAGTGAGAATCCCTTGGTCTCTATGGGAATTTCTATTGTTAAAACTCCTAATAAATCTATACAGGTATAGGATCCCTTATCCGGAAAACCGATATCCAGAAAGCTCCAAATTATGGAATGGCTGTCTCCCATAGACTCCATTTTATCCAAATAATCCAAATTTTTAAAAATGATTTCCTTTTTCTCTGTAATAATAAAACAGTAACTTGTACTTGATCCCAACTAAAATATAATTAATCCTTATTTAAAGCAAAACCAGCCTATTGGGTTTATTTAATGTTTAAATAAATTTCTAGTAGACCTAAGGCATGAAGACCCAAATTATGGAAAGATCCGTTATTCCGGAAAACCCCAGGTCCCGAGCATTCTGGATAACAGGTCCCATACCTGTACTGTAATTTACATAGATGAGGTGATGTGGGTAAGAAAATCCAGTCTACTTCAGATTAAGGCTAACCCAGTATTCTGCTGAATTTGTCTGTAGAGGCCTCCTGCAGTGGTGATTTAATAATTTGTCACAGACACAGCTTTTGAAATTAATGGTTTTTGTGCACCATATTCTCTATCAGTTGCCAGATTGACAGTCTAGCAGTGTTTTTTGCTAGCTAGGGAAAGAATTGGCATAATGATACCAGTAAAACTATGACCTTATGATTGTGTTCTGTGAGCATTGCTTCTTTTTTTTCTTGGACAGTGTTACCCGTAACTATCTGGACTGGCTGACTTCCATTCCCTGGGGCAAGTATAGTCAGGAAAATTTGGATTTGCGCAGAGCAGAAGAGGTTCTGGAGGAGGATCATTATGGAATGGAGGATGTCAAAAAGAGAATTCTGGTAAGTTTACTTTACCTAGGCAAAGTCTTTTAAAATAAGATAGAGATGAATGATGCTTTAATTTTTTTTGATTACCTAATTATGCAATTGCCTGTATTAACTATCTTTAGTTAAGATAGGACTGAATCTCATCTCTTTTTATAGGAATTCATAGCAGTAAGCCAGCTAAGAGGCAGCACTCAGGGTAAGATTCTATGTTTTTATGGCCCACCTGGAGTGGGGAAGACCAGCATCGCCCGTTCTATTGCCCGTGCACTGAATCGGGAGTACTTTCGCTTTAGTGTCGGCGGGATGACTGATGTTGCTGAGATTAAGGGACACAGGTGAGTTGATATTCATTTCAATAAAAAATAAAAAAAAAAGTCTAAAAACATTGTTCTAATTAGTGCATTTAGTATTGCTTTTAACAGTAAGCGACATGCAAGTCTATATAGTAAAATAGGTGCTGTGCCATACTTCTTGTTCCGTGCTGTTTCAGTATTGTTAGTTGGAACATTTGATTTCCTCACACCATATTATTTTACTTTATGGTTCTTGTTTACTCCCAAAGACTATTTTTGTTCTGTATTGTTTTTTAGTGGGATTTTTAAAATACTGACTGCCTTAAATGTTGCTTGTTCCATTTCTTTTTTGCAGGAGAACATATGTTGGGGCCATGCCTGGGAAAATCATTCAGTGCTTAAAGAAGACAAAAACTGAGAACCCATTGATTCTAATTGATGAGGTAAGTCTGTGCCTAAAAAAATCTGCACTTTATTCATATATTTAAAATGGCAAAGCCACAGAAATTTTTTATATATATATATATATATATATATCTATATCTATCATTCAGTGCTTATATATATATATATATATATATCTGCCCACATTAGGAAGAGAGGCCCTAATGTGGGCCGAAAGGTCGGAGCTATGTACGAAATAAAACACTTTGATTAAATGAAAACTTTGGTGTGCGGATCCTCACTTACAAATCGTTATATATATATATATATATATATATATATATATATATATATATATATATATATATATATATATATATATATATATATATATATATTATATATATATATATATATATATATATATATATATATATATATATATATATATATATATATTGTTAGAGCTGCAAACAAACATGGGAATTTCTTGTGAAATGGTAATTTTTTTTGGCCAGAGACAAAGCAAAGGAAGGCATAACATGCAATGGTACAGTTCTCCTTTATAACCCTTTTAACAGGTGGATAAACTTGGGCGTGGTTATCAAGGGGATCCATCTTCCGCTCTTTTGGAGCTGCTCGATCCAGAGCAGAACTCCAACTTTTTGGATCATTATTTGGACGTGCCTGTTGACTTATCAAAGGTAAATATCTTCACCTTTTATGTAAGACAAATTAACTTTTTTTTTTTAAAATAGTATGTGATTAATGTATCAGTGGAACTCCACAATGTTTAATTTTCCGACCCTGGGAACAAAAAGTACATATTTTAATTTTTCTTGCTCCTGTGGGATGACAACATGTGTAATATAATGACAACATAGGCTGTGCATGACAAGTGTTATATCATGTTAGAAAAGTAGTACAGATGTTTAAATTTTAACTAGACTTATAACACATATATAACAATAGAACTTCTGAATGAAGGAAGCACAGGCACTCAAAAAAAAAAAGCATGCAAAGCTTCAACTCTGCTCTTCTTCCTTAGGTTCTCTTTATTTGCACTGCAAATGTCACAGAGACCATTCCCGAACCTCTTCGAGATCGTATGGAGATGATTAATATCTCTGGGTATGTTGCCCAGGAGAAACTCGCAATAGCAGAGGTATGAGAGCAGGGCACTCAATTGAAAAACTGTACAGATATATGTTGCATGCATTGCTGGTGGTGTAGAGCTCAGCTTTGCAAAGGGGCAAAGGTATTTTACATTATTCATCTCTCTACTATATCATTAGTGAATGGGTACATTGAGAGCTGTCCATTTATTTGTGTCTTCAACTTGGGGATTGTTGCCTGTAAATCCCTGTGAGGTTCGTGCATGCAAACAAGGACCTTGAAATTTTAGGCACATCTTTGATCATTTCTGTCACTGTTTATTAATCCATGTATGCCTGATGTAGTAGAGCACTCTCCACATTCTGTATTAAAACTATGTACCAGTAGTGTGGTAATAGACTGGAACCTTTTTGTCTCAGCATTTCAAACAAGCATTTATCATTTGGGCAAAAGTGGCTGAGTGTACTTGTGAGCAAAAGCTGTAAAAGCTGTAGTAGAATCCAGGATGCAATGCATGAGAGTCCAAATTAATAAAGTTACATTTTATTTCTCCATTGCCAAATTATCTGGCAAAAGAAGCGCTGTACCATAATCAAACGTTTAGCAATCCAGCACGAAAATATAAACCTGAAACACTGGTTGACTTGAAAGGTTATCTTAATTTGATTTGGCTACTTGGTGCACAGTATATTGCTGTGTAACATTTTAGGTAGTGGGGGGTGCCATCAACTCAACAATGGTTTTATGAAATGAATACATGATTGTACTTGCAGAGATACCTGGTACCACAGGCACTTACTATGTGTGGGTTGGACAAAGAGAAGACTCTGATCACATCAGAGGCACTGACAATACTTATTAAACAGTACTGCAGGGAGAGCGGTGTCAGAAACCTTCAAAAACAAGTCGAAAAGGTGAGACATAGAGATGATATGAGACAAGGAGTTATCCCTAACAAATTAACATGTTTCCTCCAGTCCCCTCTTAAGCAACAATGCTTTTTGCATGATCTTAAAGTTGGAAGGGATACACTTTAGATGGACAGACGGCAAAAACCAATTGTGAATGTCTCTGTTACTTAGGTCCTAAGGAAATCTGCATACAGGATTGTGAACGGGGAAGCTCAATTTGTGGAGGTGACACCTCATAACCTGCAGGACTTCGTTGGAAAACCAATATTTACTGTGGACAGAATGTACACTGTCACTCCACCTGGCGTGGTAATGGGACTAGCATGGACAGCAATGGGTGAGATGTATACAAACTCTGTGGAGTGGGGAGAACAATAACTGGACGACAGGACAGATGCAGCATTCCATAGAATTGTTTATGACCCTTAACCAGCCCAAGCGTTTCATAGACTTTTTTTATATTGGATAATCTCCCCTTCAAACAATTGTTGTATTAAATATTTAGCCATCTGTATGGAAACATAGAGCACAGGTATATACTGCCCCTTTAAAAGAAGATATGCAAGGAGATATTTTACATAATCCCAGGATCATTTGTAGTCACTTTTACCAGTTAGAGAGTCACGCAGTAATTAATCGTGAAAAATCTCTAATTTATAGGTGGCTCAACTCTATTTATTGAGACATCACTGCGGCGTCCCCTGGATAAGGAAAGTAAAGATGGCTCCTTGGAGGTTACAGGTCAGCTTGGGGATGTTATGAAAGAGAGTGCAAAGATTGCTTACACCTTTGCTCGTGCCTTCCTAATGAAGAAACAACCTGACAATGGATTTCTTGTAACCTCGCACATTCATCTGCACGTTCCCGAGGTAAGAAACTCCACCCCATTACCAAAGTGTGCTGTAGTTTGCTTTAAAAAGTCCTTCAGGCCCACAGGAATATAGTTCCTCCTCTTCTAGGCTTACTGGTATCTAGTCAAGATCACAACATGGTTAGAAATATTTTAAAAGATTGCATTAGTCATCAAATAGGAATTGTTCACCTTCCAAACACTTTTTTCCCACTTCAGTTGTTTTCAAATCATTCACCAGAAATAAAGACTTTTTCTCAATTGCTTTCCATTCTTTATTATTTTCCCAAAATTTGAGTTTTAAGTTTAACGTTCCTGTCTCTAGTGTTTTAGTCTGACAGCTCAGTAATCCAGGTGCAGATTCTGAACTGTTACAATTTGCTACATTAGTTGATACATTTTCCCTGCAAAATCGGTGGTATCTTGGCAATTATTGTATCGTTATAACGGCCTTTAATGTAACTGAAGGATTCTGCTCAGCAGGGCCAAAGTTAAGAAATGTATCAATTAATATATAATTAAAAGGCGAACTCCACACAAACATAACTTGAGCTTTCTGTAAACCTAATTTCAAGCAACTTTGCAATATACATCAGTTAAAAAATATGCAGACTTTTCATGATTTTTAATGGTTTTCAACAGTTTCCCTAAGCCTAGCCCCCTGCTCTCTTTCTGATCTGACTACTTTGCTGAGCTGTCTGACTACTGTTACTTTGTATCAACCACCATCTTTCCTCAGCCTGGATCCTCCAAACCCCACAATTCCCTGCACACATGATTTCAATAAGCAAAGAAACATCACAGTGCAATGCATTGTGGGTTATGTAGTTCCTGCATGCTGTCTGTAAGCTGTGGAGAAGTTGTTACAATTTGTAACATCAGTGTGTAGCCCCTCCTTCCCTGCCAGGGTTTCAAATGATGCAGAAAGAGAAGAAATGTTAAACAGCTGGATTTCAGCATAGAAAATGGCATTTATTCATACTTTTTGAAGAAACAGGTAACTCTGATGGATATATTAGGGGTTTCTGTGTTATGTAGGCCTCTTTATCAAATTTTGGTTGGAAACCGGAGTTCCCCTTTAAGAACATTTAACAGATTTGGTCACCCCCCAGAGCTGCTTTAGAAAATCATAATACTGTAAGAAATGAAACTTTAAACTTCAATATTAGAAAAAATGTTAACAAAAAAATGGAAATGGAACTTTCTGAAAAAAAGTGTTGCACGGTGAACAACCCCTGTAAGCAGTTATGGGAAAATTACTTCTTAATGAAAGGGGTTGATGTCTTGTTTGATTTTAGCTTATATATAACAGCGGTGTGTTTAATGTGAATTCTGTTTAGGGTGCAACTCCAAAGGATGGTCCAAGTGCGGGTTGCACCATTGTTACAGCACTGCTGTCCCTCGCAATGGATCGCCCTTTACGCCAGAATGTGGCAATGACTGGTGAGGTGTCCCTAACAGGCAAAATCCTTCCTGTAGGGGGTATCAAGGAGAAGACAATTGCTGTAAGTACCAGTTTCATCTGACATTCTATAACTTCATAGGATTTCAAATGAATCCTTTATGCAAACCATTAAAAATATATTTTCGTATACAGGTATGGAACCTGTTATCCAGAATGCCTGGGACCTGGGGTTTTCCGGATAACAGGTCGTTTCATAATTTGGATCTGCATACCTTAGGTCTGCTATAAAATAATTTAAACATTAAATAACCCCAATAGGCTGGTTTTGCTTCCAATAAGGAATAGATATATATAGATATATATATATATATTATATATATAATATAGTTTGGGGCAAGTAGAGCGTACTGTTTTATTATTACAGAGAAAAAGGAAATCATTTTTAAAGATTTGGATTATTTGATTATAATGGAGTCTATGGGAGGCAGCCTTTCTGTAATTCGGATCTTTCTGGACTAGGTTTTCCGGATAACGGATCTCATAGCCAAGCATGTGGCTTGCGTACTGTACATATTCAGCTTTTTATTGTTAATATTAGTATGTGATTGCCTTTTTTCCCAATTTGTACTCCACACCCTGGCTTACTTCATTTCATGCCAGTCTTATACCTATTGTGGCACAATAAAATTAATCTAATTCAGATAAGGGCCCTTCATGTATTATTTTACTACAACCTGTAAGCACCCTTTGCAGCTCTGCATTATGCAGGCCCTTAAATATGTTTCCTGGTTTGGCAAGCCTCAAACCTAAATTACAGAATTTCAATATTAATGTTGGGCTTTAGGAACCAAAGAAACTTTTGCCTTTCAAAAACGACATTTAAAATGACATTGCAATATTGACTAGGGCCAAGAGACCCTGGGATCTAAAAGCAGATTTAAAGGTTTGATTTTATTGTTATGTATTACTTTGACTACTAAGGCCCTGTCATAGTCCTCCTTCATTCTGACACTAACTGGTTGCCATTTTCACAGAGTAAGAGAGTAACTTACTTTCCAAACTGGATAGCTGCAGACCAAAAAACATTTATTTAAAAAAAATAGTTGAAAAAGGTGGTATAATGTTTTTGCCTTTCTCATACCAAAAGTGATTTGTTAGGTGAAACCCTCCTAATTTCCTGACTTGTTTAAACCACTTGTTTTTTTCTATACAGGCTAAGAGAGCTGGAGTTACTTGTATCATCCTTCCGGTGGAGAACAAGAAGGATTATTTTGATTTGGCCCCGTTTATCTCAGAGGGTCTGGAAGTGCATTTTGTTGAGCACTATAAAGAGATTTATGATATTGTGTTTCCAACAAACTGACACACTTTTTTTTTTTCTTCTGTCACCAAGGAGGATCATCAATTTTGGTGTCCGCCACTGAAATAGCATTCTCAATTTTGCTGCTGCGCAGCCCAGTCTCATTCATTATGGCTTAATTCAGTATTTGCCTTTGTATATGGTACCTGTTTAGTAATGTAATTATTAAAACAAAATTTTATCTTGTTGCGTTGTATTCTTAGATAGTGTGTGTCATTAACTTTTAGCATGTTATAGAATGGCTAATTCTAAGTAACTTTTCAATTGGTCTTTATTCATTTTTTTAATAGTTTAATTATTTGTCTTCTTTTTCTGACTCACATCTAAAAAAACAAATGCTCTGTCACGCTATCAATTTATTCATATTGCTATTTTTGATTGTTCCAACGTTCTATTCAGGCCCTCTTCTATTCATATTTCACTCTCTTATTCAAATCGATTGTTGCTAAGGTAATTCGCACCCCAGCAACCAGATTGCTGAAATTGCAAACTGGAGAGTTTCTAAATAAAAAGCTAAATAACTCAAAAAAAAATAATAAAAGATGAAAACCAATTGCAAATTGTCCCTGAATATCAGTCTCTGCGTCATGCTAAAAGTTAAATTAAAGGTGAAAAACCTTTAACTTGAGGTGACTACAACACAAAAAGTGTATGAATCTCCATCCCATTATCTTGGACAGATACTAATTAGCCTTCCATCATTCTCCAGACTCTGGGATTATTGCAACTACTGCCTAGGGACTCAGATCTTATCTACAACTGGGAAAAATCACCGAGGGTTATGACAGCTTGGATGAAAGGGATACTGTCTTCGGAAAACTTGTTTTTTTCAAAACACGTGAGTTAATAGTGCTACTCCAGCAGACTTCTGTACTGAAATCCATTTTTCAAAAGAGCAAACAGATTTTTTTTTATATTTTAATTTGAAATCTGACATGGGGCTAGACATGTCAGTTTCCCAGCTGCCCCCAGTCATGTGACTTGTGTGTGACATCACCTCCTTCAGTGTTGGACTGGGCCGGCGGGACACCGGGAAAAACCCCGGTGGGCCCCGAGCTCTTGTGGGCCTGCCGGCCCAGATCCGCTACTTAGTGGGGCGGCGCGACCCCACTTAGAATATCTAAATACAAACGCAGCACTGCACGCATGCGCACTAGTGCAGCACTGCACGCATGCTCACTAGTCCCCTGAAGCACTCCGGAGCAACGGCGGCCGGAGGGGGGCACTGGGGCAGTAGCCCCTGTGGGCCCCACGCCTTCCAGTCCGACCCTGACCTCCTCCTTTTTCCCCCAGCAGCCTTACAACATAAAAATTGGAAGGTAACCAGATAACAGCTCCCTAACACAAGATAACAGCTTCCTGGTAGATTTAAGAATAGCATTCAATAGTAAAAATCCAAGTCCCACTGCAACTCCTCCAGTTACATTGAGTTGGAGAAACAACAGCCTGCCAGAAAGCAGATCCATCCTAAAGTGCTGGCTCTTTTTGAAAGCACATGACCAGGCAAAATGACCTGAGATGGTTGCCTCAATTTTTAATTTTCACCTTCTTCTAACTCCAGCTTTCAAAATTGGGGTCACTGACCCCATCTAAAAAGCAAATGCTCTGTAAGACTACATACAGTTAGGTCCATAAATATTTGGACAATTTTGGTTCTGTACATTACCAAATGAATTTTAAATCTACTTCATTGATAATGACATAACGAAGGAATTGCCCACACTTGCCCATGAAATAGCCTTTGAGTCAATGAAATGAAGTGATTGTGTTAAAAAAAGGCTTTAGTTCCTCACATTTTTATGCAATCTTTTTATTCAACCCACTGAGTTAAAGCTGAAAGTCTGCAGTTCAACTGCATCTGAGTTGTTTCATTTAAAATTCAATGTCGTAATGTACAGAACCAAAGTTAGAAAAAAAAAAGTTGTCTCTGTCCAAATATTTATGGGCCTAACTGTAGGTATTGTTATTGTTACTTTTTATTACTCATCTTTCTATTCAGGCCCCTCCTGTTCATATTCCAGTGTCTTATGTAATCAATGCATAATTGCTAGAGTTATTTTGACTCTAGCAATGGAAATTGTAAACTGGAGAATTGCTGAATAAAAAGCTTAATGCCGCAAAAACCACAAATAATAAAAAAAGGAAAACCAATTGCAAATTGTCTCAGAATATCACTCTCTACATCAGAGAGCTCGCGAGCAACATGTTGCTCTACAACTCCTTGGATGTTGCTTCCAGTGGCCTCAAAACAGGAGCTTATTTTTAAATTCCAGGCTTGGAGACAAGTTTTTGTTGTATAAAAACCAGGTGTACTGCCAAACAGAGCCTCAATATAGGCTGACAATCCTCATAGGGGCTACTAAATTGCCAATCAGAACCCTTATTTGGCACCCCAGGAACATTTTTTTTAATGCTAGTGTTGCTCCCCAACTCCTTTTACTTCTGAATGTTGCTCATGGGTTCTAAAGGTTGGGGATCCCTGCTCTACATCATACCAAAGGTTAATTTAAAGATGAACAACCTCTATAAAATCGCTTCATTAAATTCCACACCATGAGATGAAAGAAGAATAAAAAATTAAACCAACCTAATGCTTTGGATATACACCGGACAGAAAATGGGTATTGGGCGGGGCTTTTCCATAACATGGCTTGACTTTTGAAGGAGCTGAGGTGAGCAATCTGATAAATAATCTGCCAGCACCCCTAGGCCGCTGATGTTTGTCTCCCCCCTGTCCCCTCCCTTGTATTCGCACAAATTTTCATCATCGGGACCAGAACAATGGCAATTAGTGCACGGGAAATTTAAAAAACGATTTATCTCCTGCGCATCCCCAGTGTTTCTGTATCAATGTGGTTGTGGTTGAGCAGCACGCCACCCCCTAAAATCCTGCTGCCCTAGGCCCAGGCCTTGGTGGCCTTTCCACAAATCCAAGCCTGCAGTCAGGGCCCGAACTTGTTTGTGCAAGGCTGCGAGGGGAGGGGCATAGTGCGACCTGCCCGGTTGGCATTGCCCAGCACTGCTTGCCAGTAGGGTTGCCACCTTTTCTGGGAAAAAATACCGGCCTTCCTATATATTTATCTTTATCCCCTATTAATAATATTGGGCTCAAGCATCATTTTTACCGGCCAGGCAGTAAAATACTGGCCAGGTGGCAACCCTAGCTGCCAGTAGCACTGCATCTTCTTTTGGCTTTTTCCACAGAAGGCCAGGGCATTGCTGCAAACACCCACTACGACACAGAAGTGCTCTAACTAATTTAACTGATGATACAATTACCGCTTCTCTTCCCTTTTAGTTTGCTTGGCTTACAGAGCAGCGAGGAAACGTGACAGCGAAGTTCTAACTGCTGAAATGTATATCTGGTGGTTTCAATATAATTTATTCTTCTTGTGCTATAAAAACAATCGACTTGCACGTTCTTTGCTCATTCACTGAAACATTTCGCTGCAATAAGAAGCTGTCACATAGTGGCTATTCATACTTTTGGCCATGAGATGGCGCTGAAGGGGAGAGTTGATAATGCCTCCTGCAAAGTCACGGCAGATGTTAGACGCGCGTTTCGCAGTAGGTGGCGCTGTTGTCTGTTCCCTGCATATTCGGCTGATTCTTGGTCGCTTTCTATTGTCACAATTTAGACAAGCCTCGGGACATCGCGACATGGGGACCCGTGATGATGAGTACGATTATTTATTTAAAGGTAAGTGTCCTACTGAAGAGTGGAACAGAATCCTGCTAATGTACAGCTTGTAAATGGCTCTAAAGTAGGGGCGCCTGGGATACACTGTGCAGCAATGCAGAGCCATCTATACACACAGGGGGAAAGGTGTGTCCATCTGACATTCGCATTGTAGCTGAATATAAACCTTACTGGGAATAAACACTATAAGCATTCATAGCTTTTTTATCGTTCACTAATCAGTCGATAGGGTGTGACATATAGCAGCTCTAGCATTAAATGGACACTCTCCTGGGCTGGTAACAGGTATGTGTCTAAATAGTGTCAGTGTTATGTGTATGTCTATGAGATCTGTGTATATGGGACATGTATGAGATGTGTATGAGGTGCCTATATATATATATATATATATATATATATATATATATATATATATATATATATATATATATATATATATACATACATATGAGATCTATGTGTATGGAATGCGTGGGTATATAAAATGTGTATGAGCATGAGATGTGTTTGTGTGAGTAGTGGTCCATTCTGTATTGCAGCTGTGTGTGTGCAGTAGTTGCTGCACTGTGTATTGTATGCTGTCAGTAGGCCTGTTGTGCTGGGGGCCCAGGGCCATACAATGTTATCTTTGTGTTGCATCTCTTCTGTACAAACATGATTCCCTTTTATATCCTGATCCAGCCAAACTCAGGAAGGAAATGTCACATTTTTCTTTGAGCTCAGTTCTCTGCAATGGCTTAACCCTTGCTCAACTAAGCACCAGTGCATCCCATGCACTACATACAAGGCAGCTTTGAAATTTACATCCGCAGCATAGTCACTTGTTGAGACCCAGCAAACAATAAGAATGCATTACTTGATATTACGTGATATGATATGAATAATGTCTCATCCTACCTTTCTAATAAAATTCCTATCATGCAGCTTCTTTTCCATTTCAGTTCATATTACTGGTACCTTAGTATGTCAGCTGTCCCTCCTTGAGCCACCCATAAGGGCCTGCATTCCCTAACATCTCTATAGCTAATGACAAGGCTGCAGAAGGTAGAAGTTGTTTATCTGCCGTTAGACCTTTCTAGTCCACCCCCCCCCCATCAACACTAATGCATTCCAACCATTGTGGAACTACAAATCCTAGCCTTATGATGGGAGTTGTAGTTCAGACTGAATCCTGGGTTATATTATGCTTCAGGGCATCTACCCATCAGAGGTAAGTGTTCTTGCTGTGCCACAGATGGAGCAAAGATTTCAATGCAATAGAACAATTTGTTTCTGCGTAACCAAATGCACTGGAGTTCTGATGCATTAACAAACATGCGTTACTGCAGTCATATGCAACGGTGGCGTGTTTTCAAATACGTTTGCATAGGCATCATTAGGTGTGCACTTTAAGAAACAGTTCAAGCACTGCTGCTAGCAGATATAGAAATGAATCTTAAATATTTAAATATGAATTGGCAATTAAAAATGACTACAAATAGCCATAGATCCTATTTAAAACAGCCCATCAGCTGCACTAAAATAGAGTAAGCAGTGTTCAATGTCATACGACACGCTGCAGGCACTTAGTTGAACACTGTTATACCATTGATTAGCATGAATTGAAATTATTTACAGCATAACTTAATATCATACAGTTTCAAGCAGTCTGTCCCACGGATACATACATACATAATAGACTATGAGCTTGTTGATGATGATGTGTATTTTGTAAAAGGAGGAAACCATTGTGTGATTATGTCATCTTGTGGCAATTCTGCAATAACATTATTGTGCTGTGTAGGCGTCTTGGTAATTAGACAAGGGCCATTCAGATCGTTGCTTTTGGCAGCTCCTGGGGTAAGTTCCCCTTATGGGGAAAGTGAACTTGAGAAAGTGAACAAGCATTCAAGCAAGAGTTGTCGACTAACCTCATGTCATTCGCAACATTTGTATTGGTGTAATAGCTGTTATTATATGATATTGTGTGTATAGAATTCTCATTTCTAACTGCACTGCAATGGGACAGTGGACCTGTTATCCAGAATGCTCAGGACCTGGGGTTTTCCATATAAGGAGGTCTTTCTGTAATTTGGATCTCCATAAAAAAAACATTTAAACATTCATTAAACTCAATCGGATTGTTTTGCCTCTAATGAGGATTAATTATATCTTACCTTTATCAAGTAAAAGGTACTTTTTTATAATTAGAGAGAAAAAGAAAAAAAATAGAATTATTTGCTTAAAAGGGATGATGGGAGATGGCATTTCCGTAATTCTGAGCTTTCTGGATGATAGGTTTCCAGATAATGGATCACATACCTGTACAATAATATACTCCATTTAAAAACATCAGCATTACAAACAAGAGTTCCCTCCTATCTCAGCTTTATGCAGGGTCAGACTGGAGCCATCGAGGCCCACCGGGGCTGCAAAACAAAAGGCCCTCCTGGCAGTCCCCGGGGCCACCCTCCCAACCTCGAAACTCCTGCCGCACGCGAAAAACACTGCACAGATGTGCGAAAAATGCAGCGTTGTGGCACAACAGTTGGTCAGCCGGGGAAGCGGGTCTGGGTGGCCGGGGCCCACCGGGTTTTTTCCCCAGTGTCCTGCCTGCCCAGTGCGATCCTGGCTTTATGCTATCCCAGACATTCAGCTGGTTAGTCACAGCCCTTTATAGCTGCTGTTCCTGATGTAGTCAACTTTCTACAGTACAAAGGTTCCCCAAAGCCTGACTCATACCATTCCACCAGAGTTTATAACATGTCATCATGGGCCCATGTGAAATGATCAGGTTCTGAATCCTGCATTTGGCCACATTCAAATCCACATAATAAAATAGAATGAATACACATGTGCTTGGAACAGAGCCTTTGTTCTGAGGCGCTTTGATCTGGTGGTTATTTGGGATCCGTGTTTTTATATGTGTCTGGTTTGAGGGCTTATATATGATGAACCTACTGCACACTATAACTCAGAATATTACCTAACATTCCTTGAATATATTTAATTGCTGCAAAAGTATCTGCACTTTGTTAATAAAAATATGATTTTAATAATACCATATGGCCATAGAGTATATGTGCATTCAAGCCCCATTTAGGCAAATCTCTTTGATAAGTCCTAACTAGTTGCAGCTCTGTGTTTAAGACAGCGTAAATACTTTTCTTAATGAAAACATTATGGGTGGGGTGCTAGAAGCCACAGAAAGGATTAATCAGGCTTCCAAGCCCTTGTGCAGAAGCATTTTCCTCTTAGGGCAGGGGCACACAAGCCGATTCGGGGAGATTTAGTCGCCTGGCGACTAATCGCCTCTTCTGCGGGGCGAGAATCTCTCCGAACTGCCTTCTGCCTGCTATAATGAGAAAATGCCTGCGCCAATGCACTCGCGGCTCTTCAATTTACGAAGTTGCCTTACGTGGAAACTTCGATCGACTCGGAAATCGAATCACTGCGAGTGCATTGGCGCCGGCGTTTTCTCATTATAGCAGGCAGAAAAGCCATTCGGAGAGATTGTCGCCCCGCAGAAGAGGTGATTAGTTGCCAGGCGACTAAATCTCCCCGAATCTGCCCGTGTGCCCCTGCTCTTACAATATCAATACCATGTATTTACGACTTCTAGAAAGCTCTCACTGGTTTTATCTAGTTTAGGTAATTCTAAAACAACTGGATTTGCTGAGTAATCATTGAAGACGTTTCACTACTCATCCAAGCAGCTTCTTCAGTTCAAATGACTGGTGTGGGAAATCCTTGGCATATAAACTCTTCTACTAATCCAATCACAATGGCATTGTAACTCTTCAGTGAGGTGACATCTGAAACCCACAAAGCTGTTATTCTGTGTTGTTACTGTGAAAGGATTACCAAGGTATCATGCAACTCCTAGAAATAAGTGTTAAGATGGCCATAGACGCAAAGATCCGATCGTACGAATCAACGTACGATCGGACTTTCCCATCTCCCGACCCTCCACTAACCATTCAGATCAAAGTCCTTACCATTCCGATCAAATAAGAACAGATCACCCAATGTTCTGCCCTTGACAGCAATCGTACGATACTTATGTCTGACAACACTAGTGACAGTCTCCCTCTGAAAATCGTACGATTGGCAATACACGCAGAGATATTATCGGCAGGCGACAGAAATTTTCTAACCTGTCCGATTGACCAAACGACCGATCTCCGACGGACGAAAAATGTCGGGACTCTCCACACACGGTCCCAAAATTGTACGAATCCACGATTCGTACGATCGGATCTTTGCGTCTATGGCCAGCTTAACTTGTGAGAGTTGCACGAATGACAGCCGAGTCTTGCCCTGTAGAGTTCGCCCTCCTATGCTGAGCCATTCGCTTGGTGAGCAATTGTCTCCCCAATGTATAGGTCAGTGCACTCCTCGCTACACTGGACTGCGTATACCACATTGCTTTGTTTTTCTTTAGGCATTGGATCCTTTGGGTGTACCAGTTTTTGTCTGAGTGTGTCGCTAGGTTTAAAAAACACAGGGACGTGGTGTTTGTTGAAAATCCTCCTGAAAATCCTCCTGAGTTTCTCCGACACTCCAGCTACATATGGGATGACTATGTTTCGCCTACTATGTGTCTCTGGGCAGTTATTTCTATTGGTGTTCCTGTTGGGCTTGGTTGCTGCTGTTTTGATAAATGCCCAGTCTGGGTAGCCACACGCTTTCAAAGCTCCTCTGAGATGTTTATGCTCCTTGTCCTTGGACTCTGTATCCGTTGCCACACATTCCGCCCTGTGGTGCAGAGTTCTAATGACACCCAGTTTGTGTTCCAGCGGATGGTGGGAATCAAACAACAGATATTGATCCATATGAGTGGGTTTCCTTTATTCTTCAGTTTTCAAGTTACCCCCCTCTTGGATGCATATCAAACAGTCCAAAAAGGCAAGATTTTTTCATGGACATCTTCCCTTGTGAAATTGATGTTATTGTCCACTGAGTTATTGTGTTCTGTAAAGGCCACAACTTGATTGGATCTGATTTTAACACAAGTGTCATCCACATATCTGAACCAGTGACTTGGTGTAGTTCCCTGGAATGTAAGTAAGGCCCTCCTTTCCACGTCCTCCATGTACAAGTTAGCTACAATGGGAGATACTGAAGAACCCACAGCCATGTTTCTGTCTATAAAAATGGTCATTGTATTTGAAGTATGTGGTGTTAACAACAAACATACTTTGTTAAGACTGGGCTTTGATCTGCTGCTGAGGGTGTTATCTTGCTGCAGTCAATTTCTTACAGTCTCAATTGCCTTCATAGCTAAACATACTTTTTGCCTTTTGCTTTAGTCATGAATAATCTATGGATTTTATTTCCTGAACTAAACAGGGCAAAAAATAGTGAATGAAGTTGTTTCATATTTAGTCATTGTGCAGTAGATAATTCGTTTACCAGTAATAGATAATCCCCAGCACAATGGATTATTGCTAACAAAACAGTCACAACAAAGGGGGAAGGTGATGTAAGGTCAAAGCATGAGGTTCACTTTGTGTGTAATGCACCTGAGGAAGGGGTTTCCCCCGAAAGCTTGTGTGTGAATTTCCCACTGGAATAAAATTTTTTAAAGGCAAAGCGTGAGGATGGTGTGCTTCATATCCTGTTATTCAAGATAAGGAATTTGGCTGACTTGGAGGCAGCTTGGGAGTGGATGCACCCAGGGGTGCTTCGCCAATGAGGCGAGTTGAGGCTGTCGCCTCAGGCAGCAACGGCCCACTAGGTACCAGGGGCAGCAAAAATGCTGCTCCTGGTACTTTAAGAGCGAATTTCCGGGGGAGGGGGGGCACCAGCAACTGCTGCTGCCTCAGGCGGCGGACGGGCCAGGATCGCCCCTGGATGCACCCAGAAAGAAGTAAGTGGTGTGCTGAAGAAAAATTGTATTTGGACTGTTTACAGGTAGTCTAATGATCTATCTTGCAAGACCAAACACGAAGTAGCTTCAGTTTCCCTATTTAGCTCAAGAACTAGCAAAACATAGATTTCTTGTGATTAAACATGAGTTCAATGAATAAAAGGCTTGTCCCAAACATACTTTTCAACTTGTTTTTAATGTAGGGGTATCTATAGATTGAAGATAAACCTTTTATCAACAATGCTACATATTTTCCCTTTAAGGAAGTAGGTATTCATATGTATATAATTAAGATCACCTATCAATAAAAAACACAGTTTATTATAAAGTAGTAATTTATTGATAGAGTGTTGCTATATTACAAGTTCCAGCAGAATAAAAAGCAAACATGACAATTATTTCAGAATTTTCAGTGACACTGACATCTAAACCATATTGGCTTTCAAAAGTGCATTTTCCACATTGTGATCCATTTGTGTGACCGGTGCTGCAGTTTGAGGGAAGTATTTTGCTTAGTATTAGCTGATCCCTCCAGAGGTTACTCTTATCTGTGTGTGTCAGGTCCTCCACTCCCAATTTCTACCGCACTTCCCTGCACAGTCAGCAGTTTTCCTTCCTGGACAGAAACACAACTTAGCTGGCTTGCTCTTTTTTATTTTCCAATGTTTATATATTGCTCACACCACTGTTAAATGAGGAACAATTCTGACTCTTTCAAAGCCTTTGTTTGGCACAGGTACAAGGCTTAGTGGTTGATACATCACTTAGGGGCAGATTTATCAAGGGTTGAATTTCGAAGTAATGGGAGTTTTTTTGAACTCCAATAACTTCGAAATTCTAATTAAAAAGGACCAATTGAAATGTTGGAAAAAGTTTTTTTTTTTGGCCGAATATGTCAGTTTTTGATCAAATTCATGTATCGAATTTTTCCAAAAGAAATAAATACATTTTTTACAGTTCACCAGTTGACTTCAAATAGGTTCTAGGAGGTCCCCCATAGGCTAAAACACCAATTTTGGCAGGTTTTAGATGGCGCATGGTTGAAGTTGAATTTTTAAAAAGACAGTGGGGGTCATTTATCAACACTGGGCAAATTTGCCCATGGGCAGTAACCCATGGTAACCAATCAAATTGCTGCATTCATTGTTCTACTTGCAGCTGGCTTCAAAAAGCTAATCATTGATTGGTTGCTATAGGTAACTGCCCATGGGCAAAGTTGCCCAGTGTTGATAAATGAGCCCCACTATATGATAAATTTCGATATTCGAATTATCGATTTTTTTTCAAAATCAAATCGAATTTGGACTATTCCTTATCGAAGTACACAAAAATTGGCTCGAAATTCAAGGTTTTTTTTTTAATTCAAATTTTCACGTCGACCTTCGAAAGTACCCCCAGTTGCAAAATATGAGGATATTAAAAGAACTCAGAGTTCCATACCTACTTATCATTCGATTCAGGTCCTCTCCTATTCATATTCCATTGATTCAAATCAATGCATGGTTGCTACTGTCATTAGGACCCTAGCAACCAGACTGCTGAAATTGCAAACTGGAGAGCTGCTGAATAAAAAGTTAACTCAAAAAACAAATAATAAAAAAACCAAAACAAATTGTCTGAGAATATTACTCTCTACATCATACTAAACGTTAACTGAAAGGTGAACAAACCCTTTAATAACCCTCACCGTGAAGAACCGCCTACGCTGCTTCAAATCAAAGTTTACATTTTTCTGTGTGAAAAAGATACTCCAATATCTGCTTATAATTTAAATAATAATAAATAATATGAAAATGTATTCATATTTTAATTGTTCCATTTTTAGCTATTTATAGTTTCACATCTCTTTAGCTCATTAATATCCTTCATAAGGACTGGAACCCAAGACTACACTGCTGACTCAAGGGAGAAGTGCAGCACCTGTACAAGCCTTTGGGTAACCCTTCTTTTTTGCAGGTGCATTTAAAGACTTGAATTTCATTATTATGGGGGATGTTTGACCATAAGATTCATTGTGACCAAGATGCCTTCCTCCAATATAGAATCTAAGGCAGCAAGTTTGTTTTGGACTAAATGGGTATATTTTTGACAAGGGGATTTTCCATCACCTTCAGGCCTTCCTGGATTACCCACTTGGATGGAAGGTTTCTTATACCACTGTATCTGTATCCCTGATGATTCCTGCACCTCCTTTGTCTGAATTTCTCAATAGACTTTGCAGAACTGATTTACAGTCCTCAAAATAATACTGATATTGCAGTTTTTTTGGCGTAGAAATAGAAAGATTAACAACACTTCTGATCTATTTAGGTTTCCATTTTTTTGATGAGTAGTTTATTGTGGTAAAGTTGAAAATTATGCTAAATGTTATTCCCCAGCAGCATGTTGAGAATATATCCTGTTGTATATTTGTTTTGATACTGTAGCAGACTTCGATGAGGTGGTTTCATAGCCTATAAGAATTCCTGATGTATGGGTGTGCTAAGATGGATTTTCCAACATGAAGCTTTTAGAAACCAAGGTTTCATACTTACATGCCATTAAGAAAAAGCTGTCATTGTTAAGGTGTGCTAGTTTCTTCAAATGTTTTATCAATTCCATGTGAGCGATGTATCTTCCGTAACACTGTTGCTACAGATCGGGTCAGGCAGTTAAATTAACCCGTAATTCCTAACGTAAATGTGTGTATAGTACCTTTAGAGAACAGTTGCTGTAACATCTTGTAATTCTATTAGATCACAGTCAGTGTGTCCAGGCTAATAGTCATGTAAGAATGAGGACTTGGTACTTTAATTAAGACCAATACCTCCACTTTCACCCAATGAAGCCTTGCAATCTAGCAGAATCAGTCAAACGCAGATAATTACTGCAAAAGTTTGTGCTTTTATTGATACACTACATATTTTGAGCAAGAGCTTTTTGGCTGTGTTTGACTAATAATGTTCTCAGCCTAATATTTTTTGGCCACAAAATATGTGCACCGCCCATCTTGCAAATGACCTTTTCCCTTTTACTCCCTACAGTTGTTCTGATCGGAGACTCCGGAGTAGGCAAAAGTAACCTGTTGTCTCGTTTTACTCGTAATGAATTTAACTTAGAGAGTAAAAGTACCATTGGAGTTGAATTTGCCACCAGGAGCATCCAGGTTGATGGAAAGACTATAAAGGCTCAGATCTGGGACACAGCTGGACAGGAGAGATACAGAGCCATCACATCTGCGTAAGTTCCAAGAGGTTCACAACTATAGGGTGTTTATGGGGCAGATTTATCAAGGGTCGAAGTGAAAATTCAAATATTTGAGTTTTTTTATGGCCAAAACTGTCAAATTTGACTAGGGAATTGTTAAAATTCGAGTTTTTTTTAAAAAAAATTTAGATTGTTGATATTTATCATACACTGGCTATTTAAGAACTCAAATTGACTATTCACCACATAAAAACTGCCAAATTACTGTTTTAGACCATGGAAGATGCCCTGTGATTAATTTGGAGTTGTTTGCAGCCTTCCTGACATGTTTTTTTTTCAGAAAAAAAATTAAAACTCAAATCGAATTTGATTTGGTCGATACTATTCACCCGAGTTCGGAAAATTAGATTTTTTAATAAATTTTGAATTTCGAGTTCATGGGAGTTTATGTAAGTTTTTAAAAACTCATATGAACTCATAATTCGATCTTTGATAAATGTGCCTCTAAGTGTACTGATGTGGTCCTGGTTTTTACAGGAACATGTTTTAATAGATGAATGAGACTCCATTCCAGTATTTACATAAAATCAGTGCACACACATAGGCTTATGTGACCCTTGGAATGCCTGCATTACTGGTACAATGATTGGTGGCTAGAAGTAAATGAGAAGCACTTACTGAGAGAATTGTTGTTAATCAGTTAATTTCTCTTTCAGTTATTACAGGGGTGCAGTGGGAGCACTTTTAGTTTATGACATTGCCAAACATCTGACCTATGAAAATGTAGAGCGTTGGCTCAAAGAGCTGAGGGACCATGCAGACAACAACATTGTCATAATGCTGGTGGGGAACAAAAGTGACCTGCGTCATCTTCGAGCCGTCCCCACAGATGAGGCACGCGCATTTGCAGGTGCGTTTTAACTTCACTTCTAGTCGGCAGCAAAGCTTTCAGGGTAAATCTTAATTATGATGAAATGTGTAGTCTGCATAATCCCAGTTATATCTAACAATATCACCAGGGTGCACCTGAAAACAGGAAAATGGCACAGGTGCTAAAACCTTTGTTTGTTTTAAAGCTATTTGCAGAAGTAAGACTTTACATGAGTTTCTAGTAGATACTAATGGTACAGCTAAATAGTGTCTTACAAGGAGCATCCCAAGATTCCTGAGAGAATCTGAGGCTGGTCATCCCCAGCCTTCCTTATTGCCTCCTGTAGGATCCCTGTTGTGTTATAATTCCTTTGAAAGAAGCTAGTAGCATAGCAGAGTATGGTGGTCTGATATAATTCAGGCAAGGGCAGTCAGAAATAGCTGGACATGGAACTTTTCATGTTTCCATGTTTCACAGCTTTAGGCGAAAAACCCTACAATTTCTACTAAGGGGCATATTGATTATGCTGTGTTTCCTCTTTTTGATACATATTAACACTTTTATCAAATAACACTATGATCACATCGGCACTGAGAAAGGAATTTTTTCACTTCACATGTATATCCACATTTCTGCATTTAGCTTGTGTGACACAGGGTGAGGATTATTAACTTGGATTTTTCCAGGATGCACGTACGGTAAAACATCGGTTACCCGTTTTTTTCTCTTTTAGTGTTTTTTTAGTGGTTGATTTGAATAATGCTTTTTTAAGTAGCCCCGTGAAAAGGCTACACGTCACATAACCTCTGCATGTCACGCACCTTCCCGCCAGTCCCTGTATATTACCCTGCACTGTATTGCTGTTTCACTTTGAAAAAGGCTGTCGTTCCAACTGAAACTTTTGTTTCCTGTGCCCACATTAAAGACCTTTCTAATTTACTTTAAGACCTGTGAGTGCGACTTCTATGGACTACATGACTATTGATATTTTGAGGACTGCACCCAGGCATTTGTTTTTCTACTTTTCATGAGTGCAGATATTCAACAAAAGTGATATATATATAATTTTTTTAACCATGCACTTTTTAAAGGAAAACTATAGCCCCAAAATAAATACTTAAGCAGCAGATAGTTTATATCAAATTAAGTGGCATATTAAAGAATCTTATCCATATATATATATATATATATATATATATATATATATATATATATATATATATATATATATATATTTGAGTAAATATTGCTCTTTTACATCTCTTGACTTGAACCACCATTTTGTGATGGTCTCTGTTTGTTTGTTTGTGTGCACCATGAATCTTACGATCCCAGGGGCCGGCCCTTATTTTTTAAAATGCCAGTTTTCTATTTATGATTACCCAATGGCACATACAACTTAAAAAAGTATATTTTTATGAAAATGGTTTATTTACATGATGCAGGGTTTTAAACATAAGCTGTTTTATTCAATATATTTTTTTATTTTATTCAATATATTTTTATAGAGACCTACATTGTTCTGGGGTATAGTTTTCCTTTAAGTACATGTCCCCTCATGGTACAAAATTGTGAGTGCCGAAAATCAGTGTGACTATAGTGCATGATAAATGGGGAATAAGCTGGTCTCCAAGCCTAGTAACACTATCATACTTTATTAGGAAAGACAGCAGAGTTTTTTAATAATTTGCTCAAGCTCATTTTTGTCTTTCGTAAAAATAAAAAAAAATATCACATACAGCAAAACAGTTTTTGCCACACAGAGGTCACAGTAGGGATCTGCAATTTGACCTTGGTACATTCCAAACCCCATGATAACTATGGCTTTTATCAAACGTCCTTATTCCCTGTTTTAAACTTCAGGGAAAAAAACACTAACCTTCATGTTGATGGGCAATTCATTTTCACTGGAAAAACAATTTTTTCTGCAACTCGTAATTAAGCACCCTACGTATTTCTCTTTGACAGAAAAGAATAACTTATCGTTCATCGAAACTTCAGCTTTGGATTCAACCAATGTGGAGGAGTCCTTCAAGAACATCCTGACAGGTAAGGTCAGATATATTTTTGTTTGTAGTAAATCACAGTACATTTTGAAAGTTATTTTGAAGGATGAGTTATGTACTTTAATTTCTATTTTAGAATCTGTACATTATTTAAACAAGGCAATATGGTGTGACAAGGCAACCGTAGATACCCTTAAATGCAATCTGGTTTTTATCTGGATGCAAGGTGTTTTCATAGGGACCTGTCATAACTTAAAGGGTTTGTGCACTTTTAAGTTTTAGTATGTTATATAATGTCCTGTTTTAGCAGCTTTCCAATCAGTCTTTTTAATTACTTACTCCTTCGTTCCAGCTGTCAGTTGGGGTCACTGACCCCAGCAGCCAAAAATCTATTGTTCTGTGAAAACTACAATTTTGTTGTTATTGTCATTTCTTTATTACTTGTCTGCCTGCAACGGTAAACTGAACTGTACCCTGGCAACAAGATAACTGCTGAAAAAAAATCACAAACCACAAAAAAACCTGAAAAACAATTGGAAATAGCCTTATAATATGAATGTGTACATCATGCTAAAAGTTCATTCAAAGGTGAACCATCCCTTTAGTTATACTCCATATAAATTGCTAAATTGATTTACATGTTGCATATTGCAAATTCATGGAAGCTCACATTAAGGGGGTTATTTATTAAGGACTGAGTTGTGTTTTCCCAAGAAATTTTTAGTTAAAATTGATTATTTTGGTCAAAACTCACATTTGTTTTTTTTTATAAACTCAAATTTTTCTAGATTTATTATACCCCGACCCTGGAAATAGCTCAAATCCAAAAATACACCATCTAAGACCTGTCGAAGTCATGTAGGAAACAATGGCAGGGGTTTTTTTCCGTTTCCATTTCTAACTCTAACATTTGACCTTTGATAAATAACCCCCTTAATATTTTTAGTATGTTATAAATATGTCTTGTGTCCTCCTCCTTGTAAACATTACATTAGAGGACAATCACTTTGCTGAGGAGCAGGAATTATCATGCAGGAAAACTGACCAGGCAGATTTTCCAGTGTGATAAACACATGGCTGATAACTGTTAAAGGAAACCTAAGTCCTGTTAAAAAGGCTTGAATGGTTGAGTAACAGTACTGCTGGCTGTGAATAGTAGTGAATAGTAATGTCACAAAAACATTTTAAATTATTCAGGGCCCACAGAGACTGCAACTTTAAGGGCCCTCTATGTGAAATAAAGGGCCCTCATCCCGGCACCCAGGGTGCAACCTAGTCCCCCTTCCCCCACATACTACTCTCATGGTCATTTCTTTAATTTGCAACTATCAGGTCTAGGCTGGATCAGAGTAGCCCACCAGGTTTTTTGCTGGGGTCCCTGCGGCCCAGTCCAACACTGGAAATGCCACGCACAATAATTCTACTGTTTTTAATCTCAGCCAGTTTTAATGACTAGTGTGTATGAAGGGGTAATCACGTTTAAAATGAAATCACAAAGTCTTACAAAATAGGACAAAGGATACTTGCCCGTGGTTTCATCCATATACCACACTCATCGACAGTTCCTACGATTATAGTGGAAAGTGATCAGTATTTCCTTTAAGTTTTGAGCCCATACCCATCTACTACAGTTGGCAGACACATGGATCAGAACTTGCCTATTTGTTATTGATTGGGCTAAACAGGGAAAATTAAAGCTACTCCATGTTTGGTAATTGCAAGGCAGACAATTAGATTTCCAAAGCACAGATAAGAACAATGCAGGGGGTTAATTGGGCAATGGTAATTGGCTTGGAGAATAAGTTTTGTGTTCTGACCCATTTTTGAGTTTTTTTCTCAATGATAATCTGGTTGTAAAGTTACAGGCCACATCCAAAAGGGTATTGCACACCCATGGCCTAATCAAGGAATGCCCAAAATGACACTAGTGCAACTTGCACACCATATACAAACAGGCGCAGGCTAAAGCCTTTGTAGCTGCATAACATGTTCCTAGAGCCAACAGCAACATTTTGTGACTTGCAAGAAAAACAACATACTTTACCCCTTCAGTAAACGTGCACCAGTTTGTCTCCATCTGTGGGTTTAGCTACAAAATATTTTGTGCCTAATATTGTTTTCTCTCATATATCTAAATTGTCTTCTGCAGAGATCTATCGCATAGTGTCACAGAAACAGATGGCGGACAGGGCAGCCCATGAAGATTCTCCTGGGAACAATGTGGTTGATATCAGTGTCACACCCACCATGGATGGACAGAGATCCGTTAAACTCCAGTGCTGTCAGAATCTGTGATGAATTGTGAATAATTTGGTATTGTGTAGAAGATTTCATGAACTGATGTTAAGATAGGCAGCATTGGTGGAAGATGCAGGGCAAAAGATGTCATATCCAGGAGTTATGTGGTGCTCACCTTCCTGTCTCGCCACTAATCAGTGGCAATTGCAATGTTATGGCTGCTACATCCTGATCTACTGGGCCTCAGGATGTAGACGTTATATCACGGTTGAAGGCATAGTATTGAAAAGAGCATATGTATACATATATATAAAAAAAATTTTGTATTGGTGCAAACCAAGCACCATTTTTGAGTTTGTAACTACAATGGCTGCAGACAAACCAATAAAAATACAATGGTAGTTCTCGTTTGAAATCCATGTTGATCTATGTATTGAACTTAGTGATACAAATGTTATGGCTATAAAGAATTATACTAGACCTTTTCTTTTTAGCATGAGGGAGTGTGGTGTGTATATGTTGGGTATAAGGTTGAACTTGAAGGACTACTCACACGTGATACAAATGGAAATTTTCAGTCGGTTAACATTGCTGTTCGTCACTGATATCAGTTATTTAGGAAAGAGCAACTTTGGTGTAATGCATTTCTGAGGTTCATCACATCACAAATACTACAACTTTAATATATGAGAAATTCCTGCAATAAACATCCCAGCAGTCATATTTATAAAGAAATCTGCTTTCATCAAAACAGCAATGTTTTTTCAAGGGCTTATCCTTGCAATTTGGTGAAAATTAATGCAGAAACCAGCTCTCATTTGAAAGAACAATATTAGCCACATTATTTATGTTTTTAATATCAAAATAAGTATTTTGTAGCAAAAGAGTCCCCTCTGTTTTCACTGCTAGGAGTTTATGAAACACTATTGGGGGCTGCTGCTTGAGCTACACTGCTTTCCTCCAATAGCATTTGCCACATAAGAGCAAAGCTCCATCAGTATCAGTGCAGTTCAGAATAAGAGTGGAGGAGAAATTTATATAATTAACTGGAGTAAGATGTTCATTTAGGGAGCTTATTTAGGACGGATGAGGATTGAATCTCCTCCATGTTTTGTCACGGCAGGTAAGTCTAACACCTACGTGTAAAAATGTCAAGCAGAGTCTTAAAAAAAAAAAAAGTGTCAAAATCAAGGAATATTCTAATGAAAGAATGTACGGAAACATCCAGTAATACCAAGCATCCCTTTGCTTCTTGTAACATCCTTGTAAGGAGGTGGTGTAGTTTCTTCTAAGAACTCCTCCACTTATACTGTACCTCTAGCACTATACAAATGCCCCAGTCACAATGGAGGAAAGCAGTACTCTGGGATACCATAAAAATTTGCATTGGGGATTAAATATATATCCTGTGCCAGAACAAAGTGAATGGAGCACCCTGGACTCCATTAATGAAAGGTGGTTTTACCTGTGGTGAATCTTTCATGCTTTCCTCTCCAGGGGAATGCACAGAGAAATGCAGCCCAGGCTATGCAGTTCCACCGGATGCAGGTAAAATGCAACATTCCCAAGGTGACATCTCTGAAAAACTACTGTAAGTTATTTCTTGAATGTGTTGTGAAAAATATACAGAATATAAACATTAGATTCTGTTACAATAAATAGCAACCTGCATGAGCAATGGAGCCACCATAAAGGGCTGGTGCTTTATTTGCAATCCAAATGTAAACTAAAATGGGTCTTAATCCATAAGTAATCATTTCTCTAACTAATCGGACAACCCATGTAATAAAAAAGGACAAAATAATTGCCCCAAAAATGTGTTATACCTTTTCTTGATATCCCCTTGTAGCAGAGTTTAAATACAAGTAGAACTCCATAAATAATATGAATGCCAACTTTTTTAGTGCTTTATTTTTTTTCCATAACTGTATATAAAGTACAGGTTATATGTGGGCTAAATCGTGTAGTGCATTCAATGCTAGAAATTTGTTGATGTGCCTAGACCTCATCTTGCATTTATCTTTAATAGGTGGGGATACTATTTAACCCCATCTACTCCAGAAAAGTTTGCTCTGACAAGAATTTTAGATATAGCAGAAGCTTGTGGGCAACACAGACACTATGAAAAAAAGTATACAAAATAACCATCCCTAGATGAGTGGAAATAGGCATATTGAAAATTTGCAGACAAAACAATCCATTTAAAAAAAAACTCCACATATGATTCCAAACTGATTTAAAAATCTTCTGCATTACCTGCTTTTTTAACTTTGAAACAGCAAAGTCCATTCTAGTGGCTTCACCTAGCAGGTAGAGTTGAAATTAAAAAAAACACAACAGAACAAAAAAAATAAAAAAAAGTTCTAAAACAAAACAGGTTCCCCAATCTCAAAGACCAATTATATGTTGGACCATAGATGAGGGAGACAATATTGCTTTCCCAGCTCCTACTCATTTCATGTTGGTCCATTTGTGAGAACTCATACAGTGGTCTCATCTGATGCAGACTTTAAAAGTTTGGAGGATAAAAGGGAATGATGAATGGTAGGAGCTGTTTTGGAGTCTGGAATCAGCAATAGTACTTTTTGATTGGTCCGTCTCCATTCAGAATATAGCTGACAGTGGTAACGAAATGAGACCTGTGAGAGAAACAAACATTTTATTAGAACCCAAAGCTGCTAAAAGTCGGCATCCGAAAATCTGCCATCTCAAACCTGCTGAGGTCATGGAAAAGTCATTGGCAGATGTCCACATTACAATTTGAAGATATCTGTGCTGTCCAATAACCCGAAAAATTCAGGGTTTTTAGTCTTTTCCAGACCCTACTTTTTTTAGTTATTTTTAATGATAAACCAGATAAAATTGTGGATGGGAGTTTGGTCGAGGTTGGTTTGATAAAAAGGTAAGATAGATTTGAGTTTTAGTAAGTAACCATAAATGCACCATACACTTATAGATATGATGTATTGGCAGATTACATTTTCAAACCGACCAATATCCATATCATTTGTTATAGTCATTTGGTTTTGGACACTTATCTGTACATGCTATTAGCAAGACTGTCTTTGCCAGTCAGTTCTTTACTACTGAAACTACACGGCTCTTTGAATCCTGCACTGTCTGACATTGTGACAGTAGGAGTTACACAGTCTGATTTGACCAGTCACACAAGTTATCACATCCCTGCTTTATTTTATGTAGACAGAAATCAATGGTCATAGAACCAGCTGGATTTTGATTTTTTTTTTTTTTAGTTAAAACTTAAGACCTAAATGTATTATAGCTGGAAAACACATAAAACAGGATTCTGTCTTATTACTTTTTCTGTGGAATATGCAGCTGCTTATGCATCTTGATCTATTCACATATTTTAAATACTTTCAATTAAAAGGTTTAGAATATTGATGTGGAAAATACTGAAGGTGATGTTATAAGGTATTTTTCGGTCTTACATGTATACTACACATGTATGCAGCTCTGTTCTTTATAAAGAACCCCTAAGTACATATCCCGATACAGTGTCGGACTGGGACACCAGGGGCCCTCCCAAAAAACTTAGACCAGGGGAGCCCACTCTCAGTAATACTATAATCACATACTACAATTACATACTATAATCAATTATTCCATCTATTTAGCCTCTTTGTTTTCATAGAAATAGGGAATGGCCATGAAATAGGCCAAAAGTTTAGCAGCACTGACACCTGGGCCCACTGGGAGTTTTTCTGGTATCCCGGTGGGCCAGTCCGACACTGTCCTGATACAAGATTTTCTATCTTTACTTTTCATATTCTTGTAGGAGGCATTCAATAATTCAGCTAACATGTTTATGCCCTTTACAGTCCCTAATTAATGGGTCCACTGATCTTTTAGCTCAATGCCATATTATATTCTAGCAACTCCCAAACTGAGATGAAAATGCAAGTAGTACAATGTCACACAAAAGTAAACAATTGTTCACATATTTAAAAAAGATGCTGAATTTGACTTAAAATGCATCTACTTAGTGTCAATGTAATAGTATTGTGTGCAATATGCTCTTTTTGGCAATTGCAACTTTTTTTTGCATGCATTCTTACAGCAACAATAAAATGGATTTTGAACTATGGGTTTTTAGAAGATCAGGGCAAAATTCTATATAATAATAATAATAATAATAATAATAATAATTAAATTCAAATTGTGGAATATTTCCCTGGGTATTACACTTACCAATGTCCAAAGAACATAGATAGTAAAAAGTGCTATAGTGAGAGCAATGAGACCGACAGCTTCCAGTCGACTGTTGAACTGCAAGTGATCTTGTGCTCCACGAAGACACAACCAGCCAGAAATGGCAGCTAATGGAGTGATGAATAGGAAACATACCATGTCACAGAAAAGGGTCCTCTTTTCATTCCGTGGTCCTGGGTCCTTAAGCCACTACCAAAAAGAAACAATACAATTGTATCATATATAATAATTTCATTATAAAAATTAGCTGACCACCTGTTTCTCTCAAAATAATAATGGCAGTTTTTACAATGATAAGGTTTGCAGCTAGGATATAGATGTTGTTGAGATATGTAACATGATGGTACTTTACTTCTGTGACAGGCCTTGGTCTTCTTTCAACAGCAAACTCCGTGTGACACAGTTCACAATAGCTTGTATTAGAAGAGGACAGCCATTTTTCCAGGCAAGTTTTATGAACTGTCCCCAAGGTCCCTGTGCAATCACATGGGGACAACAGTCTCTCTCCATTTCCACCTTCATGGCATATTCGACAGATGGGACCATCACTAAAAACAAGTATGCATTGATTACATCTATTGTAAATAATATATGGCTTGATCTTTCCTCCCTTTAAAGTTATCTCCCAGTCTGAACCCTTCCCTTTGCTTCAGAACACCTAATAGCAATACATGCCTAATCTGATAAAGCATCTTACCTCTAACTCTATGTACCAATTTTCGTAACTTCAGACATAATTCCACTGACTAGTTTTAATTTATGCTTCTAACAGTACTGTAAAATTGAATGTATAATGTTCACTTTGAATTCTCCTTCATCCATCTGCCTCCTTTATTTTAGGTAGCCATTAGCTTTTACACAAGCCCTGAGCTATTTTCTTGTTTTGACCAATCGTGATTATCATTCCAATAGTTCCCTTTACGTCTCTTCTTGGCAGAGCCTATAGTACCTCTTCCTCAGTAGAGATATCCCAGGGACAAGCATTTTTTTAACTGTTACTATTTGGCAGATTTGAATTATAAATATATTTTCTAAATACAATGAATTAAAAATTCTGTACCGTTTATCTTCACTATTCCTCTCTCACCATCTGTTTTTCCTTATTCTTTCTTCATTCAGGAGTTGGGTGTCAGATGAATGATCCAGTATATCTTATAGGGGGGCTCCTTTTGCCTAGAAGATGTATTAAGAGCTCACTATATTAAGATCACCAGAAATCCTGTATCTCTACATGCAGAATTTGTGCAAAAGGTAGTTATTTTGTTTGTGGAATCAGTTATTTGAGTGAGCTTGAATACATCTGCTAGGAAAGGGAGCCGCACCCTCCCATAAGATATATATGATGATTCATCTGACACCCAACTGCTGCGTGAAGACAGAATGGAGAGAAACTGATGATGAGAGACGAATAATGAAGATAAAATTGATTATTTCAGAAACAATGTAGATTTTTTTAACTGATTGTATTTAAAAAGTTTCATACCTCAGTATGAGGAAGCTTTTAGTAAATTTTCATTTTCGCAATAGTTCCCCTTTAAAAAATATGTAAGACTTTTTTTTTTTTAAACCCCTAAAAAGACTCTAAGCCCCCGGAATAACATATCTTTCTCCCTACATTCAGTGTCATGTCATTAAATCATAATTTCAGCTATTTATCGTATAGCATATAGCTCTGTCTCCTGTGCTTTTCAGAGCTCTCCTTCTCTCTTTGACTGAAGATGGTCAAAAAAGTGCCTGCTGTGCATGCCTGATTGATTTCTATTGAAGCAGGAGGCACAAGCAATAACATAATCAGTGCACGCTATAGTATGCCCAAGTATATTCAATAACATATGGAACCCATGGTTTGAATCACCTGCCACCTCTACCAGCTAATGAATGCTATCTTCAGCTGATTCCACCACCCCCCTGTCCCCTCCTTTCTTCTTTCAGTTCTTGTTACAGCTCAATAAAAATCAAAACAAAAAAAGAAATAATCAGCACACAATAATTTTAACACATGAGATCAACACATTGACATAATATACATTTCTCTAATATATAATATAAAGTGTATTGCCGGCAGTACTTGCTAACCTATTCTGATTAGAGGGCTCTTTGCCTACTGTAACTAAATGTTTATGGGACAGATCCTACACCAAACCATTACACAAAGAGGTCAGTAATGCATGGAAAGATAAAATTTAACCAAAAAAAAAAGTTACAAGTTGCTGATGTAGGAAAGCATGCTTGATACTGCAAGTCCAAGCACATTCTTATCAGGATTATGACCTCTGCTACAGTTTGCAATGTATCTATCATGAAGGAACAGAACACTCTTTACTAGGAGCAGACAAACTAATCTGATATTGTTCTGTGCCCCCTATCACTGGGTGACAAAATAACAATTTAGATATTATTTATAAACATATATATATGTCATACTGTAACTTTTTTTTGGGGGGGGGGGAATAAACAAATCTTGTCATATTAATAATATTTGCAATTGGGTTTAATTAAAAAAAATGGAGCATTTTCTATACATCTACCTGGAAAGGTAGCAATGCATAGTTCATTAGGGATCTTCTCTCTGTGCAAGTCAGGGGATCACGGACACCAGCAGAGAGGCGGAAGGAAGTTCATTTGCATTTCCCTGTTCTGAATAGCTGATGCAATTTAGACAATGGGATCAATGACTAGCAAAGGAAGGAAGGATTTCTGCATTTCTACCTTTCCTGGTAAATTTATTGAAAACTCTCCATTTTTTTTAATTAAATAAAAATGCAAATATTGTTAAAATGACAGGATCAGGATTGCAATGCTCCATTACTAGTAATAGTATCAACTAAAGGAATTTTTTTTATCCCTTTAAATGTCTTACTTTGATTTCTGCATATATTTTTTACTCCTAATACCTATACCACTTTTTATAATGCCCTGCTATTAACTTTCCCTATAGTTTTCTTTTTTGCAGGCCTAGGAATTAATACAATACAATTATAAATAATTAGTACACAGTTCTGCATACCTTTGTGTGCCCAGAGCCTTGATCACTGTAGACAGCAGCTGACCATCTTTGGCAGTTACTTGGGTGACATACTGTGGCCTCCCTAAATCTGACTCCTCCAAAGACTTCAGGAAGGTGGCACTGCCAGTACAATCACACAAGGAACCTGGAAGGTGGCAACAGTCTCCTGTAGTCATGGCAACCCAGAGTGCCTTCCTCCTTAAGGATTGTATATAACAGCCATGGTGAGTCTAACAAAAAGTAATAAAAAAAATAGTTAAAGGAGAAGGAAAGCTTCGGAAGCATTTTATTGCCAATAGATTAGCTGCAATAGTGCAAGCTAGAATGCTATATTTATTCTGTAGAATGTTTTACCATACCTGAGTAAAAAGCTCTAGAAACTCTCTTTGTTTAGAATAGGAGCTGCAGTATTAATGTGGTGTGACATCACTTCCTGCCTGAGTCTCTCCCTGCTCTGGGCTCAGATTACAGTAGAGAAGGGAGGGGTGGGGGGAGAGGAGCAAACTGAGCATGCTCTTGCCAAGGGCAATGAGGTTTAAGCTGAAGGCAGGAAGTCTAATACAGAAGCCCATGTGTACACAATAGAAGGAAAGAAATGTAGTATTTCTTTTGACAGGGGACTCAGAGCAACAGTACTTTGGGGGTTTACTGGTATATTTAGATGGACCTTTCTGATAAGGCTTACTTAGTTTTAACCTTTCCTTCTCCTTTAAGGATGCTTTTATTTTTCATCTGCTGATGTTGCCCAATTCATTGTGCATTGACAGATGAGGAAGTTAAGAGGAAATGCAGCTCTTCTACACTTCCTGTTGTTCCAGTCCATCACAATTCTGCTGTATGGCCCTTCATATGGCATCTGTATGTTTGGTCCACAAACTGATCAGTCAAATACCGTATGGGATTGGCCAGTGTAAAGTTATGAGCATATAATACATTTTAAGCTGGCCATACATAGAAAGATCTGCTTCACCTTAAAGGTGGGCCAAGTATGGAACATTCAAAACATTCACCTTTTGATATAATGAAAGGATTTTGTTAGGAGCTGTTAGCATTTTACTGACCCTATCTATATCTGCCCTGACTAACCAGATATAGATTAGCAACTGATTATTTTGGACATATAATTACCAAAATAATCAGCTGTCAAGATAACAGCAAATATCTCCATAGGTATATGCACTGAAATATAGATGGTTCATTCTTTCAAATGCACTGCCTGCACCATAAATCTCATAAAGAAAACAGCCAATAAAAACACTTGTATTAAATGTTATATGGGTACTCTCAAGAAGATGTTTCAATGAAATAACCATTTACAGATATGCAAGCATACAGTCATATGAATACATTTGGGAACCCCTTTCAGCCTGCATAATAATTTACTCCACTTTCAACAAAAAACAGTGGTATGACTTTCATTTCCCAGGAACATTGGAGTACTGGGATGTTTTCTGAACAAAGATTTTTAGTGAAGCAGTATTCAGTATGAAATTAAATCAAATTTGAAAGACTGGCTGCGCAAAAATGTGGGTACCCATGTAATTTTGCTGATTTGAATGCATGTAACTGCTCAATATTGATTACTGGCAACACCAAATTGGTTGGATTAGCTTGTTAAGCCTTGAACTTCATAGGCAGGTGTGTCCAATCATGAGAAAAGGTATTTAAGGTGGCCAATTGCAAGTTGTGCTTCTGTTTGACTCTCCTCTGAAGAGTGACAGAATGGGATCCTCAATGCGACTCTCAAAATATCTGAAAACAAAGATTGTTCAGTATCGTGGTTTAGGGGAAGGCTACAAAAAGCTATCTCAGAGTTTTAAACGGTCAGTTTCAACTGTAAGGAATGTAATCAGAAAATGGAAGGCCACAGGCACAGTTGCTGTAAACCCCAGGTCTGGCAGGCCAAGATAAATACAGGAGGAGCATATGCGGAGGATTGTGAGAATGGTTACAGACATCAAAGATCATCTCCAAAGACCTGCAAGAATACCTTACTGCAGATGGTGTATCTGTACATCATTCTACAATTCAGCGCAATTTGCACAAAGAACATCTGTATGGCAGGGTGATGAGAAAGAAGCCCTTTCTGCACTCACGCCACAGAGTTGCTTGTTGTATGCAAAAGCTCATTTAGACAAGCCACAGTCAAGGGTCGGATGAATTCGACCCAATATCAACAAATTTTTCAGCATAATGTTCAAGCATCAGTCACAAAGTTGAAGTTAGGCAGGGGTTGGATATTCCAACAAGACAATAACCCTAAACACACTTTGAAATCTACAAAGACATTTATGCAGAGGGAGTAGAACTAGTGATGTGCGGGCCGGCCCGATACCCGCAGGTCGGACGGGTTCGGACTGACTTCGCACCCCCATTTGCGGGGGTGGCTTTTGACTTTCGGCTTCCTTTTTTATAGATGCGCGCCTGTTCACACCCCCCCACCTTTTGTGACGTCATCGGCCGGGCATGTCTATAAAAGGAACTCAGAATTCGGGCGTGAGTGGGTGCAAGCAGAGGGAGGGCAGGTTAGAGTCGGGTGTGGGTCGAATTTTACCCAACCCGCACATCGCTAAGAAGTACAATATTCTGGAATGGCCGTCACAGTCTCCCGATTTAAATATCATTTCAAATCTATGGGATGATTTGAAGCAGGCTGTCCATGCTCGGCAGCCATCAAATTTAACTGAACTGGAGATATTTTGTATGGACGAATGGTCATAAATAACGCCATCCAGAATCCAGACACTCATCAAAGGCTATAGGAGGCATCTAGAGTCTGTTACATTTGCAAAAGGAGGCTCAACTAAGTATTGATGTAATATCTATATTGGGGTGCCCAAATTTATGCACCTGTCTAATTGCATATTTTCTGTTAATCCAATAAACTTTATGTCACCGTGAAATACTGCTGTTTTCATAAGGCAGGTTATATATTAAAAGGAAGTTGCTACTTTGAAAGCTGAGCCAATGATAAACAAAAGTCAGAAGAATTAAGAAGGGTTCCCGCACTTTTTTATATGACTGTATATAGCAAACGTCTGTGGGAATGTATTGGCACATTTTATAGCAATTATGATGTTGGGTATTCAGATTTCAGTATGTTGCTGCAGGTGACCAATCAGCAACCAATGAAAATTCAGGGCAATAAGTTAAATGGCACTTGATTGGCTACATTTTTCTGTTATAATGCTGCTGTGGTTGTGGGTTCCAGCCTTCCTTTAATCAAAGTCCTAGCTTAAGATTTGATCTAGTCAGCACAGTGGGTACTGATATATATATTTTTGAGGAGAATCAAGCATTATGCTAGGGAACCAGAGTAAAGGCTATGTGTTCCTGGGAACCAGCGGCTATTCTGGGGCTGCTGTTGCCTGAGGCAGCAGCCCAGATGACCCCCCCCCCCCCTCTGTACTTAAAAATACGTGTTGGAGCGGGTCAAAGGGGGACAGCATCTCTAGTGCAATAAGCGCAGCAGCTCTATGCACTAGCGGAGCTTGATTTCCGGGTTAAACCCCGGAAATTCGGCTCTTAAAGTTACAAGATGCAGCTTTTTGCCGCCCCTTGTAACTGGCTGCTCGCTGCTGCCTGAGGCAAGGTTCCCCCCTAGCCTTATGGCAGGAGCAGCACCTGCTAGAAATGCCAGAGAGGCTGCTGTAAGATGTCATACACAATCATTCGTTATTGGGCTGGTGGGGAACTGTTTGGACCTCTGTGTACTTGATATACCAGGGCCTATTTTGAATCCCAGTCCAGACGGCCTGGAAAGTGGAGGCCTTAGAAGCAATCTATTATTAAAGAACTTAATTTGCATGAAATAAGGTATAGATCTGTATTCCATACTGGACTAATTTAAATATTTGTCTAGTCACAGTCCATCAAAAGCGTAATAAATTAGACAGATCCTTCCCAATTAAGAATACCCCCAACACCCTACCGTTTCGTTTACAACTACGAAAGTGCATAACCTTGCATTTATCAACATTGAATCTCATTTTCCAGGAAGCTGCCCAGTTTTCCAACTTAGTCAAATCGCTTGTGGCAATATCCTGCATATCCCTCAGAAACGTATTTACTTAAAAACACCTTCATTTTTGGTGTAACTGTTACTGTAAATTCTTTAGAAAAGTTTAAGATCCTGCCCACTGCCATCCCAGAGTTGAGGTTCTTGCTCACCTCCTCATAAAAGGCAATTAAAATCAGGTCTGGACTGAGAGTCAAAATAGGCCCTGTAATTTCAGGTACACAGAGACCCAAACACCCCCGCCAGCCCACTAAATACTGACTTTCTATGGCACCTTATAGCAGCCCCTATGGCATTTACCAGAACCCACAGATTGCCAGCCCTGGCCTGATTACATTAGCCTGGCAAGATCTGTTACAAATAAAACCATGCAAGCAAAAACATATTGTGATTAGTAATGTAGTCAAGTATCTTATCCTTTAAACTACTCCTTCCAAAAGCTTCC
This sequence comes from Xenopus laevis, assembly GCF_017654675.1. Taxonomy (NCBI): domain Eukaryota; kingdom Metazoa; phylum Chordata; class Amphibia; order Anura; family Pipidae; genus Xenopus; species Xenopus laevis. The sequence continues at coordinate 110,573,727 of NC_054371.1, read as the reverse complement.
ACTGATGTCAGACTAACGGACCTATAATTTACAGTCTTAGAACGGGATCCTTTTTTGGCAGCACCACATTAGCTATTGCCAATTTTTCAGCACAAAACCAGACCTCAATGAATCCTGAAATATTAACTAAAGAATTGTTTTTTTGCAGAAGAAACACACCCTGGCTTTGAGGCAGGTACAATTAACAGGCCTGCCAGGAGACATTAAGAGAGAGGGCAAGCACTGAGAAGTGTATTCAGCCAACAAGGAATGTGACAAAAGGCAGTTTTAATGACACAAATGTTAGGCCACAGGCTCAGCAACATGAACCATCTTCAGCGCCGTCATACAATAAAAGGTAGACAGAACAGGGCCAGCATGTAAAATAATAATCACACGTAATGCGATCAGGAGGTGTTTTCAGCGATCATATTTACAGTAAATTACCTGACTCTCCGCTGCCAGACTGTACTCCGGCCCATCCGCTTCACACCGGGGCCGCCATGTCCACCATCTCCTGTCAGCTGCGCTAGAAGCGTAACTATGTAACGTTGCTGTGCCGAAGCAGCGGACTGCGTAATAGAGCCTGTCACCTACTGTTGCTCCGCTACCTCTGTATTGCTACGTAACCTCTGTCGTAATCGAACACGGCTTTACAAGCTACGTAGAAAGCGTGAATGCACAGATGTTACGTTCGAAGCGTAAAATAACGGAGCATCCGCGGCTGCCTATGCACAGCTGGGTAGGTGAAACGTCAAAATTATAAGCCAATGAGACTGAAGGAGAATGACATGTGACCGCGCCTCTATCCGCTATGGCACCCGTGAAAACAACAAGTTTGGGGTGGGAAGCGTTATGTTTAAAAACGCAGCGGCAACAGATGGACGTACACGCTGGTTACTCTTACCATTGCTCTAGATTATCGCTATACTAATTTATTTAAGAGAGGAATAAAGCCATGGACAAAAATACCAAAGTAATAAATGAAATAAAAGCCATGAATTCCTCATATAGTGTACATTTGCATGATTGCATCAATGCTGCTGAGATTAAATTCTTATAGACTGGCCAAAGGCAAACATTAATTTACATGAGGTCTGAGGAGCTACTATCCCACCACAGTCTCCCCTCATACCATCAGTTTGTAGCACTAGATTCAAAATAGGACCTGGCCTTACAGGTACGCAGAGGCTCAATAAATGGTGACTTACAGCAACCCTTTTGCTATTTGGCAGAATATACAGATTGCCAGTCCGGACCTGTACAGTGCTCTGGGCTTCTCTGGATTCTAACAAGTGAAAATTTTCCCTGGGGAGAACAGGGTTAAACTGCACCCATGAAATGCTGCATTTAGGTCTAGTGCCAGACCTAACAGCATGATGTCCAGGCCCAGATTTGTGGAGAGGCCACCCAGGCCTAGGATTTTAGGGGGCGGCATGAAGCCCAACCACACCCAAATTGGTTAAGAAACACTAGGGATGCACAAGAGGTAAAATAATTTTTTTAATTTTCCATGCACCAATCTCCATTTCTCCAGTCCCAATGATGGAAATTTGTGCAAATAAAGAGAGAGCTGCAAAGCAGGAAGTAATGTTCTGGCTATTATGTTAGACATCCAGTCACTCCAATCTTTATACGTTACGGCTAACTTAAAATATTAGAAATATTTTTTTATTTTGCACAGGCTATCTATTTACCCAGTTTTTATTTTTACACCATACTGTTCCTTTAAAAGTGCTTGAGATACATGGATGTGGTTTTAAAGTAGGTGTGATTTAAGAAATGGGAGTGGTCAATACTGGCTTTCATTATCAACCTTTCACCATGTAGGCCAGAAAAATTCTGTCCCTCGGTACCATTTAAGTTGGACAGCACAGGTATAGAGAGTTAAAGTGCTGTTGACCCTGCATATTGCTGCTCAGCCAGTAGGAAAGAGCCATTCCTTATGGAGCCATTATAAAAATTACAATTATAAAAAAAATACAAATATAAAAATAATAATAGAAAAATAAATACCAATTCAATTTTTATTTATATTAAATTACTAGCAACCCGCACTGAGATTATGCAGATGATGTAAAGACCCTGGACACATGCACATTACAATTTATATATAGTAGAAACTCCATATTTTTTATATTCAAGAATCAATATTTAAGGACTTGAATAAAACTATTTAAAACAAACACAAATGTGTCTCCCAAAAACAATCCAGTCCCTGACCCCCAGACCTAAAAATGCTAAATGTTCCATTCAATTATCTAGTGAGACTGCTGGGTGTGGAACCAGCTGGTTCATGGTCACGCTGTGCAACAACAAATACTGAAATACTTAATAGCAGATACCTGTGCGGTACCAAGCTGATGCCTGTATCAATACCTTCCGGACTCCAAAATGGCAATCAGACCAGTCCCTTGTACTAAGATCTATCTTTCATAACCCTGTATTTCCTTACTTGCTAAAAAGTAATACATCCCCTTCTTAAAGCTATCTAATGTATCAGCCAGTACAACAGATTCACTGAGAGAATTCCACATTTTCACAGATCTCACTGTAAAACCCCTTACAAATATTTAGACAGAAACTCCTTTCTTCTAAACAAAATGGGTGCCCCCTTGTCAGCTGTAAGGGCCTACTGGTAAATAAAGCATTAGAGAGGTTATTGTACAATCTTGGTCAGTCTTTCCTCATAGCTTAGATTTTCCATACCTTTTACCATCTTAGTTGGACTTCTCTGGACCATCTCTAATTCCATAATGTCCTGTTTGAGCACTAGAGACCAAAACTGCAGGGCATATTCTAGATGGGACCTTACAAACACTCTTTATAGTGGAAGAATAACCCCCTCCTCCAGCTAATCTATGCCCCCTTTAATACAGCTCAAGACCTTGTTTGCCCTTGACTGGCATTGCTTGTTACAACCAATTTTATTATCTACAAGGACTCCAAGGTCCATTTCCACTCCAGCATGGCACACACAGGCAGCGTAGGGCAGGCAAGGTAAGGCACACACAGGCAGAGCAAGCAGAATACCACACGCACAGGCAGCATAGGACAGGCAGAGTATGGAGCACACAGGCAGCATGGTGCAGGCAGAGTATGACACATACAGGCAGCATAGGGCAAGCAAAATATGGTACACACAGGCAGATCATGGCCACCTTATAATAAATAGTACTATGTACAGTGAGCCAATGCCGCTCCTACAGTCTGTATAAAGTGTGAACTGGTGAACAATGCAAGCACTTACAGTCTCAGGTGTGCAACAATATAGGGTATCTGATACCTGTCCAATACTTGCCCAATACCTAATTTATGCATCTGCTCATACCTATTCCATACCTGTGTTAATACCAATCTGATACCTGTGCTGATATGTATCCAATACATGCACCAATACATATCTGATATGTGTGCTATACCTAACTGATACCCATCCAATACCTGTGCTAATAATCATCGAATACCTGTGCAGATACCTATCTGATACCTGTGATACCTAACCGATACCAATATATCTTCCAATACCTATTCAATACCTGTGCCAGCTATCCAATACCTGTGCAATAATTAATGATACCTTTCTAATACCTGTGCTTTGATATATTGCAATGCCTATCCGATACCTGTGCTTATATCTATGCGATACATGTGCCGATACCTATGCTGATATCGAAACGATACCTGTGCGATACCTAACCGATATTATTTTAAATACCTAACTGAAACCTATACCGATACTAGTGCCAATACCAGTGCCCATACCTTACCGATGCCTATACAATACCTGTGTCAATGCCTATGCTGATTACTGTTTGACATCTATCCAATACCTATAGCTCTGCCAATATCTATCCGATAATTGCGCAATACCTATATGATGTCTGTGCCGATACATATTTGATATACATATCTGATATCTGTGCCATATATCTGATATGTAAGCGCTATATAAATACATGTTAATAAAAAACAATAATAAATACCTGTGCAATAATTATCCAATAACCTGCAACACCTATGCAATACCATTGGGATTCCTGTGCAATATCTATCCAATACCTCTGCCAGTACCTAACCGATACCTGTACCGGTACCTAACAGATAATTTGATACTTATACTGGTACCTTACGGTACCCGATACCTGTGATACTTAACCAATACCAGTGAGGATGATTATCCTGTGCTGATACCTGTGACGATACCTGTCCAATACCTGTGATACCTAACTGATAACTGTACCAATATATGTTCCGATACTTATTCAATAATGGATGCTATCCAGTGGCCAAATGATGGTGCAATAATATTCAAGTTAAACACTTTAACATATGATTTGCTTTTAAACTTTAGTGTTGGAAAATGTGTGTGTATAGTAATTAATAAGTAAGCCCACAAAAATTTGGAATTATGAAGTTTTTGTGGGTTTACTTATTAATATTATAACCGTGGTTATAAGGACATTAAATTGTTAATGAAATTTAAGGAATTATATTTATATATCCATAAAATTAATTTGTAATATAATCAGGGATGCACTGAATCCACTTTTTGGGATTCGGCCGAATACCAAACCGAATCCGAATCCTAATTTGAATATGCAAATTAGGGGCGGGAAAGGAAAGGTGGGAAAAAGGTTTTTACTTCCTTGTTTTGTGACAAAAAGTCATGTGATTTTCCTTCCCACACCTAATTTACATATGCAAATTAGGATTCGGTTCGGCCATACACATGGATTCGGCCGAATCCAAATCCTGCTGAAAAAGACAGCATCCCTGGTGCATCCCTAAATATAATTGATGTGGATATTAAGTGAAATATAACAAACAAGGGAAAGTTGTGCTCACCACTATCTTTTAAAACCATTAGGCGGGGGTGCAATGAGGCTGTGACCACAAAATACATATAGACAAATACAAGAGTCCTCTGCACTCAACCCATTATTAATATATTTAAGACAGAGACATTTTTTGCATACTGCTACTGAAAAATGCCTTACTCTTTAAACAAAATAGGGATTGTTTGTAAATATATTGCAATATATTTAAGCTGGCCAACGACGTCAAAGTCATCCCATATCTGGCCAGTCCTATGCTCAATTTTCATTCGATTCATTAAGAATTCTATTGCTTCATTATACATTTTACAAAGGGACTAAGTTTTACATGCAACTCACTAGCTGCTTTCAAAGTAAAACTCCCAAACTTGGCTGCCCTTTTATTAGACACCAGTGGGATCACCTGACTATAGTTGGGAAGGGTGGGAGCTACAACATGGAGCTGGTCACTGCTCCTGTATAACTATAACAAACAAGGGAAAGTTGTGCTCCCCACTATTTTTTAAAACCATTAGGCCGGGATGCAATGAGGCTGTGACCACAAAATACATATAGACAAAACAAGAGTCCTCTGCACTCAACCCATTATCAATATATTTAAGACAGAGACATTTTGTGCATACTGCTACTGAAAAATGCCTTACCCTTTAAACAAAACAGGGATTGTTTGTCCATATATTGCAATATATTTAAGCTGGCCAACTACTTCAAAGTCATCCCATACCTGGCCAGTCTTATGCTTAATTTTCATCTGATTCATTAAGAATTCTATTGCTTCATTATACATTTTACTGGATACTGCATTTTTCAGTAGCAGTATGCACAAAATGTCTCTGTCTTAAATATATTGATAATGGGTTGAGTGCAGAGGACTCTTGTAATTTGTCTATTAAGTGAAATGTCATACGGGTTGTAGTACTAAAAGTAACCAATATCAACACTGTGCTAATAGCTGAACAAATATAAATACATTAACCAATATATGTGCCGATACCTAAGCTGATATGAATGTCTGAGCTGATAACTGTATAACCGATTAACCAATACCAATGCCGATTAACCGATACCCAAGCCGATATCAATGCATACATACAGTATCATATGTTGCAGTTTGTTTATCCCTTTGGTATGACTGGTACAGGTATCAGTTTGCTTTGAAAGCAGCTAGTAAGTTGCAGGTAAAACCTATTCCCTTTGTAAAATGTATAATGAAGCAATAGAATTCTTAATGAATCAGATAAAATTGAGCATAGGACTGGCCAGATATGGGATGACTTTGACGTAGTTGGCCATCTTAAATATATTGCAATATATGGACAAACAATCCCTGTTTTGTTTAAAGGGTAAGGCATTTTTTAGTAGCAGTATGCACAAAATGTCTTAAATATATTGATAATGGGTTGAGTGCAGAGGACTCTTGTATTTGACTACAGGTATCAGTTTGGCATTGATACAGGCAAGGTATAAGCTAGGTATCACTGGTTTTGGTTAGGTGTAACTGGTAATGGTTAGGTGTTGACACAGGTATTGAAAGGCATTCGCACAGATATCACTTAGCAATGATGTGCGGACTGGCTGTAAACTTCCAAAACTCATATTTACCTATGAGACTCGTGGATTTACCTATGGGACCTGTGGATTTATTTTTGTGTCTTTTGGGTTTGGGTTGAGTTCTTCTGATGCTCCCTCCCACACGTCACATGTCTCTGATGGCTTTTGGCTCTGGTAGCCACTATTTATAGGCAAATACCTGCCCCATCCCCTTTGATGACATCAGAGATGGGAGGGTCAGGCACAGATCTATAAATGGAGGTGCTGGCCAGGTTGGGGTTGGGAGCAGGTGGGTTAGGTCGAATTTTTGGCAACTCACACATAACTATCAGCTAATAGTGATGAGCAAATCTGTCCCATTTCACATGGCAAAAAAATTTGCAAAATGGCAAAAAAACCCCCAGAGAAACGTGTTTTTTTCACAACATACCATGCAGCAGGGGCTTTGATACAAAGGGCCCTCCTGGCAGTCACTGGAGGCCCCCTCCCAATGTCTAAACTCTCGCTCCCCCACGCGCATGTGCAAATATCACTGCGCTGCACACATGCACAAACTCCAATGCACTGCAGTTAGGTATCAAAAACATATCAGTTAGGTATTGATACATATCGGTTAGGTATCGGATACATATTGGTTAGGTATCAGCTAGGTATCAGATACATATTGGTTAGGTACTGGATACATAGAAGTATCAGCTAGGTATCAGATACATATCAGTTAGGATCAGCAAGGAATTGGATGCATATTGGTTAGGTATCGGATACATATCAGTTAGGTACGATACAGTAGCGCAACTAGAGGGGGGCGGGCCCTAGTGCATGACACGCAGCAGGGCCCCGCCCTCCTCCGTACAGCCCGCATTTTCAGTGGCGCACGGGCTGCCGGGGGGGGCCTGAGGGGGTGCGGATCCTGGCCTGCTAGCACCCCCTGCTCCCCCGGTAGTTCTGCCACTGGTACTATACATATCAGTTAATATGAGCTAAGTATCGGATACATATCAGTTAGGTATCAGATGAATATCGTTTAGTATCGATAGGTATCGAATACATATCAGTCAGGTACCGGATACATATCAGTTAGTATCAGCTAGGTGCTTCCTTGTTTCCACTGGATGTGGTGTTTCTCCCGTCACTTTTTGTAACCTTTATGGTCAGTTCCTGTACCCCGTCCTCGGTACTGGCAAACTATCAAAATCAATTAGTGGAACAGACCAGGTAAACGCAGGACTCTGCTGCAAAAATCCTTTTTATTAACACTACAGGGCACATTTACTAAGCTCGAGTGAAGGATTCGAATGAAAAAAACGTTGAATTTCGAAGTATTTTTTTGGGTACTTCGACCATCGAATAGGCTACAACGACCTTCGACTCAAACTAAAAATCTTTAGACTATTCGACCATTCGATAGTCGAAGTACTGTCTCTTTAAAAAATACTTCAACTACATACTTCGGCAGTTTAAACCTACCGAGGTACAATGTTAGCCTATGGGGACCTTCCCCAGCACTTTTCTTACATTTTTTTGATCGAAGAAAAATCCTTTGATCGATCACTTAAAATCGTTAGAATCGTTCGATTCGAAGGATTTTATCGTTTTTACTTTGATCGATCAAAGGATTTGCGCTAAATCCTTTGAATTCTATATTCGAAATCGAAGGATTTATCTTCGAGGGTTTATTAACCCTCGAAATTCGACCCTTGATAAATGTGCCTCCAAGTGTCTATAAAAAGGATTTTTACCTGGTCTGTTCCACTAATTGATTTTGAATAGTATCAGCTAGATATCGGATACAAATTGGTTAATGATCGGATACATATCGGTTCGGTACCGGATACATATCAGTTGTTATCAGTATAGGATACATATTGGTTAGGTATCAGATACATATCGGTTAGGTATTGGATACATATTGGTTAGGTATTGGTTAGGAATCAGCTAGGTATCGGATACATATCAATTAGGTACTGGATACAAATCAGTATCAGCTAGGTATCGGATACATATCAATTAGGTATGGGATGCATATTGGTTAGGTATTAGCTAGGTATTGTATATATATATCAGTAAGGTATGGATACATATCAGTTAGGTGTGAATTAGATATCCCATACATATCACTAAGGTATCGGTTAGGTATCAACTATATTTTAGTTACATCATGGTTAGGTATTGGATACATATTGGTTAGGCATTGGATACATATCAATTAGTATAAGCTAGGTATTGGATACATATCAGATAGGTATCTGATACATATTGGATTTATATTTATATTGGTATTGGTTAGGTATCAGCTAGGTATCGGATACATATCGGTTAAGTATTTGATACATATCCGTATCAGCTAGGTATCGGTTAGGTATCAAGGACAAATCAGTTATTATCATCTAGGTATCAGATACATATTAGTTAGGTATGGGATCTGTATCGATTAGGTATTGGATGCATATCGGTTAGGTACAAGATACATATTGGTTAGGTATCATCTAAGTATTGGATACATATTTGTTAGGTACAGTATAAATACATATTTAGTTTAGGTATCAAGTAGATATCAGATACATTAAGTATTGGTTAGGTGTCAGCTAGGTTTTGGATACATATTGGTTAGGTATTGGATACATATCAGTTAGTATCAGCTAGGTATCGAAAACATATTGGTTGGGAATCGGACACATATCAATTAGGTATCAGATACATATCGGTTAGGTATTGATAAATAAAGGTTAAGTATCGATACATATTGGTTAGGTATCAGCTGTAGTGGTTAGGTATTGGATACATTTTGTTCAGGTATTGATACATATCTGTTAGGTACTGGATATATATCAGTTAGTATCAGCTAAGTATTGGTTACATATCAGTTCGGTATCGGATACATATCGGTTAGTATCACCTAGTATTGGATACATATCAGTTAGGTATTAGATTTTAGAACTAATATGGATCCGATACCTATACTATTCCTAACCAATACTTATAACCAATACTTATATGGGTCCGATGCCTCTCTGATATGGATCCCATACCTATCCTATACCGATCTGATATGGATCCCATACCTAACCAATACCTATTTCATATCTATCCAATACCTAACCGATATTGATCCGATACCTATTGCATATGGTACCAATACCTAACCAATACCTATTTCATATTTATCCAATACCTAACCGATATTAATCCGATATGGATCCAATACCTAACTGATATTTATGCTATATCTATTAAATACTTTATCTATACCAGATATGGATATGGATCCGATACCTAACCTATACCTATCTGATATGGATCTAATTCGTAACTGATACCTATACGATATTGGTCGAATTCCTAACAAATACTTATCTTATATGGATCCAATACCTGCCCGATACCTACCCAATATCTATCTATCTACTATGGATCAATACCTGACCAATACCTATCCTATAGCTATATGCCATACTTATCCGCTACCTAACTGTTATCCTATCCTATATTTAAAAGTAATTGTACAAATTAAAATACTGAAAATAAAATGTTCATTTCTAATACGTCTTTTTAATGCTCTGCCAGGCCTTTACTGCAGCGGCTTTCAGTTTGTGGGCCTTTCTGTCCGAAGTTTAGTCTTCAACAAGTGAAATGCATGCTCAATTGGTTCAGATCAGGTGACTGACTTGGCCATTCAAGAATATTCCACTTCTTTGCTTTGATAAACTCCTGGGTTGTTTGGCTGTATGTTTTGGGTCATTGTCCATCTGTATTATGAAATGCTTCCCAATCAATTTAATTGCATTTAGCTGGATCTGAGCAGACAGAATTCATTCAGCTGCTTCTGTCCTGTGTCACATCATGGATAAACACTAGTGTCCCAGTGCCACTGGCAGCCATGCACGCCCAAGCCATCACACTGCCTCCGCCATGTTTTATAGATAATGTGGTATGGATCATGAGCTGTTCCATACTTCTTTCTTGCCATCATTCTGGTAGAGGTTGATCTTGGTTTCATCTGTCCAAAGAACATTTTTCCAGCACTGCGCTGGCCTTTTTAGATGTTTTTTTAGCAAAGTCCAATCTAACCTTTCTATTCTTGATGCTTATGAGTGGCTTGCACCTTGCAGTACACCCTCTGTATTTACTTTCATGCAGTCTTCTCTTTATGGTAGACTTGAATATCGATAGACCTACCATCTGTTGGTCACTTGTTTGGCAGTTTCTCTTCACCGTGGAAATCATTCTGCAATCATCAGTTCACCAGTGCTTTTTTTCTTTCTCAGGATGTTCCAAACTGTACATTTTGCCACTTCTAACATGGCAGCAATTTCTCTGTGATTTTTCTGTTTTTGCATCTTAGGATGGCTTGTTTCACCTGCATGGAGAGCTCCTTTGACCACATGTTGTCTGTTCACAGCAAAATCCACATCCAAGCACTTTTATCTGCTTCCTTGATGGACATAACAAAAGAATTGCCCACACCTGCTCATGAAATAGCCTTTGAGTCAATTGTCCAATTACTTTTGAACTCCTGGTCCAATTACTTTTGAGCCCCTGAAGAGAAGTGATTGTTTTAAAAAAAGACTTTAGTTCCTCACATTTTTATGAAATGTTTTTGTTCAACCCACTGAATTAAAGCTGAAAGTCTGCAGTTCAACTGCATCTGAGTTGTTTCATTTAAAATTCATTATGGTAATGTACAGAACCAAAATTAGAAGAAAAAGTTATCTGCCCAAATATTTATGGACCTAACTGTACCTATCCTATACCTATCCTCTACATATCCAATACCTAACTGATACGGTTCAGATACCTATCCTATCCAATACGGATCCGATACCAACCCAATCTGAATCTGGTACCGATCTGATACCTATCCTATATGGATTCGATACCTACCCTAAACCTATCCGACATGGGTCTGATACCTATCCTATACCTGACCGATATTTGTTCAAAATCTAACTAATACATATCCAATATAGATCCAATATCTTATCTCCTTTACGGCCTTAATTCGTCCTTCACCTGGACTGTTTATCACGCTGTGATCCTGAGTCTCCGAGGAAGCCCCACCCATGAATGTGGTGAAACGCACATTCGCCAAGTATGGGGAAATAAACTATACTGGGGAGAAGGAGTGGTGGATCACCATGAGGTAAACAGTCCAACCAAAGGGATTTAAAGGTGTTGTTCACCTTTGCGTTAACTTTTAGTATTACGTAGAGGGATATTCTGATACAATTTGCAGTGTGTCATTTATGTTATGAAAATATAAAGAAAAAGTACCCCGTACTTCCAAATCTTTACAAAAAATGAATAAATTTTACAATAAGTGCAATTAATTCCAAAAAGTATTACTGTAATTAGTCAAAATGATTTTTGTAAAACAGTAAATTTTTTTTACCCTAATCAAACAATTAATCATACAGAATTAATTCCAAGCTGATAATTTATTAACTATTGTCCATTCAATCTCCTTTAAACTATGTATAATGTCTTTTACTTCATAAAAATTTTCTTTGATATATGTAGTGAAAATTAGACCACTCATGAGGTGTTACATGGGGAATTAATAAAAAGGAGATTCCACAATTCCATAAAGTGCAGTTCAATAATTTAATTAATAATAAAATCACGAGAAGTAAAGTGACTGCATGCAAATTAATTAGTAATAATAATTTAAATTAATTAGACATTGAGCTCAAAATTTCTCAGTTGAAGCAAGAAAAAGGAAATTCATAGAAGGTGGACTATATTAATGTTTGCTACTTTTGGGAAACCACAAAGATGGAGAAGTCAGAATACCAGGGGGCTGTGGTCTTGGTATTTACCTTCCCTAGCTAATTCTTGTAGAACTGACTTCCCTAAAAAAACACAATCCTGGGATGCTTAGGAAAAAGAGGAGCTGAGATAAATAGAATCTTGAGCGTAATTGATCAAACCACACACAGTTAAACTCACTAAGGTATTTACCGCTAAAATCAATTCATTAAATTAATTTTAGCTGTTAAAATAAATTGTTAATGCCGACGCACATTTTGCTACTGCTTTCTCAAGGCAATGCATGCTGCCAAAGACGCAAACTATTTAAGACTTCCGCAAGTGAAGTCACATCATCTCGTGAGACTACAAACGTCATTCCGTTGTTATCATTACGCACGGTTACTTTGCTCAATCTCTGCTGTTCTTATTTACGTTACAAATAACACATGATTTCCCGACAGTCTCCTACATATATCACAGAGAAAAATGTTATGAAGTAAAAGCCATTATACACAGTTTAAAGGAAATTGAATGGACAATAGTTAATGAATTTAGTATCATCTTGGAATTACTTCTGTATGTTTAATTAATTGATTAAAGAGTTAAAGGATTAAAGATTAAATTTTTTCCAAAATGAATCAGTTAAAGGAAAACTATACCCCCAAAATAAACACTTAAGCAACAGATAGTTCATATCATATTAAGTGACATATTAAAGAATCTTACCAAACTGGAATATATATTTAAGTAAATATTGCCCTTTTACATCTCTTGCCTTGAGCCACCATTTTGTGATGGTCTCTGTGCTGTCTCAGAGATCACCTGACCAGAAATACTACAACTCTAACTGTAACAGGAAGAAGTGTGGAAGCAAAAGATAGAACTCTGTTAATTGGCTCATGTGACCTAACGTATGGTTTGTTGGTATGTTTGTGAGTACAGTGAATCCTACGATCCCAGGGGGCGGCCCTTATTTTTTAAAATGGCGATTTTCTATTTATGATTACCCAATGGCACATACTACTAGAAAAGTATATTATTATGAAAATGGTTTATTTACATGAAGCAGGGTTTTACATATAAGCTGTTTTATCTTTTTATAGAGACCTGCATTGTTTGGGGGGTATAGTTTTCCTTTAATAGTGCTGCTCCAGCAGAATTCTGCACTGAAATCCATTTCTCAAAAGAGCAAACAGATTTTTTTATATTCAATTTTGAAATCTGACATGGGACTAGACATATTGTCGATTTCCCAGCTGCCCAAGTCATGTGACTTGTGCTCTGATAAACTTCACTCTTTACTGCTGTACTGCAAGTTGGAGTGATATCACCCCCCTCCCTTCCCCCCCAGCAGCCAAACAAAAGAACAATGGGAAGGTAACGAGATAGCGGCTCCCTAACACAAGATAACAGTTGCCTGGTAGATCTAAGAACAACATTCAATAGTAAAAACCCATGTCCCACTGAGACACATCCAGTTACATTGAGAAGTAAAAACAGCAGCCTGCCAGAAAGCATTTCTCTCCTAAAGTGCAGGCACAAGTCACATAACCAGGGGCAGCTGGGAAATTGACAAAATGTCTAGCCCCATGTCAGATTTCAAAATTGAATATAAAAAAATCTGTTTGCTTTTTTGAGAAATGGATTTCAGTGCAGAATTCTGCTGGAGTAGCACTATTAACTGATGTGTTTTGAAAAAAACATGTTGACAGGATCCCTTTAAGGTAAAAAAAATTACTTCAAAAAATAATTTTTACTAATTACAGTAAACGCTTTTGGAATTAACCACACTTATTGTAAAAAATTTTGGTAAAAATTGTATTAAAAAAGTATAGGGTATTAAATAATTAGCAAATCCATTGCTCAGTTTCATTACCATACAGAAAACACACTTTATGGTGTCTTCCTTGTCCCACGAAAAAAGCCTGTCTATGGGCTTATTATTGTTTAGTATAGTATAGAACTGTTTGGACAACGTCTACACGAACGTGCGTGGCGCCTACAAAGCCTTTGCGCGCCCACATAGGTTCCTCCGACCACCGGACAGTGATGTTATCACCTACATACATATCGCTGCTCAAACGCACAAAACCAGCCAGAAAAACCATCACAGTCTGGCCGAGTGGAGTTGTGAAAGCACTTCAGGACTGTTTCGACTGCACAGATTGGAAGATATTCAGGGAGGCTGCTACCCACAATGGCTCCATCAACTTGGAGGAGTACACAGACTCTGTGACCTGCTACATCAACAAATGCATAGAGGATGTTACCGTCTCCAAAACTGTCACCACGAGAGCCAACGAAAAACCTTGGTTTACAGCAAAGGTTCGTGCACGGCTAAGAGAGAGAGATGCCGCTTTCCGATCAGGGGACAGAGTTGCTCTTAAAATAGGCAGGGCCAACCTCTCTCGAACCATCCGACAAGCAAAGCAGGAGTACACACTGAAGATTCAAAATCATTTCGACAACTCAAAAGACTGGCAAGGCATTCAGGCTGTCACACAGTACCAGCCTGCGCGGAGCAGCAACGACGAACACGCCACACTCCCAGAGGAACTGAACAAGTTCTATGCACGGTTTGACGCGCTAAAGAGCAAAAGAGCCTGTGAGGAAAGCCACACCTCCTCTCACCGACCAAGTCATCTGTCTACCCACAGCTGATGTGAGGTGAACCTTAACCAAGGTTAATCCATGAAAGGCTGCCGGACCAGACAACATTCCTGGTCGTGTGCTCAGAGACTGTGCTGATCAGCTGGCTGACGTCTTCACTGACATTTTCAACACATCGCTAAGACAGATGATCATCCCCACATGCTTCAAGTCCACCACCATCATTCCAGTGCCAAAGAAATCTTCAGTAACCTGCCTGAATGACTACCGCCCTGTTGCACTAACCCCGGTCATCATGAAATGCTTCGAGAGACTTGTGATGGCACATATCAAGAGCACCCTTCCCCGCTCACTGGACCCACTACAATTTGCATATCGGCCAAACAGGTCAACTGAGGATGCCATATCTTCTGTTCTCCACTCTCACTAACTCATCTGGACAAGAAAGACAGTTATGTGAGAATGCTGTTGTACACATTGCTGACACATGACTTCATAGCTAGACACAGCTCGAACCACATCATCAAGTTCGCCGATGATACAACTGTGGATGAGGTTCAGCAGCTGGCAGTGTGGTGCAGTGAGAACAACCTGTCACTGAATGTGTATAAAACGAAAGAGATGATCATCGATTTCAGGAGAACTCTCCCTGCTCACACACCACTCAACATCAATGGCTCCACAGTAGAAACAGTAAAGAACACCAAATTCTTGGGAGTCCACATCTCTGATGACCTCACCTGGACAACCAACACCGCCTCCATCACCAAAAAGGCTCAGCAACGTCTTCACTTCCTAAGACGACTGAAACGGGCCAGCCTTCCACCTCCCACCCTCGCAGTGTTCTACAGGGGCACAATATAGAGTGTCCTGACGAGCTGCATCTACATCTGGTACAGTAGTGCCAGCTCTGCTGACCGGAAAAGTCTACAGCTGGCAACATCATTGGAGTGGCTCTTCCATCACTGCAGGACATCTTCCACAAGCGCTGTGTAAGAAAGGCCTCCTGCATTGCACTGGACTCCACACACCCCCTCACACGGACTGTTCACGCTGCTCCCATCCGGCAGATGCTTTCGTGGTATTAAAGCCCGAACAACCAGGCTGCGCAAAAGCTTTTTTCCGCAAGCTATCAGACTCCTCAACTCACTGCCTGCCCTCCCACTACATTCCAGACACACCTGAACTGTGAACTTAACTTTGTGAACTGTTAATTTATTTGCACAATTCTAAAGGTTTACACATGTATATATCCAATTTCTGCCTATATATTGCACATTTCATGTTTACATATTAATTGTGTATTTTTAAGTGCCTTTTTGTGATATGTACTAGCTGGAGCCACGTCGTCTCATCTCACTGTATATTCATATACTGCTGAGATGACAATAAAGTTTACTTTGACTAGTCTTAAAATTCCTTGTTGGAGTGTTCAGCAGGAAATACTGGAGCATTGCAAGAATCCTGTTGAACTGGCACAACAGACTTTCTGAATGCATACAAACTGAGGTTATCCAGTGGTTGAATGTTGGAAAAAAAAATACACATCAGTGAAACATCTTGATATGTGATCTTGTAAAGATTTTGCAGAACTTATAACAATAAACTTTATTTATATTTAAGCAGGTGCTTGAATGCTGATGCACACATGTTCCAAATAAATATCTCAAAACATGAGCTGGATACACCTGGGCATTTAGGGCAGAACTACATGGGTGATTTACATACGTTACGACGCGAGGCGACGAAAGCTGGCGTCAAGTCGGATGGGCTGAAAATAAGGTAAGTTATAGAAATGTCAGGTGTTGCCGCAGCGTGCATCTGATACGACTGTCGGATGCAGACTCGACATACAGCATCTGCATTCGACAGTTGTGTCGGATGTACGCTGCGGCAACACCCAACATTTCTATAACTTACCTTATTTTCGGCGTATCCGACTTAACACCAGTGTTTCGCCGCTTCGGAACGCATGTAAATCGCCCATGTAGTTCTGCCCTTATAAGGATTTGTTGAAGTGGCAATAGACCCTTTGCAAAAGGATGAGATCCAGCGGCCTAATGATGGTGCAATTATATTCCAGTTAAACACTTTAATTTAGGAATTGCTTTTAACCTTGAATGTTGGAAATCAATTGTGCATATTAATGAATTTGGAATTATGAAATTTGGTGTGGGCTTACTGTATGAATGAAGAGAGAGTGTCAGACAGTGTGAGTGTGTGTTTGTGTGTGTGAAGGCAGACTTAATTGAAGCTACAGGAGGAAGTGTGCATCAGCATAACAGATCCAGATCCTTCCAGGTAGGAATTACAGGTAACAACAGACACATAGTTTCCATGCATCTGGTGCTGCCTAGGGTCCCATAGACAATCTTGCATAACAGCCCGCTCCTGCACCCCGAAATGCTGCAGAATTAAGCTACAATTTGTCGCATGTCAGTAATTTTATGCAGAGAACATAGATACAATGGGTATAGGTACATTTGGCATTAAAACTGTTAATATATTAATCATGGGTGAAGAGGACCTCTCATCTTGGTATGGATGTCACAACGTCATTGCACCTTCCACCCCATGGTCTAAAATTGTATAGCAACGCACAACTTTACCTTTTTTGCTTAATTATAAGAAAAAATAAGCGCACACACACACAAAACCCAGTGATTAATGAAGTTGCTTTATTTGGTGGCTGCGCTCCTGAAATTTGCATCTTGTATTCTTTGAATTTTATTAATACTCTTTCCCAGTTCTGCATCAAATAAAATATATGCCTTACAAATAAAAAGGCAACAAAAGCTTTGCAGTGCTTTTGCACAGCTTTATTCTTCACTGGGTTTCAACATTTTCTCTTTGCCCTAATTTCTTTGGTCACTCAACGCACATGGACCAGCCAGCTTCCAGTTACAACAGCAATGCCCCTCAAATGGGCTTATTTGATTCCCTTTTAAAATAGAATAAATTAGCTTGACATCTAAGTAGATTTCAAAAAAAGTTTAGTGAGAACTATATTGTTTTTGGGAGCTGCTCTCTCATGTGTTTACACATATGTTTGCATGTGCTTAGTTTAAAATGTATGCTTATTTATGAACACATTCACAATTCAAAAGTAGACCAATAATTACACACACGCACATTTATAGATATCCATACAAATTTATATATAGACATCCGAATTGAACACAATGTATCTGAATAACGATATAGATGAACCAGCTAGTTGAGAAAAGACAAAATTGTGTTTAATAGTTGGTTGGTAACTCAATATACAATGCTGGTTAGTGTTCTGCTCCCCTTATTAACAGCCCTGCAAAGAGGAAACAATGGTGCCGAGATCAAATGACTGTGGATGTTACAGAACTGCTGTGAAGTGTCCATGGTGCTAAAATAATGCATACAATAATCTTTAAAAAAAGCATTGCATGATATTTTTAAACAATTATTGTCAAATACAGTACAATCTGGACAACAGAGGCAATAGTCCCTCCTACTTAACAACACACATGCAGTGAGGGACTTCAAGAAAATCAACTAGAAAGGATGCAGGAGTGCAGGGAGAATAAGGGAATTCTTGAAGTAATGAACACATCACAATACTGTACCTACTTTATGTAGCCTACAGAATATAGTACGCAAGTCAATT
The DNA here is from genome assembly GCF_017654675.1 of Xenopus laevis. Taxonomy (NCBI): domain Eukaryota; kingdom Metazoa; phylum Chordata; class Amphibia; order Anura; family Pipidae; genus Xenopus; species Xenopus laevis. Next base: position 110,555,361 of record NC_054371.1, on the reverse strand, counting down.
CATACTTAATTTTTTTAGATCAAATGCATGGTGCTGCTACTCAACCTCCTAATCTGATAATATAATATTGTTTACATTGTTTTTGTACATATCCAGCTCTAACCGGAAGGCCAATCTGTAGCAGTCTACACAATGCAGCTGCTGTTATTGCTGAACTGATGTTAGAGGAGGCCTCAGGTATGATATCTCAATCAATAAGACAAGGGTATTTCTTTTTTCTGAGCCAACAGTTATTATTTCATTTGCAGACAATAGCAAATGTACATGCTAGGGAGAACTGGTAAGAGACACAACACTTCCAGAGCACTAGACTAACTGTTGGGAAGTGGGGTGAAATCAGGTAGAGTGATACCCTTGATGACTACTAAGCAGTGAAAATAAAAGACATAAAATGAATGGTCTGTAATTTCTTCAAATGAGAGATCACCTTAAGGAGACACATTTGGAACTGGATAAAAAGCCAGTGAGAAAGACACCCTAACAATGACTATACTGTAATGAATACAGACTATGGAGCAGTCCCAGGCTTGCTTGAAAGGAGTGAAAAAGCTCCTAAATCAGATAGCCCTCCAATGAAATTGGGTCCTTGAAACAAGCAATATTCCTAATCCAGCGACTGAACGGAGTGGATTCCGAAAACTGCAGCTGGATGCCTGGCTCCAACCTCTGGTTAACCGAAAGGAAGGGAAAGTGAATGGTTAAAAAGGATAATTTTTGGGAAGGGATTCTTCGGCAAAAGCCCAGATAAGGTCAGGTCCAAATCACAGGTTCTGACAGCACTGCAATTTGCTGGATTTCTGTCCATCCGTGGTTGGAGGGACACTGATATCCACCACATTGTTACCAGGAGACTCATCATGAGCTGACCTATCTGCAATCTGTTTCTGTGACACTATGCGGTAGATTTCTAAAGAAAGAAAAAGGTATAGTTAACTCTGTTTGAATTAAGAACAAATATCGAGTAAAATGTACAATACAAAAGCTAGAAATGTGGATGCTCCTTTGGCTAAATTCACACATGTATGGCATATTCCGATACATAGTCTGTTTATTTTTCGGCCTCATTAGCAAAATATAGGAGAGAAAGCTTCTGAAGCGTAGTACTACAGTAGGGGTTAAACCAAACGGGCAACCAGAAAGAAAAAGAATGAGGTTGACTACAATGACTACAACTGCAAAATAACACTTTTCTGCTGTCCAGAAAATACATACACCAATGAGCACATAATGCAGAAGCATTTCAACATGAGGGAGTTGTTTAAAAACACTTCCAGCCGAAGGGAGGGGGGGGGGGAATGGTCTGTTTGGTTAGAGACAGACCATCATGGATGCCTCACAATCTGAGTAATCAGGGCAGGGGCGTAAATATAGAGGAAGCATACCCTGGGCAGGGGGGCCCAGGAGTGTAGGGGGCCCAGTGAGACAATAATTAATTAGCAATTTTAATATATCTTGGTAAAATAGGCCAACTTATAAATTTTGGGGCCCTAAATTGAATTTGCTATGGGGCCCAGTAACAACTAGTTACGCCACTGAATCAGGGTATGCCTTTATGTAATTATTTTGGCAGTTCAGATAGTGTTCATGTAGCTTTTGTAACATAAGTCCCGGCGAATAAGTTAATTTTCCATTTACAATGTTTAATGCATTTGAAGGTTAAATATAAAAGTTTTTACAATAAAATAAGGCTGTGCAAAAACCCTGAATTCCCATATTACCTGTCAAGATGTTCTTGAAGGCTTCCTCCACATTTGTTGAATCAAGTGCAGAAGTTTCAATGAATGACAGATTGTTCTTTTCTGTAGAAAAAAAAAAAAAAGATAATAGCATATGATGTTAAAGTAAAGTTGGTGGAAGTCTCTGTGCCTAACTTACATATTCCCAAACTGTAAAGATAGGGTTCAGAATGTGAGAATATATTCAATGCCTATTAGGATGATATCACAATAGTGCTTTTTTCTGTCAGCAATGTGGGCCTCTTTACGGCCACCTCAAGTATTATCAAAAGAAAATGGATTTGTAGAATTTTGTCGCAACCAGATAACATTCATGAAACACTCACAAACAATAGCCTTGTCACTGCTTAATTATTTATTTCATGTTTTCTTTTTCTTTTTTTCATTCTGCCCGTCTTTACTTAAAGGGGTGGTTCACCTTTACATTAACTTTTAGTATGTTATAGAATGGCTAATTCTAAGTAGGGATGCACCGAATCCAGGATTTGTCTTTTTTCAGCAGGATTTGGATCCGAATTTGTATATGCAAATTATGGAGGGAAATTGCGTAACTTCCCCCTTTAATTTGCATAAGCAAATTAGAATTTGGTCAAATCTTTCACGAAGGATTCGGGGGTTCAGCTGAATCCAAAATAGTTATTCGGTGCATCCCTAATTCTAAGCAAATTTTCAATTGGTTTTTCTTTTTTTTTTTTTTTTTTAGAATTTTTGAAATATTTACCTTCTTCGGACTCTTTCCAGCTTTCAAATGGGGGTCACTGACCCCAACAAAAAACAAATGCTCTGGTAGGCTACAAGTGTATAGTTATTGCTACTTTTTATTACTCATCATTCTATTCAGGACTCTCCTATTCATATTCCAGTGTCTTATGCAAATCAGTGGATGGTTGTTGTAATTTGGACCCTAGCAAACTGAAAAGCTGCTGAATAAAAAGCTAAATAACAAAAACCACAAATGAAAAATTAAACCAATTGCAAAATGTCTCAGAATCTCACTCTCTGCATCCTACTAAAAACAGATGAAAAACATCAGATGAAAACTTTTTATTTTTAGCCATTCTCCTTATTAACTTTTCTCTTCTGATCACATTCTCTCAATTCTATTTTACTCACAAATTTTCTTTTAGGTGTGCACTTCTCGTGTTTCTACTAACCTCCCTTACTGTGTTTTTCCCCATTCCTTTGGCTTCTGATTTCACATTCTTATTCAATTGCCTCAGGTAAATAGACACAGAGCTTTATTATTACCAATGCACTGCACTCTGGCAGGTAACAGAATGGGGTAAATGCTCTTCCCCACATATCACTGCTTCCCCTATTAAATGTATTAGAATCACTATGCCTTAAAGTAACCGTAACATCAAAAAATTAAAGTGTTTTAATAAAAATATAATACAGTGTTGCCCTGCACTGGTAAAACTGCTGTGTTTGCTTCAGAAACACTATTGTTTATATAAATAAGCTGCTGCGTAGCAATGGAGGTAGTCATACAAAGGAGAAAAGGCTCAGGTTCCGCAGCAAATAAGCTCTGCAGAACATAATGGTGTTATCGGTTATCCACTATTTAACCTGTGCCATGTAGACTTTTTTCCCGATTTCCGTCATTGATACACAACAGCTTGTTCATATGAACTATAGTAGTGTTTCTGAAGCAAACACAGCGGTTTTACCAGTGCAGGGCAACAGTGCATTATATTTTCATTGCTTACACACACTTTTTTTGGTGTTACTGTCCATTTAAGCACAGGAAGCACTTACAGACTAACCATAGCAAATGCTGCGGCAAGCAGTGAGTACAGTTTTCACTGCTGCCATTAGCCGGATGGCAGCAGTAATCAAAACTTCCACATGACTAAAGTCTTTTATGCTCTACTGCAACTTTCACAAACTATTCTTGACTATATACTTTAAAACAATAACAAGGAAAAGAGTTGTTAAGTATGCTATTAAACAATAGCACTCAGAAAACAGTAAAAGAAGAACTTTTAGCGTATCACAAAAAGGATTGTATATTACCTGCAAACGCCCTTGCCTCATCTGTGGGGACTGCACGGAGATGACGCAAATCACTCTTGTTCCCAACCAGCATTATTACAATGTTGTTGTCTGCATGGTCTCTTAATTCCTTCAGCCAACGCTCTACATTCTCGTAGGTCAGATGTTTAGCAATGTCATAAACTAGAAGAGCACCCACAGCACCCCGATAATAACTACAATAACGGGGAAGAAATAAGGTTATAAAAAATGCAATCAGTTTTCATAGACAAATCAAATAAAACTACATAACAAATGGCACTACATCTAAATTAAGTGAGCTTCAAAGAGAACCACTATCTATTCGCTCTGACCCTTTAATTTAAATAAAGAGAGTGCAGGAACTGTATAGCATCTATAACAAACAAAAGTATTCCACAATGCTGGAAAATTTTAAAAAAGGACAAGTTCTTAGACCATGGTTGGTGGCCAGAACTGCCTAGGCATAAGTATTAAGAGCAATATGTATTCTAAAAAACTGTCTTTTCTCAATAATACAATTAAGAATACAATTAAAAAAATAACAACCGATTCCAAGACGCCAAAGCAGACCCCCGCTTTAAAACATGGCACTCTAAAGGTCTAACAATGATTGGGTCACTTCTCAATCCTAATACCGGCACAATATACAAATTCCCAGAACTACAATCCACACACGACCTTCCTCACAACCACATCTTTGCATATTTACAGATAAAAAGCTATGTGGAGCAGGTAATTCGGGGCATAAAGCCACAACTAACAAATAACCCACTAGATATTTTAATAAAGGCAAACAAGGGAAGATTACTCACAGCATCCACAGTATACACCATTATTAAACCAAAAATAGACTATAACCTACGTGCAGAAGGAATTTCGAGATGGTTAAGTATCATTCCAAATATCACAGCAACACAAATTACAACAGCGTACACAAAACGTACAAAAACCCTATCAGCAATATACTTCCAGGACGTGGCTCTTAGACTCCTCCACAGGGCATATGTGTCACCCAAAATAGCACATAAGATAGGCCTAACGCAGACACCTAACTGCACAAAGTGTAACCATTCGGAGGCCACACAAGAGCATGCTCTGTGGTCATGCACAAAACTAGACACTCTTTGGAACCTAGTACTGTCACATATCGCAAACCTGTGTGATATTAAGGCAACACGGATAAACCCACAAATCCTATTGGGACTATACTCGGCACCCACCAACAATACTATCAAAGGTAATATCAGACTAGCTGACATAATGGTATTAACTGCAGTCAAGACCATCTTAGAGTTCTGGACCAACACTCAACCCCCCCCAACACAGCTATGGGAGCGCAAACTATTATACACAATGCAACTCCAATGGGTACTAGCGCTACAGGACAAAGAGTCCAAAGGTTCCCACTTCTTTGATATTTGGCACAAATATCTAGACACTGAAAGGACAAAAATACCATACGCTACTAGCACCCTTCCGATACACTAAATGGTGGCCAGAAGCCTCCCTCAGGGGGGAACTACATGACAGTTAATGAATGCAAAAAGTAAAAAAAAAAAAAAAAAAAAAAGTAAAAACTCGCCTCCTCCTCTAATGCTCAAACCCCACACAAGGTGCTCCACCCTGAGAAGACTACGATAAACATGGAAAAGGAAAATACCCTCCCCCCTCTCCTTCTCTCTTTCTCCCCCCTCCACTCTCATCTTTCTTTGTATGTACATTGCTACTCTCATGTCAAATGTACGATACCGTGCAACTCTGACTCAAAAAGTGGTGATATGACAAGTGACTAACACCGCAAATCGAGTATAAACACTTTCAATGCTAAGGCGTTCATAATGTAACAACAAATAGATAATGCACGGTTCTTGAAATGTCACCTCTGCTACATGTATGTATTTTATTTTATTTCTGAAAACAATAAAACAGTTGTATAAAAAAAAAAAGAATACAATTAAAATGTAGCTTATATGATGCATTACCATTAGGAGAGGTTACCAGCACACAAAGTCTAATTTCACATAAGTAACGTTTTCTCTACTGGTGATCTGCTAATTCAGCTCCCTTCTTCTCCAACTATGTTTTTGGGGACAGGGAGGCAAATTCCCACCAGGTGTGCATTGAAAGCACTGTTGGAGTTACCAATGTGTGTGACAATAGTCTTTTTTTAATTTTTTTCTTAATTCTCATATTAGTTAACCCATAGTAACCAAAAAGGTATTTTCTGAGCAAATGCTATATGCGGACTACTATGGGTGATAAATCCTGTAGCAAACTGCATTTTTTATCACATTTCTCCATTTCCACATTTTATCACATAAAACAACAAAATCACATGGACAATGAACATTTAAAAAAACGTTCTAGCTAGAGGTATTGTGTATATGTGCGTTTACCAGCAGCTTGCCTCTCCGTGTCCTCCACTGTGCTTGTAATGCACAATCCACTCCAAAAAACAAACAACGGAATACCCATAAATGTAGGCTCTTCAGTGTTAATACACTGGTACATTATGTGTTGTCACCATGGGTTCAACATGTGCCAGGCACATAAAAGGATTAAGCTTATTTTACCATTTTAGGAAAACACTTAAAGGGGATTTAAAGACAAAAAAAAATAAATTCAAATTTTTACTTTCTTTAATGAAAAATACATCCATCTCCAATATACTGTAATTTAAAAATGACTATATGCAGTGAAATCCCCCCCCCCCCATCATTTACTTCTCTGATTGCTGCAGATAGGAAACTTCAGACATTCCCTAACTGAAAGGATCATACTTTCAAACTGCAGGGGGAGGGACTTCCCAGAATTCGAGCAGCTTTGCTTGTCTCCCTGTAGAACAGCCGGCGACCGTGTAGTAAAGATTCATGTCTGCAGCCGTCAGAGCAAGTAAATGAAGGGGGAGTTTCACTGCATAGAGAGTCAGGTTTCTTATAAAAAATTTATAGATTTTTTAATTGAAATATATTAGGGATAGGTGTCTTCTTCAGTTAATAAAGTAAAAATGTTATTTTATTTTTGCCTTTACATCCTCTTTGTCCCACTCCAGCTGCAGGGACAAAGATCATGGAGCCAGATTTAAACAGATAAAGTAGGATTCTGTTTGGAGGATTTTTTTTGCTGCAGCCACTGGTTCTGGAGAGTTGGAGAAAGTTTGTATTAAACAATACAAAAACTATAAGATCCACATTAGATTACATGACATTACAGGACCCAGTGCAGTCTGCATATTCTGATTATTAATCAGTCTTGCTGGATCAGCTTCTATGGCAGATATTTGACTTGTGCGGTTTTGATAATTTATGACGATCCCTAAGCAGTAGTCCAGACCACACTGAGCATGTGCACATAGTATTGGGTGTCTTAGAACTCACGCAGATGTGATGGCTCTGTATCTCTCCTGTCCAGCTGTGTCCCAGATCTGAGCCTTTATAGTCTTTCCATCAACCTGGATACTCCTGGTGGCAAATTCAACTCCAATGGTACTTTTACTCTCCAAGTTAAATTCATTACGGGTAAAACGAGACAGCAGGTTACTTTTGCCTACTCCAGAGTCTCCAATCAAAACAACTGTTAAAAATAAAATAATACAGTTTATATATTAATATTAAACAAAGTTAAAATAAAACTGCATATCATACCAAATCTGCATTATTAACTCTCACAGTTAGTACTGTTATATTAATTAGTTTATAACCTGTAGCAAAAAGGAATGTTGCCTCATACCTATTCTTCTACCAACCATTGTTCTTTGTTATGCAATAGCTGCAATACGAAAAAAACCTTTCCTGCTCATATTAAATGTGGGTATTTCCCAAGCATCTTTATTTTCACAGTAATGGTGGCAAGGGGAGGATAGAATTAGCAAATTTATTTAGTATCACAAATGAATATTTAAAGCAAGTTTTTCCGCATACTTTTACTTGAATTTCCCCAATGACGTATGCCACTACCTTTTTGGTTTAGGGCACCAGTTAAAGTCCCAACTACATTAACTGTTTATTATTTAAATTGTTGAGTTGAACACTTATTTATAGGAGGACTGAATACTGGTTAGGTTAACAGAAAAAGAAATACTGGAAACATCTATTTAAGTTGCAATGGTTATGAGATGTAACCAATACACTAGAAAAATAAATACATGTACACAATCAGCCAGGCCCAAACTGGTAATCTGAAGATTGTGGCAAATGCCAAAGGGAGTGCTATAAAATTTCATAGTCAATCACTACTTATTGGGCTGGTGTGGGGCTGTTTGAGCCTCTATGTACTTGAAATCCCAGGGCCTATTTTGAATCCCACTCAGTTACTATACATGATAACAATAAATATCTTTTTAAACTTTCTCCCATTTTAGAAGTCCTGTGATTATTCCGTTAAAGAAACATGAGCTTAAACACTGTAAGAACAAGACTAAATTTATGGGTTTATGTAATTTACAATTCTGCCCAGTTAACGGCAAAAAAATGGCTTGAACTTTGCCTAGGACAACTGCCATTGACTTCTACATGAATTTGCCAGCTTTAAGATTCCAAAGTTTTACATTCAAGTTTTTACAAACATTTGTAAGTTTTTGTGCAAAAAAAATAAATTAGAAAAATCGTGAAAATTTTAACTTTGATAAATCACCCCCATAGTGTTAAAATATCCACTCTATTCTGGGGCAAGCTGCAATTTAATGAAGCTACATCATAATATCGTCAACAATTCATACATGCAAATTTTGCTTTATTAGTTGCAACCAGCCGTGCAAAGAATAGCAAGGGGCTACAAATATGGCTTTCTAAATTTACAAATACAGGTAACTATAGAACCCACTAAAATATATAATGAATGTACATGTCATTCATTATACAAAGAATTGTTTGGTTTAATAAAATATACTATCATATATACTACCATAATTTATTTTAGAAGTTTTCTTAATGATTTGCCTTCTTCTTTCCAACTTTCAAATAAGGGTCACTGACTAAAAAACAAATGTTCTCTAAAGACACAAATGTATTGTTATTACTACTTTTACTCATCTTTCTTTTCAGGTCCTCTCCTATTCATATCCCAGCCTCTTACGCTAATCAATGCATGGTTGCTAGGGTAAGTGGACACTAGCAACCAGATTGCCCTGAAATAGCAATCTGGAGGGCTGCTGAATAAAAAGCTAAATAACAACAACAAAAAAAAAAAAAATACTACAAAACGAAGACCAATTGCAAATTTTTCAGAATATCCCACTCTACATATAGGAGATAAGTTTGCAAGTATTAAGAAATCCATACAACCTCTGACAGAAAGACTGTTGGTGGTTTCATACAACTAATTAGGAGGAGAAAAATAGGGTCAACACACCCTACGCCATCATACCCGAAAATGCACAGCACTAATATTATTCAGTTGAATGGGAGTTTGCATGACCCTGGGATTGATGCCTGGTTTTCTTAAGAATTATAAACAAACTATTCTTTCCTAAAACATACCGGTAATTTACAGATAACCTTACTAATACATACATTCCAGCTTACCTATGAAAGCCAGAGGGTGTTGAACGTCTATATACTAAGACGACCAGCCTCATTTTATATTATATACTAGGGATGCACCGAATCCAGGATTTGGTTCAGGATTTGGCCTTTTTTAGCAGGATTCGGATTCGGCCTAATCCTTCTGCCAGGCCGAACAGAATCCAAATCCTAATTTGCATACATAAATTAGGGATGGGGAGGGAAATCGCGCGACTTTTTGTCTCAAAACAAGGAAGTAAAAAATGTTTCCCCTTCCCGTCCCTAATTTGCATATGCAAATTAGGATTCGGTTCAGCCAAATCTTTCTTGAAGGAATCCAAAATAGTGGATGCAGTGCATCCCTATTATATACGCAAACGGTCATCATTATCAAAACAATAATTTATTCATTCAAAAATAGGCCACTTGAACTGGACTTTAGCACTATTTCCATGCATTTCCTTGTAAATCTTGCATTAGCAAGGTGCATGCATTTTAATATACTATTTCTAAGTGTTAATTTTATGCCAATATGTAAAAAATATTTGTCAAGCAGGCTGCCCGGAGGGCCCCATACGGTTTCACAGGTTGATAAAAGCATTCTACTGTGTCTGGCGAGGCCAAATTGACAGCTTTCGGCCAGTGTATGACCTCCTTATGTTTAGAACATAGGTAGCAGGGAAACGTACTCAAATATAATTACTTCAGACTATCTATAAGCCTATTAAGAGCGTTTAAGGTACTGGCTGCATATTTCAGACATGCCAAAGCAGGTATCACAGAGAAGCAACAGAAGGTAAACATAAAGGGGAAAGTCAAATTTAAATGTAATTTAGAATATCCATGTAAAACTATATGCTATAGATAAACCTTTTAAAAGGAGTAGAGTCGTTTTGAGGTTAATCAATTAAAGTTCCCATTTCAGGTCCAACATTTGGTCAGGGCCCCCTTGGCTCATAATATGATGACGTATGTGAAAACATTGCGGTTACAAAATATAAATGGCTAACCCAAACCTTACCAATGTTTGGATCAGAATGGGGGTCCAGGGAGGGTAACTGAGAGAATAAACATATATGTCCAAGTGGCCACCCTCAGACAAAATATGACCCTTCAAAAGATTTTTTTTTTTATCCCAGTCTGCTCAAGGGTGCCACAGACTTCATGTACCATAATTTTATTATAAAATCGATATACAAAGTGGCATCGTGAATAACTGGCCCTATTAATTGTAAACAATGGATTGCACTGCTTTTACGGACAAGAAAGGGCTTGAAAAACTGCTGGTTTTTTTCCTAGGAAATGAGTAAGAAATATGATCACTATGTGCAGATACAGCAGAAAACATATCCAGAATGTAAAAATAAAGCCATGAAGGATTATTACTGATTTGGACATGAAACACTGGGCCAAAAGAGCATTAAAGGCCTACACAGATCCATGAGTAAAGAACCCATCAATACATCAAAAGAGATTTAATCAGTTAGTTAACAAAATCTGTATTTTATATTCTTACAGGAAGTCCAGAGATCATTAGGGGTTCAAGAACAAAAAGTATTTTATGTTTTAATACTATACAGGTATAATTGTTCTATTCCCTATGGTGCAATGCCTGCCACCCCAACATACCATCTGAGTTCAAAATATAAATTGTGCCAAAATGCAATGATAGGGTGCCAGGAATCTAGAAGGGATATGATGTCATACTGCAGAGCTGATCTCAAAATACCATTCAAGACGGCAAGTGAAGCGGAACAAACATGTTCACAGGATGTCACAGTACATGTCCCAGTAACGTCAGTGACAATATTGAGAATCCCAGGACTGCGGCCTGACTGACAACTAAACAATACTAATGGGCATCACGCACACCTCCGATACTAGCCAAAATCGTATTACATCAGCAGGGAACGTCATTATCCAGACTGCGGCCTTCCAGCTGCTAAAGGGTTACACTCCCCAGGCTATTGCACGTACAACGCAGCTAAGCTTATCTCGCCTATACTGCAGCCTTATCCTCCTCCGAATACTAGTAGAGGAAAACTCCATTAACCAAAGGCCAAGGCATAGCGGCCTACCCAACACAAATGAACCCTGAGCGCCAACCCATGATACCTTTAAATAAATAATCGTATTCGTCATCTCTGGCTCCCATTTTTTCCAAGCGGCCTTGTCCCGGTAACAAACAAGCGACAGTCCCGGTAAAGCAGCGATATGAACACTGAGTTCAGAGGCAGAGCGAAATGTTTGAATGACCGGCGAAATAGCCAATCCTAAACCACAACACTAAAACAGATGGATTAAATGACAGTCACGAGAGCCAATACCAGTAGGACCAGGCTCTTTCCCCCTTTGAAGGGCGGGTTTAGTTCTTAAGTGAGACAGACGATAGTATAGCGTTTATGGCGAAATGGGAGGGATAAAAAACGTGAACATATTACAGGCTAGCTGAGTTGCAGGAAAGGCGTAGGTTAAGCCAATCACAGCTCGACGCGATGTGATTGATATAGCAATCGACCAAGGGAGGGGCGGATAACGAGTTGCAGGTATGGGTTGCGTAGGCATCAGTCATTGAGGCGTGGTATGTAGGCTGGCCTCGGATAGTTCTGCTTGCTTTCTCAGCTGTTTATCCTGCAACACAGTATTAGTTTCATAAACCGTACTCCAGTACCTCTCCAGTATAGTTTTTGAACATAGCTATATTCTCTAAAGGGTTATTTATAAGGTGTGCACAAAATAATTAGTCACGTCACGTGCCCTAAAGTAAAACGCAGTGTTTGGGAAGGGATGTGACCACATTTCCTGACTTGCTTTCCTGCTTCCTTATTATTTCCTCAGATGTAACTAATTTATTTGTGGCTGATGGATTCCAGTCAACACATGAATCGAATTTGAGGTGTTGGATTCCAGGTCTCCAAGAGGACACTGCTGCTATGTGTAGGGTTTATTAAAGTGCTGACATATAAAGCATATTTACAAAATATATGTAGGAGAATTATTTATCAAATATCACTTCTGGCTCTTTTGCATTTGGACACTTTTTACTGCACCTTCTCTTATAACCCCAACTTTTCAGCACAGGGCGGTTAAGCCATTTTCAAAATCTGGCCAATAGGCTGGGGCAGCACATTGTCGCATCTTTAAATGGGTTGTTCACCTTTGAGATATCTTTTAGTATGATGTAGAGAGTGATATTCCGAGATAATTTGCAATTTGTTTTACTTTTTTATTATTGAAGGCTTTTGAATTATTTAGCTTTTTATTCAGCAGCTCTTTAATTTGCATTTTAAGCAAACTAGGGCCCAAATTACGATAGCAACCATGCGTTGATTTGAATAAGAGACTGGAATATGAATAGGAGAGAGTCGGAATAGAAGGATCAGCAATAAAAAGTAACAATAACTACATTTGTAGCCTTACAGAGCATTTGTTTTTTTAGAAGGGGACAGTGACACCAATTTGAAAGCTGCAAAGAATCAGAAGGAAAAAGACAAATAACTGTAAAAATTAAATAATTAAACTATTTTGGATTCGGCTGAACCCCCGAATCCTTCTCATAAGATTCGGCCGAATACCGATCCGAATCCTAATTTGCATATGCAAATTAGTGGTGGGAAGGGGAAAACCTTTTACATTTACTTGTTTTGAGACAAAACCTCAAAATGTCACGCAATTTCCCTCCCTGCCCCTAATTTGCATATGCAAATTAGGATCCGGATTCGGTTCGGCCAGGCAGAAGGATTCGGCCGAATCCTGACGAAAAAGGCCGAATCCTGCATTCGGTGCATCCCTATAAATAATGAAAACCAATTGAAAAGTTGCTTAGAATTGGTCATTCTATAACATACTAAACATTACTTTAAAGGTGAACCACCCCTTTAATGAATTTTATATTGATTTATTCTTTTACCTCCTTATGGAGGCACTATAGCACTTTTTTAGCACCTGCACTATTAGATCTGGTGCACTAGCATCTGGGCTAAAAGCACAGATCTGGGTGGGTGTGTGGGGGGGATTTGTAGCCCTTTCCCCACTGAACCCTGGCCCTATGAGGACACACCTAGTTGCTAGGAGGTCCACTGGTTATCCTCCCCACACCCTGAAGTCTTTTGGCTGGAAGGGGAGAGACAAAGGGACCCCTCTAGCCTTGCGGCGAAAGGGGTCTATAGACCCTTGTCTCCTGTGGGGCTTTTGGCTGGGGAGGTTGTCTTATGTGAAGGAGAGTCTGAAGAACTCTGGATCCCTTTGCACCTTTTGGATGGCGACCTAGATGTTTTTGGACTTGTGCACCATTCAGCACTCATGTCTGCACTTTTATGGTATACATTTTTGCACTTGGGTGATAGAAGCACACTTGGGCTTCAATAAAAAAAAATCACTATAATGTGATGAATGCTATTTAGCAGTATTTTTTCTAAAATTAATTTTTTAAAACACTATTACTTGCATATAAATAAAGAATTTGGAAGACATATTCATTTTTACTTTTGCTGAAGCAGCAAATGCTAACTAAATTAATATACTTCACAAAGTATTACTTGCCACGGATGTAATTTTTTTTTTATTTCTTTAAATTGCTTTAACCAAGAGTTTTCTTTTGGCTGGGAATTTTTGTAACAAAGCTGGGCACTTTTCTGAGAAGTGGTTATTGTGGCTTTCAGCTCCTGTTGTTTTAGTATATGTAAGTTCATTTATAAAAATTTTTTTATAGAAGGCCCCAAAAACAAAGACAAGTTAACAACCTGCTTAAGGGGGTGCAGGACAGAGTACAGGCAGGGCCGTTCCTTCCATGAGGCAAGGTGAGCACTTTGCCTGAGACGGCAGGGAACGGCCAGTTACAAGGGGCGACGAAAAGCCGCCTCCTGTAACTTTAAGAGCCAAATTTCCAGCTCTGCTAATGTAAAAAGCGCAGTACGTGCTCATTATACTAGCAACGCCGCACCTTTTGACTCACTCCGACACTAAACTAAGCACGGAGCAGGAGAGGGGGACGGCATCGGGGTTGCTGCCTCAGGCTGCAGCAGCCCACGGATCGCCCCTGAGTACAGGCCAGCAGGGCCGTCATCAGGGGGTACTGTTGTAACAGGCCGCCATCAGGGGGACCCGGCTGTGCTCCACATTTCAAAATAGCGGGGGCCCCCTTGACAGTACTGAAGTCACGAAGCCGCAAACTGGGCCAAAGCCATGAAAAGACCCAAAGACCTTGAAGCCACGAAAAGAGCTCAAATTGAAGTCCTGAAGAAAAGTTCAGAGGCCAGAAAAGGTGCCAAAGATAAAGTCCTGAAGCTGTGAAAAGACCTGAAGCTATGAAAGGAGCTAAAGTTGAAGTCCCAAAGCCACGAAAGGAGCCAAAGCTAAAGAACCAAAGTCACGAGTTCTACTGAACACCAACTTGTTTAATTTTATTAAACTCCTGGCCACCAATGTTTTTTAAAAATATATTCTCTGGGCCCCAATGATTTGTTTTAAATTTTATGAGGGGGCATGTCCACCAATGCTTTTTAAAAAACTTTATGGGGGGCCCTGGAACCAATGTTTTTTTTAACTTATGGGGGACCCTGACCACCAATGTTTTTTTTAATCTATAAGGGGGCCCTGACCATCAATGACTTTTTATAAATTGTGTGTGGGGGGGTTTACCATTTTTAGAGCTGATGTCTGTGTGGCCTTTTTACAGTGGTCCGGGTGGGCGGGCCCTTGATTTTTCCTGTACTTCACATGGCAGTGGACACTAATGGGTTAATCCCTCTCGACACCTGAAGGACAGGAAATGAGCTAATAAATTCCATGCCCCCCCCTCACCTCCATTCTCTTTTCCTATCCTCGACGAAGGAAGTGAAGGAAGTTTTGTCTCACCAATTGATACTGGCACCAGAGGGGGTTTGCCTCTAAGTCTCCGGAGCCTTGTCTCTAGGAGAAATCTCCATTAGGAGATAATGGCCTTTCGTTGCCCATAGCCGCAGTAAGACGCGAAGCCGTTAGGCGCATGTGCAGTAAAGCGGTTGCAGAGCTCTATCCGGGACGCATTGCTTGGATAAGCTCCGGTGACATCATTACGCTTTGTTTTGGCGCCAGCGTTTTTAAACCAGCGTCTTACCTCCACAACTGCAGTAAGTGATCTGCCTGCTGGGGATGTTTGGTATGTATTACCTTTACTGATGGGTTTATTCTTCTTATGTTTTAGCTGACCCATGAGTTTTAGATGATCTAGATCCGCTGGCAGTGGGTGAGTTGCTACCATCTGAGTGCTGTTGCACTTTTATATGATTGGTATTTATTATGAAACTTTTTGTTTCTTTAAGGAGCCCACATCATAGGCATTCTGATAGAAGAAGAGATGAGGATCATGGGAGGGAGAAGTCTTGCAGAAAGAAATGTATTTTCTGCACTTTGCCTGCACTTCAAGATAAGAAAGTTTGTCAGAACTGTTTTGATCAAAATAATACCTCCCAGTCTTCTGAGCAATTCAATAATTTCATGTCATGGATGAAGGAATCCTTAAACAAATCTATGTCTGACATGGTTGAGAAAGTTACGGATAATGTACTTGCTAAGGTTTCTACTAATCAACCATCCACTTCATATGCTACAGCAGAACTAGCTGTTCACAATTTCTGACGAAAGTGTCTCCTCTGATACACTAGAGGAAGGGGAAGTGGATTCTGATGATGAGTTGTTTAATACATCTTTCATAGAGCCTTTAATTCCCGCCATGAGGAAAACCCTTAATTTGGATGTTCCTTGTGAACCTTCCTCCCAACCAGATCTGATGTTTAAATATTCTAAAAAGAAAAACAGTGTCTTTCATATTCATGATGTTGTCAAGGCCACAATTAAATCTGAATGGGATGTCCCTGATAAAAGATTTTTTCTGTCTAAGAGGATGAAAAAATGTATCCTTTTCCTGAGGATCAAGTTAAACAATGGGAGTTACCCCCTAAGGTTGACGCTTCAATCACTAGGGTGGAACATCCCTGCCTGTGGATGAGGAGGTCTCCCTAAAGGATCCTATGGAAAGACGGCAAGATTCCATCCTTAAAAACGCCTATAGTGTCTCTGGATCTATTTGTAAACCTTGTGTGGCTATTACCTCTTTAGCTAGAGCTAATAAAATCTGGTTAAATAATGTTGTGGAAGCCTTACAGAAGAAAGTCAGCAGGGAGGAAATTCTTAACTCCCTTCATGAAATTCAATTAGTCAATGACTTTTGTGCTGAAGCTTCCATGGATATCCTCATGTTGGCAGCTAGAGATATGAGTCTTGTGGTGGCAGATCACAGATCCCTATGGCTCAGACATTGGTTTGTTGATACACCATCCAAGCATAACCTTTGCTCCCTCCACTTTGAAGGGGATCTTCTTTTTGGTCCAAAATTGGAGAATATTATCTCTAAGGCTTCAGTTGGCAAATCAGCCTTCCTACCTCAGGATAAGAAAGAGAGAGAACAACTTTCAGGGGTAACAGACCTTCATTTAAAGATGTTAAAGCTTACTGCCCAGGCAGAAATTTTCAGAAGCAATCCTGGAAGACTAAGCCTCAGTCCTTTCAGGCTAAGAAAGATTCCAAGCCTGATAGAAATAAATCCCTCTGAAGGTTTGCAAGCCCTTCAGTTTCCTGTGGGGGCCAGGCTTTCACAGTTCAAAACTGTTTGGGCTCAAACTACGTCAGACCTTTGGGTATCAGAGGTAATTTCAAGAGGATACCAAATAGAATTCATGAAAATTCCTCCTTTTTCTCACTTTCAAAAGTCAGCAGTTCCAAAAACAAAAGAAGCTCTGCTTGCCCTCAAGTGTATTCTGAAACAACTTCTGGTAAGGAAAGTGATTATCCGAGTTCCTTCCATCCAAAGAAGGAAAGGAATTTTTTCTCCTCTGTTTCTTGTAAGAAAAAAATCGGGAGATTTCAGAGCTATTCTAAATCTAAGGTTCCTAAATCAATTCATAATAAAAAAGACCTTTCGTATGGAGTCAGTAAAATCAATCGCACAAGTTTTAAGGCCCGGCGATTGGATGGTCAAGATTGACTTGCAAGACGCCTATTTGCATATACCCATCGCAGCAAGTCGCCAGAAATATCTTCGATTTTATTCCATGGGAATTCAATACCAGTACAGAGCCCTGCCATTCGGTCTCGCATCTGCTCCAAGAGCTTTTACCAAAGTTCTAGCTCCCCTTATTGCTTTTCTAAGATTGCAGGAAGTGGAAATCTTTTCATATCTGGACGACATTCTAGTGAAGGCGAATTCCTTGGAAAAGATTCAACACGACGTCAAGTTGGTATTGAGGTCCTTGCAGGATCACGGTTGGCTCATAAACACAGCATTGTCTATTTCATCCGGATCCAGGCTACTTCAAATTGACTGTTTGGAAGTTGAAAGGCAGAGGATGATGGGAAGAGGTCTATCTTCTAACACTATTCAGACACTCTTGGCTTCTAGGAAGCCTGCCACTTCTTTGAAATACTCCAAATATTGGAACAAATTTTTGGAATGGTGCTCCTTATCTAACAGATGATCAGTTGAGATTACAGAAGAACATATTGTTGAATTTTTGCAGTCCGGATTTGAGAAGGAGCTCAATCCAGCAACTTTGAAAAACCAAGTTTCTGGTCTTTCTGCTATTTTGGGAGTTGCTTTGGCATCCTTTCCATTAGAGGCAAGATTCTTTTTGGCGTTGAAGTTGAAACCTAGGATCAAAATCTAAAGCTCCTCCATGGGATCTTAATTTGGTATTGCTTGCCCTTACCAAGCCTCCCTTTGAGCCTCTGGAATTGATTTCTTTCAAATTCCTTTCTTGGTAGATTGCCTTTTTGTAGGAGAGTAGGAGAGATCCAAGCTTAATCAAAACTGCATGTTTTTTTGTCAGGATAAATAGATTTTTCGTTTACCTTAAGATTTTCGGCCAAAAGTGGTATCTGAATTTCATATCAATCAAGAGATAGCTTTACCTGCTTTTTATCCGAATCCTAATTCAGAGGAAGAAAGAACATGGCATACTCTGGATGTTGTTCGCGGTGTGAAAACCTACCTTGAAAGGACTGAATCAATAAGAAAATCGGATAATCTACTGATTCTATCTTCAGGTCCAAGATTAGGCTCTCAGGTGGCTAAATCTACAATTTCATCCTGGATCAAATCATGTATTTCAGAAGCCTACAGGATCAGTGCAGTTCCTTGTCCTCAATCAATTAAGGCTCACTCTACCAGTTCCTTGTCCTCAATCAATTAAGGCTCACTGTGGGGATGTGAAATAGTTAATACATAGGGTGACCTTTGCTTTGTGGGAAGGAATCCCCCACCCCCACATTGGTTTAAGGATGTTATAGGATATCCTGACCACTAACTAATAAAAGGAGAGGGGTTGCCATGTGGTAGGCCAGGACCCTTAGTTGCAATTATGCACAATTTTTCTTACCATAACTGCACGATTATTTATAAATGTGCCTCTTAATGTTCATTGTACCAAATAAGATGGTGCTTTACCATGTATTAGACAAAAAAATGAAAAAAAGTTAGAATTTCACTCTCTGTGGCCTAATAAATGGATAAAGTACAAATCCCCCCCCCCCCGTACTACAATATAATATCAGAAACCCCTGCAAATCTTTTATATTATGTACACAATTTTGTGGGATAGGGAAACTAATCAATTTGTTAAATAGCTCAAATCCAAGAGTGCACATTAACCCTTTTCCTGCCAGCAATTGGCCAGGTAATCTGTGCCTCAGGAGACGCATTTTTAGGCAACACATTTTTCCTGTATTGGGACCGTAATCATAGACATGCAGTAAGTACTACATTGTTGCCAGTATATCTTTGCCCCTGCCAAAAGTATAGTACCTGACTGAACCCCAAACTGTAATATTGTAAAATTGACAAAAGGTGTCAGCAGTGAGCTTACTCAGAACAATAACATGTCATGGCTTTTTTTTTTTATTTACCAAAAGATTCAGCCTGTTATCCTGAATTCTTTAGATCTGTGTGGTTTTCTGGATAATAGATCATTCTATCATCTAAAGGAGTCATCGCATTTACTTACCTGACACCCCAGGCCGGTGCTCCTATCAGGAGAAAATGCACCGACCCAGGTTATTCCAGCGAGCACCACGATAGCACCAGGTTTCATGCTTCTTATTTCTTCAAATTTCCCGGGGCAGATGCATGTGCAGTAGAACTAAATGGCCAGATTTTTCATTAAAAGAACTCCACACAAACATAACTTAAGCTTTCTGAAAAGTAAACATAATTTCAAGCAACTTTGCAATATACATCAATAAAAAAATATGCAGATTTTTAATGGTTTGTAATTAGAAACTAGCAGCGTAGTGAGTCTCCTGTGTTGTAAGAGATGAATTAGTTACTACAAAACACCAAATCCTATGGTTCATCTCCTCACAGAATACCTTATGCAGATGAAGAAATCTGTAACATACTGGAAATGTTAGTCTCCCCATTTATAGTGTTTCCACTGCATATTGACATTTCTTTTTTATTTCTTATTATTTATTGTGTTTTTTCAACAAATACATACATAGTATCATCATATATTTCTCTAAGGAGTAAGATCTAGTAGCAAATTGACATTTTTGATGTGTATTAGACAAGACATTTTTTTGTAACTTATATTTTTATTAGTTTTCACAATAAAGTACAAATGCAATATTTATCACCTTATGTTGTTTGTCTTTTTTTTTACATTCTCATCTGTAATTTTAAACAGTATTGCTTACATTACTTATACAATTGCATAAAGGAGAATGAGAAGAGAAGGCAAAAGAGAGAGAGAAAGAAGAAAAAGGAAAAAGATAAAAAGAGGCTTTTGAGGAGGTTACATTGTCAAACTGAGATTTCCAGATTTGGAGGTTCAAATTTTGGTATTTATAGTAGTCATATAATAATCCCAATTCCCCCAAACATTACTATGTTGTTGCAACATATTATTTATTTGAGCAGTCATTTCCTCACATGTTTTGTTTTTTTTTCGATAACCTCTTGAATCGTATGGATTGTTAGCGATTTCCATTTGGATGTTCCATTATGTCTGGTACTTGAGGCCCCCTTGGTTCCTTCCTGCTAATAGCACAGAGCGGGATAATCTAGCTTTATTTGTGCCCCAAATATACTTAAATATCGTTTTTGGTCCAGGGTTGAAGTGGGGATTTGAACTGGAATGGTTTCAAATAGATATCATAGCTTGGGAAGAATAGACATCTTCAATGTGGCAACACAGCCTAGCCATGAAATGTTATATTGCTTCCATTCCAACAAATCCAACACAATCTGTTTCACCATAGGTGTAAAGTTTGCTCTGTAGATTTGGTGATAATGTGGTGTTAACTTAACTCCTAGGTAACTTATATAGGATGTTTGCCAATTATAGTGGAGATCAGCTTGGAGGGCTATCTTTGAAGGTCCTTCTAAGTGGAATATGAGGGCTTCCAATTTAGCCCAATTTATTTTATAACCAGCTACTGAGCTATAAAGTTGTAGAAGATTATGTAGGTTTGGTTGGGAAATAAAGGGATTACTAAGGGTTAGCATAACATCATCTGTGAAGAGTGATATTTTATATTCCTCACTGCCTACTGTTATACCTGTGATGTCTGGGTTTGCTCTTATTTTAGCTGCTAGAGGCTCTATACTCAGTGCGTATAGCAAGGGGGAGAGTGGGCAGCCCTGCCTTGTGGATTGTGGATTGGGACTTTTCCGGTAGGCTGATGGTTTTGTGTAAAATAGTCTGATAGCTTGCAGAAAAGTGCCTTGGAACCCCATATGTTGAAGTAATTGAGTCATATAGGCCCAATCTAATTGATCAAAGGCTTTCTCTGCGTCTAAGCTCAATACTACAGAGGGGGTACCTTGCGATTTAATTATGTCGATGAGATCTATTACCCTACCTGTATTGTCTCCTGCTTGCCTTCCTGTTACAAAGCCTACCTGGTCTGGCTGGATCAGTCTGGGCAATAGCGGGGTTAATCGTTGTGCCAACAATTTTGCAAAGATTTTTAAATCACTATTAAGGAGTGCTATGGGCCTATAATTACCACATAATGATGGGTTTGGAAGAATAGTTATGAAGGCGGATAGCATGGAATTCGGAATATTTTCCTTCCCCTGGAGGAAGATGTTGACTTCGATATTTGGAATCGAAGGATTTTACTTAGACGGTCGAATATCGAGGGTTAATTAACCCTCGATATTTGACCCTAGGTAAATGTGCCCCTAAGTACCTCATCATTAGTAACCTCCTTGTTGAGTTCTGCTAACTCCTTTTCTGAGAGGGTAGGCAAGTGGCAAGTCTCTAAAAATTGGGCTATTTGTGTTGGTTTGATATTATTTGTATGGGTAACATCGAGGAACAAGTTGTATAGTGTAGTAATAGAAGTAGAAGGCTTGTGATATTTGTGAGGGGCTGTGTAGGGCTTCCCCAGTATTAGATTGTATTGTTAGAATTTGAGATTGTCTGGAGCATTTCTTATACTGTATGGGCCTTATTCCTCATTTGGTAATATTTTCCAGTATGGCTATCTGTACTTCTGATTAATTTAGAACACAACATTTTGGGAGAATGCACTCAGATCTCATTTGCCATGCGTAGAGGAATGTATTAATACTTTGGCCAGCAATGTCACTGTATGCCACCCTGCCAGTTCAATCCTCGTTATGTGTAGGTGAATTGTTAAAAAAATTTAATTAACTTTTAGTATGATTAGTTGCATAGAATAAGTGCATCTATAACTTGAAAGTTTATGCAACGTTGAAATTCAAGATAGTTTCTTCATTAATATGTGTAAGACATAAAAAATGATACCATTTTATTGGCACTTTGTCTTACACATGAAAGACGTTGCATACAACTATAATACTGGAGATTCTATTACAATGATGCTTGTAAAATTTGTGAAAAAATTTCTATTCTGTCATTTTTTTATGTTAGTAAAATATAATTAAAACTGGGGAAAAGAAACTACTTAGAACATAGACTTGATCTGCAATAACAACAGTTCTTGCTTGGTGTACTAAATACCATTGGCAGTTATTTTGATCTTTCCTGGTAATCAGTGTTTTTTCACAGACACCAGAGGGAGCTGTAAGTATGTTTGCACAAGGAGCATCGGCATGTTATGTAATCGATGGAGACAAAAAGAAGTGTAAAATAAATTTTATATCATTTTTAAAATGTAAAAAAGCCGATCTCATAACTGGATTTTTTAAATTAATTTATTAATGTCTGCCTTTTTGTTTACAAGGATATCAGAAAATTAAAAGAGATAGTTAAAAGCTTTTAAAATGTTACAAAATCTTACAGAATTCTTGTACATATGTGGAAATGCTGGCAGGGTCGGAGTGGGCTGGCGGGACGCCGGGAAAAAACCTGGTGGGCCCTACCAACCCAGACCCGCTCTCCCCGCCAGCCTGAAACTATTGCTTCCTGAACTCTCCCCACCCCGACTGATAGAAGAAATGCAGAAGAAAAGTAGGTACTAACACTGATTGCTGGCATTTCTGGTACAGCTGCAGGTGAGTCTTTCATATCCACGATGCAGAATAAATAGCATTACCTAGCAGTTCTTCCAAAGTAAACAAACAGCAAGAGCCTTTAAATTAGCAAGTATATTGTGTCCCAAACAATATAAAAGACTTCTGAGAGTGATAAATTCAAAGCACAACACAGTATATGCTATTGCCATATAAATTTGCTTTGTTTAACGGTTAAAGGGACTTTGGTTCCCAATGTTCAACAAGAGTTCAATGAATATGGTTTGTGTTAAACACACTTTTTACCTGTTGTTATAATCTCAAAAAAAATCTATGTTGTTTTTTTATTTCTTGAGCTAAACAGGACAAACAGGAAAACAGGGAGTGACTTCACTTAGCGCAGATTTCCATTTTAGTTTAAGAAATAACAAAAACCATAGATTTTTTGTGATTAAAACAGCAGGCAAGAAGTATGATCAGCACAAGCCCTATTCATTAAACTCATTTTGAACAAGGGGATATCCTGGACTCACTCACTAACCTTTTTTGTGGTTAATTCAACTTATCTGACAGCTGTATAAGATTCCCTATCATGGTAACTTGATTTAAGTTTTTAAATATAAATTTCAATGTGAAATCTCATGGAAATTGATTTGCATAGAGTATGTGCTTCAGTGTAAGGACCTACAATTCAGCACCGGATATCCTATTAACGGCAGAAAAAAATATTACTAAAAGAAAAATTAATTGCACACAGCACAGAATGTTTTGTGCCTACAGCCATCACTAAACCGCAGTACTTGACAAGGTCAATCTGTCACAAAAGGACACCCACAAAATGCCTTCTAACTAAATTGTGAGAGCATTAAAGGTAACCGAGCTAATGAACACCAAAATTCTTTTGTTTTTTGCTTCTTTCATATTAAACATGCCAGAACGCTTTACTTTTTGGACTTTGTTTTTTTTGTGTCCACTTGTTTTTTAAATATGTTATACATTAGCTTTTGCTTTCTCAGTATTTGCAGGGTTCTGTCCCTGTACTGTGCCCATTGGTTAAATTAAATATACTCCTCTGATATGTGGGGTTTATTCTAACTGTGGAATTAATTAAGTAAATAAAGAGTAAATATAACAAATATAACAATCATTTTATAATTATACAGGCTTCATAATTAGTGAATTGGTGAATCTGACACATTTTGCTTCTCCAAAAATTAGCGAAAATTTACCAAAACGAGCGTCAATTTTTTTTTGTTGCTTTTCCGAAAAAGTTCTAGTTTTTCCATGGTAGTTTCACTAAAAACTAAAATTTTTCAGGATCTAAAAATACTCCAGCTAAAACCTGCCGAGGTCATGTAGAAGTCAATGGCAGAGGACCCATCAAACATTTGAAGATGTTTTTTGTTTTCTTTTTTTCTACGGTGGCAACTCAACATTTTTCACCCTATAATTCGAGCAATTCAAGTTTTTCCCCCTGATTGCATTCAATTGAGTTTTTTACATTATCAAGTTTTTTCATAAATAAGCAAACATTCAAGTTGTGAATTTATTCAAGGTATAAAAAACCTCACAAACTCAACCTTTGATAAATAGCCCCTAAACATTAATTATATTATATAATATAAATTAGTTAATAGAATTAACAATGTTTTCTTGCAGATCTCTAGTCTTTAACTCACTAGCAAAGGTAAAGAAATAATTAAACATTTTCTCTAAACACAACTGCTATATATCAAACTCAGAAAGAAAGAAGGTTGTTATTAGCCTTCTCAGACAAAGCCATGCTTTCTTCCTGGTCATGACAATTTATAGCTAAATTCAGCAGTAACTTTGTACATAATAATTAAAAATTATTTATAAGGCTATAAATCATTAGCAATCAAAGGAGTGGATGGAAAGAATATTCATAGCAGACTTTGATCTATTCAATGTGCCAGTGCATGTCCAATGTGCAGTTCAAATCCTCTAGAGTTCTCAGATCCACATATCATAAAAGCAACCATACAACAGGCAATCTGACCCTTTCAGATCTATCATTTTAACTCTCAGTGGATGTGACCGATTTTATCATTCTGCACTCTTGTTCTTGACGAATGCGGATAGTCATCCACCCAGTTGCCATTCGTATTAGAAAGAGACAGAGGTCTATTCTAACTCCACTCTGAGTACCTCTATTAGGTGTTTATACATTTCATTGTTGTTTGTGTTTCATAACCTGCATGAAAAAATAATTGTTATATTTGCACATTTGGGTCTGCGGTCTCCATCTGCGATTGCCTCCAGTGCGAACCAAGATGAGTGTGGTGGGACAACTAGTTTAGTGCAACTACTGTCTACATGAGTAAGAGAAATATCTGGTTTGAAGAATAGAAATTTGGCTCTTAAAGTTCTAGAGGCAGTTTTATCAAATTATCAGTAGCATTTAAGTTCTTTGGGACAGGAACCTCATACCAAACATGTTTTGAAACACCTAAGTACTAAAGTATAGATTTATTTATTTATTTTCTTTCAAAATTTTATAACTATACCGTGTTACTGTGTTTCTTTTTATGCCTTTTATAGCAAAATTTGTGGTACTGTATAAATACATACCTACACATATATCAGTTATATAGAAAATAATAAATGTTTTGTGTGAATATTGCCTCCTATGAAAAATATCTGACAGATAACTTGATCAGAAGTTATTACTTGGACTGCTATGTGGAAACCATTCTAAAGTTTTTCCTTAAATACTCATCAAAACAATAATCAATATTGGAATTAAAACAATAGTGGCTGCTTCCGCTCATATAAATGAACCTTTATAAGAACCTTTATAAATGAACCTTATAAGTGTTTCTACATACAAATGAGGAACACTGTCCCTTTAAAATAGCTGTCTTTGTTACATTTACTTTTATCACTAAGAAATGTTAATTATCCACCCCTTCACCTGTTCTCTTGCTATCTCTCCATAGTAACAGATAATAACACAGATGCTTTGTCTTGTTCAAAAAGCTGGGCTTTTGAATGTTTATTCAATAACCAGAGAAAAACGAACCAATACAAAAATGTTAAATTGAAACTTTGAATACTTTTTTTTTTTATAAATTACAATTATTTAAATATACAGACACATTTCTCAACAGATTGCATAAAAAACACAAAATATTTACATTGTTCAACGTTTTTGGTCATCGTTGTAAATCAGTCAATATGACTGGAATATATGAACCTTTTTTCAGGCTATAAGATGTTAAGTGTAGTATCTTTGCATAAACCTGCAAGAACTTTATTTTGTACACACTGAATTAAATTAAACTAATTTAGCAAAGATTTGTTTTTTTACCAGAAATCTCCCAAATCAACAACTATAACAAGCAAAGACTTTTTTTTGCATTTTCTATGCATCAGTGTTTAGCCACCTAACAGAAGATGGACAGCTTATTGACCTATAGTCTCCTGACCTATTGTACCTGTCTGCAGTTGAAGATAATGGAATGAGCATTGCCCCCTCATATCTGCAGTATATTGCAGAGTATTTTTATTTTATCTGGAACCCTCCATTTTCTATTTATAGTATCACCTTTAATGTGTAATAAACAATAAACAATATAATTAGTGCAATATTCTGTATCATTCTAATCACTACCTGATTTACAAATGTATCTCTCAGGCCAAAGTTGGGTGCAGTAGGATAGCACACATGCAGTCTACATTTTGATCCCACAAAAACAAAAAACTCTATTAAGAACTTGTAGCAATACATTTTGGCATATAATAGATGTAGAAACTGTAAACAGAAAGCAAAAGTAAAATTTGAAAAATAAAATGTAATTGTACTCTGGGCACAATAAAAACGTAAGTGCTGCCCCTCAGTAACTTTAATCTTTCTACTGTTCACTAGTCTAATGTTACTAGCTGTTCAAAGCTTTCAACAAGTATACAGCTGACCAGCTCATAGTATTCCACACTACGTGATAACCGTGGACAACTGTCAGCAATACAAACACCCTATTGGTGATGATCAACAGTTTTAGACAGTTTTTGTTTTGTTTGCTTTCAGAAGATCAGCATTCACACCGATAGATCTACATCCAAAGGACAGATTTTGATAGAGGTAGACTTCAGGGGGTAGTATCGGCCCTTCCAGGTCTTCCAGAATATCCCCTGTTTCCTCTCATGTCTTGCTTTGGGTACTGAGAGGAAATATTTCCCATTTAGGTTAGAATAGCCACATGAGTTAAACCACCATCCTCCTGTAAGCAGAGAAAAATCATGGTTAGTTGCAGTTCCAATACATTGTAAATATCTACATTTAACCATGATCATGATGAAAACTTGTATACATTACAACATCAGTTTTACAGCCTACAGAAAGGGTAAGACTGAAGCTTCAAGCTGCTTTTATTCATCAATGACTGAGCATCGACGAATTATAACACCAGTGGCTTTGAACAGATTTTATCTCATGCACTGTAGACAATCAGCTTATTTTAAGTCTCATTAATATGTTCCTGAAAGCAGCTCAGAACTAAGGCTAAACTAGGATTAATACAATAGTAGACAATGAATGGATAATTCACTGTAGGCTGTATGCCCTAGTTTGCTATTCATTAAAAGATTATAAATGTCTGCTTGGTATTTATGAAACTGTATATTTAAGAACTCATCTGACCTGAAAGGTGTTTGGCGCAGTTGAAATCGGATTTTTTGTCTTGATCTCTGTCACGAGTAGAGAATGGTACTTGTTCAAAGTCACCTAAAGCATTTTCTAGTTCCCCAGTCACTGGGCCAAGAAGCTGAAGAGCATAAGCTTTATTAGAACCAGCCAGTTGAAACTTTGCTTCCATGTGCTGGACATTATTCTCCCAGTCCTGTAGATCAATGTGAAGGAGATACTCTCCCTGCTGAGAAATCTGGTGCATCTTTTCTAGTCCCAGCCAGAACTCACCTGCAACCACAAGAAATTCAGTTAATTAAGTTAATCAATATGACTTTACATGAAATAAGTAAATAGTGGATTCACTCCTTTTGCCTTAGGTAAAAAGCACAAAAGTACCTCCATATGTAATAAAGGCACTATGCTTGCCCCGGGGCAGTAACCCATAGAGTTGTGGAATTATTCCTAATGAATTTATGAGGTTATGTAATATAAAAGTACACCTGCAAACAGGTTGCTGGGTGTTTTTCTACTTCAGCAAGCTTTGTACCTTGTATCACATATGGATAGGGGGTACAATTTCAGTTAAAAACAACTTGCAAACCCTCTTTTATAGAAATAACTACTGTACATTTCTTTTTTCATTATATGGGCTTTATAGACAGCATTGTACCAAAGAGAATAGCAGAACAAAGTTAATAAAGTAATTATTACTCACCATTAAGGTTTCCAAAACCATCTGTGTAGGCTTCCCAGAGCTGATCAAAATCAACAGAGCCATCGGTACGTCTCTGTATAACAGTCCACCCTGCATCTGTTGTAAGAAGAAAGCAATGGTACATTAGTCATCTCAGTTACAGGAAAAAACCTATTGTTCTGTCCTTGGTTACTGATATATCTTGGTAACTGTATTTTGAGGAACTATGCGTCATTAAAGTTTATAAGCATAACATCCAAGGTTATAGTAAGCATAGTATCCAAGGCTATCGTTATCTTAGGATCTACAGTTAGTTTAGTATAGGTGTCAAAAAAAAAAAATTATATATGTGTGTAGATAGGTCTTTATAAGTATGCGTATATATATTTATATATATATGTGCTCTGGGGTTCATTTGGAGAGGTTGAACTTGGTGGACTTTTTTCTTTTTTCAACCCAAATTAACTATGAAACTACTACAAAATACCTCTTTTCGACACCAAATATTTTATATGGCCTTCTGTTTTATAAAAATCTACATCTCCAAGCAATGACAATGACAATAAAAATCTAGTAACCCCCCCTACTAAAAAGATATATAGAGTTTACTATGATTATCCAAATGGTGTAAACCAATATGACATTGAATGTCTGACTTGTGAAATATCATAGAATGTATTGCAGAAGACATTCATTTAAAACATGCACAAAGTTTGCACCACTTCAAATAACGCACAGCATCCGACCATAAAGTAGAATTTATTGGGCTTCTGAATAAAGCCATACATCAGATTTGTTGCTGTGGGTTACAAGACCTGGATCATACATCGTGCCTAATATCTCCTAAGTGCATTATTGAATAATTTCTATTAGATATGGGTGCAAGCTGGCTACAGATTCACTCACCTGATGTCATTTCACAGTAGGCTTCAAAAGGCTGAGCCCCAGATGGCTGTATTGAGTAGATACCGCTGGACTTTTCTCCTTCCAGGAAGATTTGGTGGCAGTCAGAAGGGAACACTGAAAAGCAAAAGAAGATATCATAAAAAAGCTGTCTAGAAACATTAGTAAAAAATGTACAAGAAAAGGTCTGCAAGGCAATATGGCATCTATGTACACTAGTATCTTGATCATTTCAAGCCATATTAGCTGATAATGCTTTATACCAGTAATGTAGATATCCAAGTAAATAATGAATAGACTCTTTAAAACATTGTTTACTACCCACACAGTTCTTCTGTTATGGTTGATAGTTCATGACATTGTCCTGACCCTGTGCTATTTAATAAGTTACAAAAAAAAATCAGTTTTACCTATGGACTTTACCCTCAGCCTCATGCATGTGCCAGCAAGACACAATTTTAACAGCAAAGATTAAAGTGCATTTGTAGCTTGTGTAAAGCAGAAATGAAAGTTTGTGATGCAAATGTAGAGCACTAACTTCTGTAGATAACTGATCAAGGAAAAACTGGTGGGGAGATGTAACAAAATCAAAAGCACACCTATAAATAACTACCTAACGCTTCATATGATTAATACCCCTTCTTAGTAGGATACAGAATACTTGAAGTGCAATAAGTTCTTTATAATGAGAGTAGTAAATATGAACTTTCACCTAATTCTAAAGTCTCCCTCCTCCCTGATCTAGCTAAGGAATGTGGGGCTTGGCCTCCTGCATGTTTACAATTTTAGCTATTTGTGATAATATGCACCTTAGTACTTAGTCTGCAGACAATTTAAAGGGACACTTTACCCTTTTATTACATTTCGTTTGTCAGCCATTCTAGTGATGGGCAAATCCGACCTGTTTTGCTTTGTAGAAAATTTGCAAAACGGCGAAAATTAGTCAAAATGCATTGAAGTCAATGGGCGACAAATTGTTTTTGATGCGCAACAATTTTTTTCACCCATTGGAGTCCAATGGGCGTAATATTTTGCTCATTACTAGCGTCCATTTCCACTTCTTAAATACATTTAAGGAAAACTATACCCCCCAAACAATGTAGGTCTCTATAAAAAGATATTGCATAAAACAGCTCATATGTAAAATCCTGCTTCATGTAAATAAACCATTTTCATAATAATATACTTTTCTAGTAGTATGTGCCATTGGGTAATCATAAATAGAAAATTGCCATTTTAAAAAATAAGGGCCGCCCCCTGGGATCGTAGGACTCACTGTACTCACAAACATACCAACAAACCATACATGTTAGGTCACATGAGCCAATTAACAGACAGAGTTGTGTCTTTTACAGTTAGAGTTGTAGTATTTCTGGTCAGGTGATCTCTGAGACAGCACAGAGACCATCACGAAATGGTGGCTCAAGGCAAGAGATGTAAAAGGGCAATATTTACTTAAATATATATTCCAGTTTGGTAAGATTCTTTAATATGCCACTTAATATGATATGAACTATCTGTTGCTTAAGTGTTCATTTTGGGGGTATAGTTTTCCTTTAAAGTTTAATTACATGGATTATTGGATGTAAAGATCATCCTTTCTCTGCATTTGTAAATATCGCATACTTTTATCTGTAAGCATAGATTGATTTTCGATGCATTTGTTCAATGCTTTCTAGTTGTGTGTTCTACTGTGTGCTCATTTTTTTAAGCTGAAGCTCTGATTTAAAGGTCCATAGTCCTGGAAAGTTTTTACATTTTTTAAAGTGTAACAGGGTAAATACATGAGCAACATTTCTTTACATAGTATGTTTTTCTTCTAGTTAATTGTAAATGTAGATTTGTTAAACAAAAAACATTTCAGTAATGTATTCTGAAAGTCTATTACAACCATAATTAGTAATATGAAAAAATATGGCTTAATTATGTATCAAGAGATTTAAATCATTCAAGCTTTAGTTTGCTTACTCCACCGCCCTTAAAATGATTCTTCGTGTAACAGTAAGTGTGACGCATTCTAAAGAATTACATCAGCTGTGGAATGTGAGAAGTAGGGAAAAGGTTACACGGGGAATTCTGAAAAGCTGCTCCTTATTTTCTATAATACGGAGCATTAAGAACATCCCTCCGCACACAGTTATGTGAACTTTCCCCTACTTCATGGAAATATGTCTATTGTGCATCATTCTTTACAAATGATGGTTTGTCACGTTAGAGATTCCCGGAGGCTCTTCCTTTTATACAGTAATTCTGTAACTTGTGTTTTTTGGGCACTAACCCTTTGTCAGGGAGATATATAACACATGGTGTCAGCTGCAAAGCTCCTCAGCTGTTGGAGTATATTTGCAATTGTAGGAAGCAGGCTGATGAAATAAGTATAAGCAGCACTGTGGTGGTTAAGTCTTTCCTTTGACTTCATTCATCCCATTGAAACTAAACCCTATTATTCCTCCTATAGGGACTGAACTTTCACACAGTTGGAAGCTTTCCAAGTGGTTTCTGCTAAGGGCACATAGACTTCATCTTGTGGAGGTGGCTAAACCCTCTCCTACATGGAATAGGGCTTCAACTTTCACACACTCGGCTCTGAGCCAAGACTCCTTATCCCCATCTGTTTTTTATGCAAACAACAGGGGCTTTGTACAGGCTCCATACTGTACTAACATGACATTGAAGAGGGCTGTTCTCAGGATGCAGGTGCAAAAGACAACTCAAACAGGGTCATTCCATTAATACACTGGGCTGGCACCAAATGGGCTATTTGCTGTACCCTATTTACAGGGGCTATTTACAGTATGGGTGTAACAGCCTTGAATTGTTTCAGGGAGACGATTTTTACTACTGCAATGTGGCACCTGATCTCTGCTTAGCTAGGTAACATAAAGTGCTACTAGCTATACTAAAGAACATACATAAATAATAATGTACCCATTTCATAAAATTAAAAGATTATAAATCATGTTTAAGTCCCATGATTATATAAAATGATTTTATACATCACTGATTGTCAAGGTGACTTGTAAAACTTTTTTTTAAGAAGGTGCCCATTTTTAAAAATATATTTTGGAAGTGGAATGCTATCCTATACACGTACATGCTCTTTCGTAGCCTAGCAATTTTCTAACACTATAAGTGGCACAGTATGTTGTTAATATATCACACTGAACATACATTTGCAATTTAAATAGTTACAGGCTCAGCTGTTTTTATGTTTCCTGAATAAGCTACAGTAGAAGACAAAACCACCACAAAGAAGCACGTTTGCAAACTGAGAATCACATTTAGATGGCCTACAGAAATACTTGGCAGCAAAAGTCCATAATGTAATGTGTGGATGTATATAACCCAGAACAGGAAGGAAACTAGAGCAATTGTGTATGGTACTGTATGAACCACAGTTCAAATTTATATAAGCACGTCTAGCCTGCACCAGGATTAAATAAGAGACTGAGAGCACATGTTGTGGCTAGGAATGTTTTGACTGCTATCACAGTTATATATACGAAAGCAAAGTGTTTCTTGGTAGTGTTCAGTCTAGCTACACAAGTGATTTCTGTGTTTGCTATTAGATTTGTGTCCTTAGTATTGGCAAGTGCATTTAAAAGCATATACAGAGGAAGAAACAGTGCACCATTTTCTTGTCAGGACGATAAGTTGTATTAACCTGCTTCTAAATTCTGTGATGATTATTATGAAAAGTAAATAATAAAAGGAGTCGTTATAAAGTAGAATTTCCTTGCATTAGCATTACTTACCATGTTGTCCATCTTCCATGCTACTGTTACTCTGAGCTTCATCTTCAACAGGTTTTTTGAGATTCATCCTCCTCCATGTCTGGGTTTCAAGTCTGTTATTCTGAATCTGTAAGAGATGTTTCGTGTTAGCCACTAGCTATTATAAACAGATATAATTATTTATCCATTCTGTATATCTGTTTATAATAGCTGTTCAGCTGCCATTAGATAATTTGCCTTCTAACTAATTTCATGCATATTTCTTCTCTATCTGCGATATTAAATGACATGATGATAAAAAGTTAAACTTACTGTATTTTGCAAGCTTTTAATCTGCAGGTTTTGTTTATCCAGTTTGTATTGCTGCAGTTTAATCTTCTCTAAAAGCTCATCCATCCTCTTGCTCTGAATCTCCATTAGAGTCTGCAATAGAACAGAGAACGCAATCATTAAAAAGTGCACAAGGTGTTATATTGGTTATTCAATTATCTGCTTTGGCATCCTGGGCCTTTAGATGCTATGTATTGCCCTCTCTAACCAATCCCTTTCCAATATCCAAAGTCCAAAACTCATGGCAACTTTGTAACAATACCAAAACATTCTTTTGAGGGTACCTAGGAGTCTCATAAAATAATTAATCAAAATACTTTGTACAAGGAATATGTAAAGTACACATGAATTACTCAGCAATATATATATGTATGAGTGTGTGTGTGCACATTTCACACTACACAAGTCCCTTCCTCTCCCCTTGTTCAGTGAAACAAGAGAGTTTTAAATCACCACCCACTGCACATGCAGTACGTGCAGGATGGGAGATGCTGAGTATTCGCAGAGATTTTACTATACATCCTGCATCTTGCCAAAGCCTCTGATTTGGGAATAGGAATAGCAGGTATATTCTAGATAAAGAACCTAAACATTATTCATTTTACTGTCCATGCATAATATACGTGCTACTAGCTTGGTGGATTATAACTCTTGGACACCTGCTTCCTTGCTATAATGCCTCTTTGTTACTTGGAATTCATTGATGTGATAAAGTGTATAACCAATTATTTTAACTAATGACATTAATAAGCACCATTTATTAGGATATATTTTATTATAATTACATAATATGCATGTCATATAGCTATGCATTAAATATGCATAATTTACTGAGGGAGATACATGTGGGAGCACTCGCACACAAATTTACTAACATATTTATAGTCCCTACGTATAATCCCTTTGGAGGTAGAGCCTGGTGATTATGGAAAATAATGTTTAGCAAACATGCAAATAGATATTTATTAACAGATGACTTTTTAAAAACAGGATAAAAAAAATAGACTGCCATTAAGCATGAAGGACAGAGCAGTAAACATGTTCCTGCCCTTTGAAATGGCAGCTTTTCATTTTCCAGGAAACATCTCCCATTGAACCTGTCTCAGGATCAGCTGCTCACTGTATGCCACTTATAGTATAGGCATACTATGATAGTTCGTGCCAATACTGTTACTGCATACCTTGCTTAGAAATAAATATATATATATATATATATATATATATATATATATATATATATATATATATATATATATATATATATATATATATATACAGTAACAGTATTGGCACGAACTATCATAGTATGCCTATACTATAAGTGGCATACAGTGAGCAGATACATATATCAGATATATATATATATATATATATATATATATATATATATATATATATATATATATATATATATATATATAATATTTATAAAATAGGAAAGAGAGCGGAGCTTAGTTTTGTTTAAATATAATTTGTCAGTAAGTGGCTCAACTGGATTATATGGAGAAAAAGAAGTAGTAGGTGGCTAATGGGGTTTTGCAGATTAGTAGGATTTACAAGGATTGGTTACCTTATTAAGTAACAACAATAAATGGATAAACTCTATGAAGTTCAGAATGTTTTTAAACAGGATTATAGAACACTGGGGGTGTTTAAATGTATTGCATCATCAGATCAATAACATACAAAACAAGCAGTGCTATACACAGTGGGCTACTGTTATATACACCATGTAGTTTAACACCATCTTGAGGGATTACATTTGCATGTCCCTGTTTTGCAGAGTCATAGGTGCTCATTTACACGTTGAAGTGCAAAAGTGATCAAGCACAGTAACCTATAGCAACCAAGCGGATATTTCCATTCATATAGTAATTTCGTCTTGCCATAGCCAAGCACCGATTGGTTGAAATATTTTACTGTACTGGTGCAGCTGTGGGATGCCTTCCACCCTGCCATGTTACAGTCCCCATATTGATAGCTCACCTGAATACTCAGCAGGTCCTCCTTTTCACTGCGATTCTGTCTTTT
This sequence comes from Xenopus laevis, assembly GCF_017654675.1. Taxonomy (NCBI): domain Eukaryota; kingdom Metazoa; phylum Chordata; class Amphibia; order Anura; family Pipidae; genus Xenopus; species Xenopus laevis. Next base: position 110,520,291 of record NC_054371.1, on the reverse strand, counting down.
GCTTGGCTCCAGAAGCTGGATCTTGGCTTCTAAATTTTGCAGCCTGTGGTCCAGCATCTGCCTGTCCGTACTGATCTCCTGCACCTTTCCTTTCAGCCCCTGGGACACATCATACAGCTGCTTGTCCCTATCCTCCAGCTGCTGCAACCTGCCCTTCAGGGCTTCCCCACTCTCTCGCACCTCCCTGGCTTGCCTGCTTAGCTCCACCAGAGACACATTATGCTGTACTAGCTTGCCAGTGATCTCTTTTAGCTGCCCCTTGGTCTTGTCCACGTGTTCTTTGAGCCCATGACCTAGCTGCAGCAACCCATGAGCTAGTACATTCACTTCGTCCCAGGAGGCATACTGCACCTTCTTCTCTGAAGAGAATCCCCAGCTTTCGCCTCCCAGCACTAGCAGGCTCAGAGTTATACTTGCAAATAACAGCTTCATCTTAGTCTAATTCCTTCACTTTGTCCCCTTCAACCTTTCTGCCTTTCTCAAGTTCAGGCTTCTGCTTTCTGTTAACGAACCCTTCCTTATATACTGTATGTTACCAACCCCTCCCCTCTGCCCTCCCAGTGTTAGGAATCACTCTCTCAATGAGAGTGTGACTGTGGGAGTAGCTAATGTCTTCAGTCAGCTACTCAGAGAGAATTCCTGCTCTTTGGTCTACCACACTCTGCATTTAACTGCTTGGAAATTAAGCTTCCCATGCATACATTAGGTAATAGATAGTATTTAGCCTATTCCATTGGATTAATGTATATATCTATCTATCTATCTATCTATATATATATATATATAGATATATATAGATATATATATATATATTTTTTTTTTAAAGGGTAAGGCATTTTTAGTAGCAGTATGCACAAAATGTCTGTCTTAAATATATTGATAATGGGTTGAGTGCAGAGGACCTCTTGCATTTATATATATATATATATATATATATATATATATATATATATATATATATATATATATATATATATATATATATATATATATATACAGAAAATGTTCTAATAGTTATTACATCATTAAAATGCTTAATGCTGATGAAGTGCAGATATGGGACCTGTTATCCAGAATGCTCAGGACCTGGGGTTTTTCCGGATAACGGATCTTTTGGTAATTTGGATCATCATACCTTAAGTCTACTAGAAAATAATTTAATTATATATTAGTGTGGATCGAGTACAAGGTACTGTTTTATTATTACAGAAAGGAAATTATTTTTATAATTTGGATTATTTGGATAAAATGGAGTCTATGGGAGACAGCCTTTCCGTAATTTGGAGCTTTCTGGATAATGGGTTTCCAAATAACGGATCCCATATCTGTATTCCTATTCTAATATTTTTGTTCGATTCCTATGTAACATTTGTGTTACCCCAGCAGTAAATGAGTCTTCTGTTTAATGCTGCTACTATTTTATTATTCATTCCAGAATTGTCCTCCCAACATGTAACATTTGTGCATTTATGGGTGCCTGCAAAATGGCAGCGTCTAGTCACAAAGTTGGTGTCTCTGGGGGGAAAGCGATCATGTAGGAGAGAATGCTACACAAGTACAAAGAGGCCCTGTTATAGGGAGCCTTAATAAATTTCACATTTTCTGTGCTCTAATTTAGAAGCAGCCTAAAGGGTGTACACCAAAAGAAAAGACATGACATTAGCAGTGTCATTGGGTTCATCAGCTCCACATGAAACTCATGTCACGTGCACTGTCTAGCATGTAATATGAGTTGTTCCATACTCCTCCTTTGAGCACCAGTCTGAAATAGAGACCCCTGCATGCATGCTTTCCATCACAGTGCACTAGTGAAGAAACAATACTGCCACAGTCCAGTGGTGTTACTAGATTTAACTTGTTCCCACTCCAAATTACTATTAGGGCCCCCCTGTATAGTAGCAACAAATGATGTGTATTGTAGCAAATTATATATTTACAGACTGTAAATCAGAAAGTTTACTGTAAGGAACTGAAACTTTACATAATTTCTTCCCCTACAAGCAGTAAATATACACTCACATGCATACAGACAGCACAAACGCCTTCAGAAACACAACTGGTTAAGTATTTATGCACATAAATTATGGCAGGTCATTGTGAAGTTAATTCACAATATTTCATAATATAATTTGTCTGATAGTCCCTCTTACACTTAAGGTGGCCATACACGGGCCGATAAAAGCTGCCGACAGACCAAGTCGGCAGCTTATTGGCCCGTGTATGGGGGCCCCCGACGGGCTTCCCCGATCGAGATCTGGCCGAAAGTCGGCCAGATCTCGATCGGATGGGGTTAAAAATCCCGTCGGATCGCGGCCGCATCTGTTCGTTGATGCGGTCCCGCGATCCGACCGCCCGTTTGGCGAACGCTAAGGTGGGCATATCGGAGGGAGATCCGCTCGTTTGGCGACATCGCCAAACGAGCGGATCTATCCGTGTATGGCCACCTTTACTCTGCAGTGCCCTGATACCTATGCCAATGTCAAAGATTTAGATACAGAGAAGAACTATACATTATTATACTATAAATGTAGCAAAAGTGTGTAGAAATAAGTGAAAGGAGACAGGAGAGAAAAGGCCTTAAGAGATGTTAATATGCAGTAGGGAGTACAGGTGGTAATTTCCTCACAATCAATTCAATTGCCCACAGACATGATTGATATGTTTACACTGATCTGCTGCTTTACCTAAGAGGACCTCAAAGAAGGGAGGAGGGAGGTAAGTTCCTATCATTTTTTAGGTCCGATGACAACATCTCACATATGCAAACAAAGTCGGGTAAACTACACCTTCAGAACAAATCCTTAAAGGGCTTGTTTAAGGTAACTTTTATTATGTTAAAGAACGTCCAATTCTAAGCAACTTTTCAATTGGTTTTCATAATTTATTTTTAATAGTTTTATAGTTATTTACTTTTTTCTTCTGACTCTTTGCAGCTTTCAAATGAGCGTCGCTGACTCCCTTCTAAAAAACAAATGCTCTGTACGGCTACAAATGTATTGTTATTGTTACTTTTTATTACTGATCCTTCTATTCAGGCCTCTCCTATTCATATTCCAGTCTCTTATTCAAATCAATGCATGGTTGCTAGGGTAATTTGGACCCTAGTTACCAGATTGGTTAAGATGCAAATTGAAGAACTGCTGAATAAAAAGCTAAATAACCCAAAAAACACAAATAATAAAAAATGAAAACCAATTGCAAATTGTCTCAGAATATCACTCTCTACATCATACTAAAAGTTATCTCAAAGGTGAACAACCCCTTTAAAGGAGAAGGAAAGTCTTTTTGCACTTGGGGGTGCCAAATGTTAGGCACCCCTAAGTGATTGTATTTACTTACCTGAAACCCCGGACTGGTGCTCCTATCAGCAGAAAACTGCACTGGCTTAGGGTTATTCCAGCAAGCCCCACGGAGTGCTCCTCTTCCGGCTTCTTCCTTTCCCAGGGCAGACGCATGCGCAGTAGAACGAAAGTTAAAGTTTGGCTTTTCATTCTAATGCGCATGCGCAGTCATGCGAGGAAAGAGGAAGACGGAAGAGGATCGCTCCGTGGTGCTCGCTGCAAGAACCCTAGGCAGGTGCAGTTTTCTGGTGATAGGAGCACTGGCCCAGGGTTTCAGGTAAGTCAATACAATCACTTGGGGGTGCCTAACATTTGGCATCCCAAAGTGCAAGAACACTTTCCTTCTTCTTTAACTAAAAGATACTTTATGCCATAAGTGACCTAGCAAAAAATCTTTCATTATTTCCATATATCAGTAAATATTTGCCTTTTGCACCTTTGTTAATATTCTGTGTGACGTTCACACCTAGCAGAAATAAATGTAGGTTCTAAGGGGCAGATTTATTATGGGTTGAATGGAAAATTCAAATTTGAATTTTCATAATATTTTTATGGTCAAAACTGTCAACTTCAACTAGTAAATTATCCAAACTCGATTTGAGTTTTAATTCGAATTTCGAGATTTATCATACTCTGGCCCTTTGAGAACTCTAATCCGCCACCTAAAATCTACCCAGTTCATGTATGTCAATTGGAGAGGTCCAGGGACCAATTTGGACATGTTAGGAGCCTTCCTGACATTCGATTTTTTTTCGGAGAAAAAACTCGAATCGAGTTTAGTCTAATTTGTTTAGAGTTTTCAAGTCGATAAAAAATAATTTTAAATATTCAATGACTACCGGTATAGGATCCATTATTCAGAAAGCTGTTATCCAGAAAGATCTGAATCAAAGGAAGACCATCTCCCATAGACTTCATTATAATCAAATAATTCCAATTTTTAAAAATGATTTATATTTTCTATGTAATGATAAATCAGAACCTTGTACTTAATCCCAACTAAGATATAATGAGTATCCTTGAGTATTGGTGGCAAATCAATTCAATATCTTAATTACGGAAAGGCCCCTTATCTGGAAAACCCCAGCTCACCAGTATTCTGGATAACAGGTCCGAGAAAAGTATATTTTTCATGTAAAAAGTATATTTTTCATGTCAAAACTTTATTTATATGGAGTAAAGTCTATAGCATATTAAAAGTTTATGTTCATCTAACCTTGGCCTTTTAAAAGAGCTTTAAACACTACCAAAAGCTTGCGGTATATTCTGAGGTTATAAGGAATAAAATAATTTTTCTTGTAGTTTAGTTTTTTCATCATCAATATGATCATCAATATACACACATCTCAAACCAGTAATTACATCCTGTACTCATACCTACAAGCATAAACAGTACATTTACAGAACAGTAATTATGTGCACCTATCTAAATATACATATGGCTTCATTGTGATACCTATTTGAACCTACAGCTGCACTTTGTTTACTCATAAACAGGCCTAAGCAGCATGAAGCTGACATGTGCATGAGGTTGCAGACGTGCGGGTGTGCCTTCCTGCATCCATGGGATACTCTGGGAGTGAATCAGAACAGCTATTTCCCAGACATAGGATAGCAATTGTGAAAGTGTGACTCCACGGCCTGCAAAAAACACACAGGATGTTGCGTCACACTGTTGTCTAAAGATAAACGTGCCAGAGATCTCAATCACAATTAAAAAGAAACACGCATTTGATACATGTATTACAATGCAGGCATTACAATGATTAAACTGCTATCAACATTTCTGGCTCTTGCATCTGTACCTGTGATTTTGTTTTCATGTAATATGAAATATTTAGTTATTTATAGGTGTTTCACTTAGCTGAGAATTAAAGGAAATGTTTTGAAGCAAAATGTTACGTTTTTTATAATGTAATGTCAACCCAAAAAAAAAATTTTTGCCTAGTAAAATAAAACAAAATTCTAAGCAACTTTGCAATATACCTGCATTACAAACGTTCTATGTATATGTATTGCTATTGAAAGGTGTGTTGTCTGTCCCTTTTTTTATTCCCTGGCATGGTGGCTCATACTGTTCATACAATGTACGACAAGGCAGCTGATTAACAGACCTGTCTTTGCTGGGGAACTAAGCATTTTGCAACATTGTATAAAAAGTAACAACCAGGAGTTAAGGGAGAACTAATCCATAAAAATTAATATGGGTAAAAATGCCATATTTTTTATACTGAACTTATTGTACCAGCCTAAAGTTTCAGCTTGTCAATAGCAGCAATGATCCAGGACTTCAGACTTGTCACAGGGGGTCACCATCTTGGAAAGTGTCTGCAACACTCACATGCTCAGTGGACTCTGAGCAGTTGTTGAGAAGCTAAACTTCGGGGTTGTTGCAAATTTACAAAAAGAAAATTAGCTTTGTTTGTTATATAAGCTGATGCTACAAAGGTGATTATCAAATTCTGGTGCTAGTTGCATTGGTTTCTGAGCTGGCATGTAGTAATTATCTGTATTAATTACTAATAAGCTTTATACTGTGACATTTGTATATATACAGTATATTGTGAGTTCAGTAACTGACAGCAGCACAGAGCATGTGCAGTGAATGAGCAGACAAGAAGATGGGTAGTTATTGGGTGTATTTTGGGGACACTGATTTTTACTACTAAAGGGCTGTGGTTGCCTTGGGTTGGTACAGAAGCTCAAAACATAATGCACGAAATTTCTAGCTACTTCTTTAGTTAGGCTGTAGTCCTTTAAGCAAATGCTACTTTCAATACCATTTATTTTAACAAATAACTTTAAAAGCACTGAAAATTTTTAATAAATGTATTTTGGAAAGTTGCTTAGAATTATATTTTCTTTTATTAGGCATCTGCTTATTTTAGGGTTGACTCGCCCTTTAAGCAAGAGAGAAGCATGTCTATGAAAGTGAAAAAAACCTTATATGTGTAACTGAAATAATAGATAAATGACAACTGTATATACATTAGCGTTGTAGACAGTGGGTGGGTACTTATTTGATTGATCTATCACTGTTGCACTGCGCACATATGCACAAACGCAACGCGGCACTGGAAATCTGGGAAATATAGGTATGTATATAATAAATTATATACATATATTATATGGTTCACATCCTCTGTCCTTTGCACTGGGCTCCATGTTCCCTTGTTTCCCCTGGCCCATCTCAACAGCGAGGTGTGGTGTATAGTAGTTATGCCACTGGCTCATAAGGTTACAGATATAGGAAAACATTGTTATATAAGCCATTCAGCCACAATTTCAAGAATATCTAAGATAAAAAAAGGCTTTAAACCAAAATCTCACCCTTCAAGCTGGGCTTTCTGGTATATTTAGGAGAGCAAATCAGCACTACAAAATCTTATGTGAAGGGGATATAACACTTGTGAAAATAGTTTATTTATTTAACGATTTTAACATCAAAATAGTTTGTTTTAATGATTTTAACATCAAAAACTATGTCACCATTTTCATCTATTGTCTATATTCTATATTTATCTTTTTATGAGAATCCAATACCATAATCCAGTATCATAGTGTGTTCTCTGTACTCTACTTTTATCATTAGTGTATCTCCCTGCAATGCTTTCTCATATTATCCTTCTTTTTGGCATGATGGTTTATTCATGTGTAAACCCATTTACAAAAACATTGGAACAAAGTGAATACAATCTTTTTAACTTTCCCCTATTTATTAATTTTCTTGTCCCAAATATATAAGTTTTTTTTTTCTCAATTCCCACAATGCGACAATTTTTTAGAATTGTGGGGGAGTGACAAGGCATTTCCATTATCCAGCATTTCTCTGGATGCAGACTTGACCTACAGGTTACTGTGCGAAAGTTCATAGCAAATCCTTGTGTGTGCTTTTCTTCCGCATGCTGATCATTCTCCAGACAAAGAACTTTTGTTGTGCCCAGTAAAGTGATGACGACCCTAATATGGATCTCTATATCCTGCTCTAAAGATTATTTATTAGATGGCAAGAGAGACATTGTTACATATATTTTTTAGTCACATTAATGAGATATAAATTCAAAAAATAAAATTGTTGAATGAAAGATTATATAGTTCTATGCAACTTTGTAATATATGTTCACTAAAAATGTAATTAGTTTGAAAGTTGATAAATTTGAAAGCAGCGTCTGCCTATCCCTTTATTGGGTTTATGTCTTATATGCACTTCATAACAGATTGGATCAATCTTTCTGTGACACAAAGCAGAGTTCAATTGTATCTCATTACCATAGTTACCATAATGTGTTATCTGATGACATACATTTGATGCTATGTTAGTGTGCATGTCCATGCAACAATATAAAATGTGTTACAACAGGTCTGTATGATTTTAGCTTGCCAGACAAATTTGAAGTTTACTGAGTTTGCTCCCAGCAATTTTGTCAGACTGGAAATCCCCCATGTGGTTAGCTACAAGAATAGTAAAAGGTGGCCATACACAGGCTGATAAAAGCTGCCAACAAAGTCAGTCAGTGTAAGGGGCCCTCCAATGGGCTTCTCAGATCAGTGTCTGGCCAAAAAATTGGCTAGATGTCAATCGGGAAGACTTAAAATGTCTGTCAGATTGAGGACCGCATAGGTTCAGTGATTTGGGCCTCGATCCCACTGCCTGTATTCCTGGCCTTGTGATCCTAGTGCCCAACAATCGGATCAGCCCAATATTGCTCACTCAAAGATCCACTCGTTTGTGACCTTTCCAAACTAGCAGATCTGCTCATGTATGGCCACTTTAAGTTTCAATGCTTTATGACTATATCTGACTGACTGATCTGAGGAATATGCTTTTGTTGTTCAGCCCTAATGTACTTAAACAAAGTGAGTAAGGTAAGGTTTACTACAGGCAGTGGTGTTACTGTAGGGGGAGCAGAACCTGCAGGTGGGGACAAAGTAAAACCAGTCCTTACAACTCCCGGATGTGTTCCATGTCCCATGAGTCACTGTTCCTGCCAACCATCTACATTTAAAGGGAGGGAGTGGAAGTCATTGGCACTGGCACAGGGGGAAGTTGCTGTGTCACTACAGGTGATGCATTTTTTTCCACTGCTGACCATTTACATTGATGAATAAATACACACACAATGTATAACAGGACACAAACCTGTGGCGTACAGAAAAATATATATATTCATATGCCCAGTTGACTTATCTGAACTAGGAGAACTTTTTATGCATTCCACCTCCTGGCAATGCAAGAGTCAGTTAATGTTATGTTCTTGTACAGAACTGTACAGCGGCTTAACTATAGATGCATAGATTCGGTGAAAAAATTACAACCGCCCCCATCCTTCTGCATTTTCCCCCACACCAAATACATGCTAGCACTTGCACCTCACCTTACCTAGAAGATCATATCACAGCATTCTGCGATGTCTGGGCCTGCAGACAGTCGCACCATTTCCCCCACAGTGCTTATTCCACTAGACCTGTAATTCCAGTGAATGAAGTCAATTTACAGATTAAAAAGCTGACAATCAGACTTTATCAGAGACCAATTAAAATAGTTACTTTTTTAGAACATGAATTAAAGAAGATAATTTCCTATTACTAAACTGTATGACAGAATGCAATGTAATGTTATATAATATTTATACACTGTATATAGTTCAGCGCTTCTGTAAGTTAGTATGAGGTTTAGAGGTGGTATGTGGTCAATTTTAACATAACATTTATTTTTAGTATGAATATAAGTGGACAGCAAGACAATCTCCAATTGATATGTGCTTTGGTTGCTGGGGACCCTGAAATCTAAATAGTATTTTCAGTTGCTGGGTGGATATAGGCCAAATAAGAACCCTCAAGGTGGCCATACTGTAAAGGAAATGGAAGTCACTCACATCCAAGATGGCGACGGCGTCCAAAATGGCGACCCCTTGCCTCTCCATGTGGATCCTGTTGGTCGCAGCGATATGACGCCAGCGTCTTCCCACCTGCCGATTGGTCGCCGGCATCAGAACGTGCGCCGGCGCATAGACGCCAACGTCAGAACATGCGTCGGCGTCTAAACGCCAGCGTCTGGACGCCAGCGTCATGACGCCATTGTGCCCAAACTTTGGCGCCAATCCTGCCCTATATAAAGCCTTCTGGACACTGCAGACATTGCCCAAGTATAGGTTTAACTTCGTGTATTCCTGGGTGTGTTATTATTGATTGATTCCTGTGTACCAACCTTGCCTGTTATTTCGGATTGACCCTTCGCTGCCTGGATTGAACTTTTGCCTGGACTTTGACTATTCTTGCCTCATCCTTCTGATACCACGAACTTTGGTCACTACCTGCCTCCTCCTTGGTCCGCACTCCAACTGTGCCTTCGGGCCCTTACATTTTACTTGGACCATGGACCCTTCTGAGGAGGCCTCAGCCCAGCCTGACTTCGGAAGAGCTTACCGTGGAATAGCCTCACGCATGGAGGCCTATGAAGCTCGGCAGACTCACTTTGGCCAAGCTCTTGAAGCTATCTTGGAAAAATTGTCTGCCCTCACACCTACGGTCCAGGTTCCTGCCTCTGCTTCGGCCACTATTCCTGTGGCGCCAGTTCATGTTTCCAAGCCTCGTATTCCGGCATCTCCACTCTTCAGTGGTGATTCTGTGGCTTGTAGAGGGTTCATTAACCAATGTGAGATCCAGTTCACGCTGCTTCCCCATCAGTATGTCTCGGAACGAGCCAAGGTGGGGTACATCATTACTCGCCTGACTGGTAAAGCCTTGGAATGGGCATCACCTCTGTGGGAGAAAGAGGATCCCTTAATCGATGACTCCAAGGCCTTTATCCGAGATCTGCGCACTGTGTTTGATGCTACCGGCCGGGCAGCGTCCGCCTCTTCACGCCTGTTCCAGATTCGTCAGGGAACGCATTCAGTGCCTGAATACGCTATTGAATTCCGCACATTGGTTGCCGAGACTGGCTGGAACAATGACAGCTACCATGCCGCTTTCTACAACGGGCTCTCTATGCGCCTTAAGGATGATCTGGTCTCCTGTGAGTTGCCTACACGCTGGGAGGATCTTATTGCCCTGGCAGTCAAGGTGGATACTCGACAAAGAGAGCACCAAGCTGTAAAAGAACGAGTAAGGAAGTTTCAACCCACCCTGGCTCCTCGCTTTCAGAGACCTTTTCTCCCCAGCACTGCTGCATCTTCTTCCTCGGCTCCTGTTTCTTCTCCCACTCCCACTGAAGAGCCTATGCAGATTGGTCGTGCTCGTCTTTCTGAACAGGAAAAATTGCGGTTTTTCAAGAGCTAGTTAACGACATCTTCCGGCACTTGCTAGGCCTAAGTGTAGTCGTTTACTTGGACGACATTCTAATTTTTTCCTCAAACCTCATTGAACACCGGATCCAGGTGCGGGAAGTCTTATCTCATCTAAGGAAGAATAATCTTTTCGCCAAACTGGAAAAATGCTCCTTCGAAGTTTCTTCTATTCCTTTTCTGGGGTACATTATTTCCCAACAAGGCTTCAAGATGGACCCAGCAAAAGTTTCGGCGATCCAGGATTGGCCCCTCCCCACCAGCACCAAAGCTATCCAGAGGTTTATTGGTTTTGCCAATTATTACAGACAGTTCATCAAAGGCTTCTCGTCTAAGATTTCTCCTATCCTGTCCCTCATCCGGAAAGGTGGGAGACCTCAATGCTGGTCCCCTCAAGCTTTAGAAGCCTTCAAAACCCTCAAAGATTCGTTTTCTTCGGCTCCAATCCTTAGACACCATGACCCTCTTCTACCATTCTTCATTGAGGTGGATGCCTCTGATGTCGGGGCTGGAGCTGTATTGTCCCAAAGGTCTTCGAATGATGGGAAATTGCATCCTTGTGCTTTCTTTTCTAAAAAGTTTTCTTCTCCTGAGCAGAACTATGACGTGGGAAACCGTGAGCTGTTGGCTGTCAAATTAGCTCTAGAAGAGTGGAGACATCTGTTGGAAGGTTCCTCTGTGCCTGTGTCTATCTTCACTGATCACAAAAACCTCGAATACATCCAGTCTCTTAAACGCCTTAATCCCAGGCAAGCTAGGTGGGCACTCTTCTTCTCAAAATTCAACTTTATTATCACGTTGCGTCCTGGGTCCAGAAACAAGAAGGCAGACGCTCTTTCTAGAAGCTTCATTCCTGAAGATACTTGTTCTGAGGATCCTGAACCCATTGTGCCTCCTATCAAGATTATTGCTGCCTTATTTCCCACTATGGCCTCCCAGTTGCTATCAGCACAATCTTCTGCTCCTGGCGATACTCCTTTGGGAGTCGCATTTGTTCCTCCAGATATTCGTCACTCCATCCTGTCTCAGTCCCATAACTCCAGACAGGCCGGCCATCCTGGAATTAAGAAGACTACCGAACTTCTGTCTCGCCTGGTGTGGTGGCCTTCACTCCGGAAGGACGTCAAGAACTTTGTTTCTTCTTGTTCCATTTGTGCTGCCTCTAAGTCTGGTCACTCCGCTCCTAAGGGACTGCTTCTGCCTTTACCCATTCCCTCCCGACCATGGACCCATTTGGCGATGGATTTCATTGTGGATTTACCTGTCTCCCTTGGACATACGGTCATCTGGGTCGTGATTGACAGGTTCAGCAAGATGGCCCATTTCATTCCTCTGCGCAAGTTGCCTTCTGCTCAAGAACTTTCTAAATTGTTTATTCAGCATATCTTTCGCCTTCATGGATTCCCGGCTGAAGTTGTGTCCGACAGAGGTTCCCAATTCGTTTCCAAATTTTGGAGATCCTTATGTAAAGCACTTCACATCTCTCTCCAGTTTTCCTCTGCCTACCACCCTCAATCCAATGGAGCTGCAGAGAGAGTCAACCAAGCATTAGAGCAATTTCTTCGTTGCCATGTGTCTTTATGCCAGGATGACTGGGCAGATCTACTCCCCTGGGCTGAATTTGCTCACAACAATGCTATGCACGCTTCTTCCGAGAGGTCCCCATTCTTTTGTGTCTACGGGCAGAATCCTCTAGCTTTTCCTCAAGATCTCCTTCTCACAAACGTTCCAGCTGCCAATGATCAAGCCACTCACATGCTCGCTATCTGGCTCGCCACTAAAGCCAATTTGGAAAAGAGTTCTCTTTCTCAAAAGAAATTTGCCGATAAGAGAAGAATTTCTTCCCCTCAATATAATCTCGGTGACAAAGTCTGGTTATCTACACGAAACATCCGTCTCAGAGTGCCTACTCCCAAACTCGGTCCCAAGTTCATCGGTCCTTTTCCAATTGTTGAGATTATTAATCCTGTGGCAGTTCGTCTTCAGCTTCCCCCAGAGATGCGGGTTCCTAATGTCTTCCATGGGTCTCTTCTCAAGCCTGCAATAAATTCTTCTTCTTCTTCATCCTCTCCCAATCCTGTTCTTGTTGATGGGCACCAGGAGTTTGAAGTCAAGAGAATTCTGGACTCCCGGATTTCCAGGGGTGTGTTGCAGTAGCTGATTGAGTGGAAGGGGTTCGGTCCCGAGGAGTGCTCCTGGGTGAGAGATTCTGACGTCCATGCTCCCCTTCTTATCCGAAGATTCCACAAACAGTTTCCATCCAGTCCCAGTCATGGTGGTCCTGAGGCCCCCCCTAAGGAAGGGGGTACTGTAATGGAAATGGAAGTCACTCACATCCAAGATGGTGACGGCGTCCAAAATGGCGACCCCTTGCCTCTCCATGTGGATCCTGTTGGTCGCAGCGATATGACGCCAGCGTCTTCCCGCCTGCCGATTGGTCGCCGGCGTCAGAACGCGCGCCGGCGCATAAACGCCAACGTCAGAACGTGCGCCGGCGTCTAAACGCCAGCGTCTGGACGCCAGCGTCATGACGCCATTGCGCCCAAACTTTGGCGCCAATCCTGCCCTATATAAAGCCTTCTGGACACTGCAGACATTGCCCAAGAATAGGTTTAACTTCGTGTATTCCTGGGTGTGTTATTATTGATTGATTCCTGTGTACCAACCTTGCCTGTTATTTCATATTGACAATTCGCTGCCTGGATTGAACTTTTGCCTGGACTTTGACTATTCTCTTGCCTCATCCTTCTGATACCACGAACTTTGGTCACTACCTGCCTCCTCCTTGGTCCGCACTCCAACTGTGCCTTCGGGCCCTTACACATACAACAGGGAGATCCGCTCGTTTGGCGACATCTCTCCCCGATATGCCCACATTGAGGTGGGCAATATCGGGCTGATCCGATCGCTGGGCCCAACAGATGAGGCCGCAATCCAACTGGATTTTTTACCCTGCCTGGCCATCTGCCCGACTTACACCCAGATATCGAGATATTGATCAGGGACACCCATCAGATGGCCCCACACTTGGGCCAATAAGCTGTCAACTTGGTCTGTCGACACCTTAATAATGAAACAAAAATGCATACAAAGTAACCAATGAAGATCAACTGAATAATTGATTAGATAGGTCCCTTAACAACAAACTAAAATTATTTTAACGGGGAAATCTCCATGTAACACATTTTCTAACTCCTAATATTCTGAACATTTTTTTTTTTTGCTTAATTGTTGCTCTATAAAATTTTAAACAAATGTTCCTTATGAACAGTTTTACCATTTATATGATATTATTCTACTCTTTCTCGTTACTGGGCGAAAGTTCACTGTGTTCCCTGTTAAATGTTTAAGTTCATAGCTATAAATGGCAGTGGAAAGTCATTTCCTACTTTTGCATGCCTTAACCACATGCAGACAACCACAGAGGGGATTAACCAAATGGATTCCTGATGGGTATTTTTATGGAAAAGTCTAGAATTTGAACCATGATGCTGTTTGACGTTTCTAGGACGGGTGTTTACAGCTTTTCAATTCAGCCCACCCAGTAGCTTGGTGGTCCCTGACTAACTGAACACATATCCATGGTTACACATTGCCCACTCTGCCTGTATAACACATCTATTATTTTGCATAGATTTTTGCAATGGTTTTTGATACAATGAAAAATAAATGTAATGGGAATTACTGCCAAATGCTGGGTCCTGTCTAGAGACAGGCGGACATCACTATATTTTTGAGGGATACATAGCCAGGACCCTGCAGGGGCGCTACCATGAGGCGAGTTGTGAAACGGGACCCTGGGAACCTGGCCAGGGGTGTAACTACAGGGGAAGCAGACCATGTTGTTCAAGAGGAGCCCACGAGTGTAGAGGGCTCAGTAAGAACCTGAATAATATGTAATTTCAATTTATTTTGGTAGGATAGGTCAATTTACCAATGTTTTGGTTCCCTAAATTGAATTTGCTGTGGGACCCAGAAACATCTAATTACGCCAACGTGCCTGGCAGCAATTCCAATCGAATTTGAATGGGAGGGTGACTTCTAGAGGGTTATTTACTAAACTTCAATTTTTTGACCAAACTCCCATCCATGATTTTTACCCTATTTATTATTAAAATAACCCGGAAAAATCGCATTGTGAAAAGACTCGATAAAATCATGCGAAAAACCTGAATAGTGCAATTTTTTTGGACATTACTCCTGAATCACTTGATTTTTTCGGGTTATTGCCTGAAAAGCCCAATTTTCCGGATTATCAGGCTAAACCCAGCTTTCAAATTGAGATAGGGACATCTGCGATTGACTTATACATGACCTCGACAGGTTTGAGATAAAGGATTTTCAAATTCGGGCTCTTTGCAACATCAGGGTATAATAAATATAGAAAAAATTATATTTTTGCCCCAAATACCCAGACCAGAAAAAATCGAGGTTTAATAAATAAACTCCCTAGTGTTTTGACTACCACCTTTGAAACTGTCATGCTCTAAAGTGCTAGACTGCTCAGTATGCCATTATCCATAAAGTTGTAATTAAACAATTTCAATTGACATTGAATAGGAGGGGGATTTCTAGTGTTCTAGTGCTTACCTAATGGTTGGGCTTGGTCCTATAATGCCTGCCACTAACCTAAAAGGGGTAATATAGTATTTTAAAACTAACTTTCAGTATGTCCAGCTGACACAAGGTCACCCATTCCGATTAGAAGAAAAGAGGTTCCGCCTAAATATTCGGAAGGGGTTTTTTACAGTGAGAGCCGTGAAGATGTGGAATTCTCTCCCTGAATCAGTTGTACAGGCTTAGATAGCTTTAAGAAGGGGTTGGATAGCTTTTTAGCAAGTAAGGGAATACAGAGTTATTGAAGATAGCTCATAGTACTAGTTGATCCAGGGACTAGTCTGATTGCCATTTTGGAGTCAGGAAGGAATTTTTCTCCCTCTAAGGCAAATTGGAGAGGCTTCAGAGGGGTTTTTTTCCTTCCTCTGGATCAACTGGCAGATAGGTAGTTAATATATATATAAAAAAAAAAATGGTTGAACTCGATGGACATGTGTCTTTTTTCAACCTTACTTACTATGTTACTATGTATATAGTCAGCACTATGTAACTTGCATTTGCTCCTCATTTTTATTTTATGTGGTTTTATTATTTGCTTTATTTTTGTTCTGAAGCTCTCAGGCTTGATATTTGAACTGCTTTCTACTGCTAACCACCACTTCACTGGGAGATTCATCATGGGGTGACATGCTGCCCCCAGATTTGCCACCTTAGGCCAAGCCTTTGTGGCCTGCCAACAAATAGCCTTGCAGCACTGGGGTCCTGGGTTTGATTCCACCCAGGGCACTATGTGTAAGTAGTTTGTATGGTCTCTACATACTTGCACAGTTTGTTCTGGTTATTCTGCATACCAAAAACATACAGAAAACTAACTCTTTGCTTGACAGGGAATGATGTACAAACTATGTGAAATGCTTTGTAATATGTCTCTGCTATATAAATACATTTATTTCGCAGTCTTCCCAAATGTATCTGCTAAAGGTAAAGTGGTATTGATATGAATATTGCAGGTTTCCATTCCTTTACTTGTGTTATCGACACTTTCCAACAATTTGAGTACAACTTTAAGGGACTTATGCATTTATTTATGTGTTCCTAGGCAGCTGCGTTTTATGCGTTCCACCTCACAGGAATGCAAGAGTTAAAACAGCACATTCTTTTGTATTGTGCCTGTACCAGCAGCATTTCACTGACCCACTGAATACAAGTAAGAAGTAAGATGCATGCAGCAACTCACCTGCATTGGTAAACAGGTAACAAATGGAAGAGTGGGCTTCATTACCTTGTGCATTCCTATGCAGTGGAATGCATGAAAACGCACTGCGCAAAAACACATGAATAAACGCCTGTGTGCAAAGGCCATAAAATGAGTCTGTTCTACAATTACTTGTCTGCAAACTCTGCCCTGGGGTTATTAGACATTGGTCTCCGTATTATTTTAACCATAGATAAATCAAAGCAGCATGCAAAAATATTAAATTATTTATTCAGTGTCAAAAACATCCCATTTTTACCTTATTTATGTGTATTATTACTTTCCACTTTACTACTGCCTCTCATCTCGTTTCCATCATTACACCTCATGTCTCCAACAGTCCTAATAGGGAAACAGACTTGGTTACATGTCCGAGGCCGCTGGGTGTTGAACTGATAGGCTGTACTACAGATGTAATCTATACCCCCCATGTATCATATCCTTGCACTACCTATTAGTATAGCATGAAGTTTAATTGCTCAGTGAGTCACCTGAAAGGGGCAAAAAGGGGCAGCATGGGGAGGAAGGCATAAAAAAGAATAGTGCAGGTCATGCTTTTTTTAAAACCAATTCAGACTGTAAAAAAAAACAGAGAAAGCTAACAATTGGTGATCATTGTCATTATAGGATTTCCTGTGTAACAGACATGGGCCCTGTAGCAGAGAAGGACCCAAGAGATGTAAAAGTGTGATTTGTGGGTAGTGAAGGGGCAGAGCTTGTGGGGAGTGGGCGGATTGTGGGCAGCATTTCAGCACAATGCGCATCACTGGAGTGGATTTGGGGTTTTTATCGGTGCCCTATTTTACTTTTTGGAAGTGCCCAGGAGGCCAAATGAGCTATAGTTATATAATTGGGAACCCGAGGGGGGGGGGGTAGGCCATGCTATCTCAGTAGTATGGGTCTCAGTAATTCCTGATGGCGGCCCTTGTCACAGAGCACAGCATGTAGCTGCAGCACTTGTAGGTCAGCCACCAACCTTCCATAAATGCCCTACATGTACGGTAAAAGATTAAAAAGAGTGCAGCCCCCATAAGTTTGTTTCAATTTTCAGGTTTTCTTTATAAAGCCCCCAATATGAAAGTTACCACTGGGCCCATTTACAGCTGTGCTTACTTTACTGAATGGAAAGTAACTGAACTAAAGCTGTTTTCAAGCACTGAGGAACATCTGCTGTGTTCTTTGCCTGCCTGACCTTTGTACACACTAAGCTATTGACTTACTGACTGGTGTACAGTGAATACTATAGTACAGTATGCAGGGAATTGCTATTCTGGTAATCTAACACTTTGGATTCAGCTTTGGAATTTTAGCGAGGTCTTGCAAAGAAGTCACGTGTTTTTCATTATATTTCCCTCAGAATGGTTTTAAAGAGAAACTACAACAAAAATACAAGTTGCCTCTTCATGACAGAATCTACACGTTTAAATTCACATTAATTGACATGGAAGGCAATATCTTTTTTTATTGTAAAGGTCCAGTTCCCCCAGAACGTAAACCTGCATGTGGCCTTTCCTGGAATTTCATTATTAGCATTTTGTCAGATGCCCTACTCTAAGGTGTGTACTCCAGCCTACTGTATTTGGTTTTCCATAAGCTAAATTAATTCACTTTGATGCTAAATAATGGAAGAATTATTTCCAGTACGGGCTGTACCAAACACATGGTACATTCTCTGCCCAGGTCTGGATTCCAGGTTCTATTATTGCATGCTGATCTCAGACAATAAGGTTAAAAAAAACCCACTATACACCAAGTTAGTGATGTCAATATAGACCTCCTCACCAAGGTACAAATCTGGCACACAGACCACTCCAGTCAGCACCCAAATCTGCTGCCCCAACGCCTGAAACCTGTCCAACCTCAATCCACCCCTGCATCTAGTCTAAAAGTTCTTGCCCCCCACATGGGTCCTGTTCATCCACAGTAGACTACTCTTATATTTTCCATGTAATTGCCCAATTTAAGAGATGTTACTTCCATGGTGCATGGGTTGAACCTACACTGGAACTGTCCTGCACATTATAAATCACAAAATGCAGGAGTGCCTATTGATGCCTTGGAGCTTAATGTGGCTGTAATAACAGCATTCCCGCAGCAGGTTCTGTCAATAGGCACAGCAGGCTTATGCCGAAAGAATCACACACTAATATCATTTCAATGCTGTGTGCTGGAAGTGATGCAATCCCCACTCTGAAAATATTGTCTTTAACTCAATTTGCAAACATATGCATGTGCAGTTTGTTTTGATCCAATGGGTGCAATTGTAGCAAGCACAGCTACCCACATGATCACAATTATACTGGGGTTTTGGGAAATGAGCAATGACAAGTCTAAAACTAACATTTATGGATCTGTAGAATCGGGTGTATCAGTGGTTCTATGTGTTTGGGACTTTAGCCCAATAGTGCACTCTGCACTAGACAGACTGAAATTCCACCTAAAGCGAGTTTCTCAACTTTGCCTCTTGGGGAGCATACCTGAGGGAAATTTAATTAATCTATTATGATGCCAAAGCTGGGAAAGCTGATATACAGCAATTTCAATAATTAAAATATCAAACTGACAACAATGTAAATATAAGTTAAGTAAAGTATATATTAAGTAAATATAAGGGCAAGCTATTTGCTGCCTTTAAAAAGATAAGGCTTTCTTTACCAAATCCATGTAGGAGTTTTAAAAGAATTATGCACGAGAGCTACAGTTAAGATACAATTGTTAGGCATATATTCACAAATACAGCTTCAGCATTCAGAACTTTGTCCCTCAGGGTCAATCAATGAACAGAGGAGTATTTCTACTAGGAAGTGTCAACCTCAACTTTCAGTATTCTCCTCATGTGGAACCTAGGCAAATTTTTCTAGTCTCTGAATCTGTACACTTGGACTATAATCTGGGTAGTTGTGAACCCAGGATTCTAATCCTTACTAAATATCCTCGGTGGAGCTGCAGGCTTTTTGTCTAGCTTGCTGTACCTTGCTGGAAAAGCTCCTTTCCTGAATGGCAAGCAGTGTAGCTGATGCAATAGTCAGGTCTTGTTGCATCACATTGTTCTGCTGAAATCATAGCCACATAAATGCAAATGATTTAATTTAATGTTGACCGTATTAATATATAGGGGTTGCCTATTTTTTTTGGTTTTTTTTCCCATAGGAAATCCGGTGATGGAGCTAAGGGGGTGAGGGGTAGGGTGCACACTGTGCGCTGACGTCACTTCCGCTGAATGTGTCAAGTGATGGCAGCATGCTGGCTTGTGACATTAGCATGCATGATGTAGGGCGGTATCGGACCTAAATACAGCCCTGTTGACTTCATGTAATTCTACATAAAGGATTTAGTTAGTAATCGGTTCTACTTCACTAGCAGTGTAGCCCATACCTAATGAATTCTGACAATATGGTTAGAATGACAGAATGGATTCAGTTGAAAATGAAGTGTCATGCTATGTATTGCAGACTAGTGAAGTATAGATGTATATTTTTATCTGATGGTGCTTGTAAGTACAGAACTACTAGACTATTTTTATATTTGTAGAATTATAGAGGACAATATAAAATGTATTATAAAACAAAATGCAATATGTGAGTAAAACTGCAATCCAAACACACACACACATATATATATATATATATATATATATATATATATATATATATATATAGACAAATACAAGAGGTCCTCTGCACTGAACCCATTATCAATATATTTAAGACAGAGAAATTTTGTGCATACTGCTACTGAAAAATGCCTTATGTATTTTGTGGTCACACCCTCATTGGTTTTAAAAATTAGTGGTGAGCACAACTTTCCCTTGTTTGTTATAGTTATACAGGAGCAGTGACCAGCTCCATGTTGTAGCTCCCACCCTTCCCAGCTATAGTCGGGTGATCCCACTGGTGTCTAATAAAAGGGCAGCCAAGTTTTGGAGTTTTACTTTGAAAGCAGCTAGTAAGTTGCAGGTAAAACTTAGTCCCTTTGTAAAATGTATAATGAAGCAATAGAATTCTTAATGAATCAGATGAAAATTAAGCGTAGGACTGGCCAGATATGGGATGACTTTGACGTAGTTGGCCAGCTTAAATATATTGCAATATATGGACAAACAATCCCTGTTTTGTTTAAAGGGTAAGGCATTTTTCAGTAGCAGTATGCACAAAATGTCTCTGTCTTAAATATATTGATAAATGGTTGAGTGCAGAGGACCTCTTGTATTTGTCTATATGTATTTTGTGGTCACACCCTCATTGCACCCCCGCCTAATGGTTTTAAAAATTAGTGGTGAGCACAACTTTCCCTTGTTTGTTATATATATATATTGTAAGGATTTGGGTAGCTGGGATCAGTTTTCTGGGGGTAACACAGCCCACGGCACAAGCACAACTCATGAGAGTATAGTCTCTTTTTGGCAGTTTATTGTCTCTTGCAGCAAAATAAACAAAACAAATAATTCAAAATAAAACCCTTGCCACTTAATGGGCTTCTAACTAATACAAGTCAGTTTTCCTTACTAACCAGGAGAAGGCCTACCGCTGTCTCCCCAAAACAGAGAACATACAGGAATATACAAAATCCCAAACCTTTTGGTGATTTCAATACCTCTCACACAGGCAGCTTTCCTGTGTCTTCTCCCCAGCCAGGAACTCTCCACTCTGGCTTGAGCTGCCTTTTTAATTAACCACCTGAGATACCTCAGGACAACTCAAAACACCCGGGCTGGACTAGCAGTCCCGGAACCACTCTGTTAGGAACCTGGGGCATAAATAAGCTCCGTCCTGGACTTTCCCAGGTATCCTAGTAGTGATCTCACCACATACCCCCCCTCCTTGTTTCAACCCAATGGTTGGAACACCTGAGGCCCAACTGGAATGAACCCGGGACAGGGCATCAACATTGCCCATTTCTGACCCGGGCCTATGTTTCACTGTGAAACAGTAGTCCTGCAGCGTGAGGAACCAACAATTCACTCGTCTATTGGTCTCCTTCTTTTGGGCCATCCATTTTAGAGGTGCATGGTTAGTAATAAGGTCAAATTTTCTGCCTAAGAGGTAATACCTTAAGGCATCTAGGGCCCATTTTATGGCCAAACACTCCTTTTCAATCGTGGCATACTTCCTCTCACAGTCATTGAGCTTTCTGCTTAAGTACACCACTGGATGCTCTTCCCCGTTATAAAGCTGGGATAATACTGCCCCTAACCCCACATCTGATGCATCTGTCTGGACCACAAAGTCTGGGGAATACAAGACTGGTTGTGCACATAATGCATCTTTGAGGGCCTGAAAAGATTTTTCTGCCTCAGGAGACCACTTGACCATGACAGAGTTTTTTCCCTTTGTTAAGTCTGTTAAGGGAGCAGCCAGGGTGGCAAAATGAGGAATAAACCTCCTGTAGTAGCCAGTGATACCCAGAAAAGCTCTAACCTGCTTCTTATTAAGAGGGCGTGGCCACTGTTGAATGGCTGCTGTTTTATTTACCTGGGGTTTTACCACACCTCTGCCAATGGTGTAACCTAAATACTTGGCCTCCTCCAAACCAATGGCACATTTCTTGGGGTTGGCAGTAAGGCCTGCTTTACGGAGGGAATCCAACACAGCCTGAACTCTGTGCAGGTGAGACTCCAAATCTGTACTGTGTATCACCACATCATCTAAATATGCAGCCGCATACTGTTGGTAAGGTCTTAATATTCTATCCATAGCCCTTTGAAATGTGGCAGGGGCATTTTGTAGGCCAAAGCGCATTACTCTGTACTGGAAAGAACCACCTGGTGTGACAAAAGCAGTTTTTACCTTGGCCTGTTCCGATAATGGTATCTGCCAATACCTTTTGGTTAAATCCAATGTTGTCAGATAACGAGCAGTACCCAGCCTGTCTAAGAGCTCGTCTACCCTAGGCATTGGGTAATTGTCAAACTTGGATACCGAATTAAGCTTGCGAAAATCACTACAGAACCGCCAGCTACCATCTGGCTTAGGAACAAGAACAATCGGGCTAGACCAGTCACTATTGAACTCTTCAATTACCCCTAAGTCAAGCATTTTTGTCACTTCATCAGCCACAGCTTTTCGTCTAGCTTCGGGAATCCTATAGGGTTTGAGTTTAACACGAACTCCTGGCTCAGTTACAATATCATGCTCAACAACGGGAGTCTTTCCTGGGAGGCCAGAGAAATTATCCCTATTCCTCATTAAGAATTCTTTTACCTCCTGTTTTTGGGAGGTGGACAAAGTTTCTGCAATGGTAACCTCAGGGACCAGAGGGGTCTCGTGAGTTACCTTAGAAACAGCATAGGCTGGTATTGCAATCAATGATGTCCTGTCTTTCCAGGGTTTAAGTAAATTAACATGATAAATTTGTTCTGGCTTCCTCTTGCCAGGTTGGTGTACCTTGTAATTTACCTCCCCAACTATCTCAATTATTTCAAAGGGTCCCTGCCATTTTGCAAGGAATTTACTCTCCACCGTGGGGACCAAAACTAGCACTCCAGGTGATATGACACGTATTTTAGCATTACGGTTGTATATCCTTTGTTGGGCAGCCTGGGCTTGGGCCAGGTTTTCTCTCACAATGGGCATAATTGAAGCAATTCTGTCTTGCATTTGTTATATGTGTTCAATTACACTCCTGTGGGGTGTCACTTCCCCTTCCCAGGTTTTCCTTAGCTGTTTGAGTAACTCAAATGGGGAATAACCTGTAGAGGATTGGGGAACTTCCCTAATAGCAAACATAAGATAGGGCAAAAGGCAGTCCCAGTCTTTCCCATCTTTGTCCACTACCTTTTTCAACATACTTTTTAGGGTCTTGTTAAACCGTTCCACAAGACCATCTGTCTGAGGGTGGTAGACAGAGGTTCGCAATTGTGAAATTTTAAACCTTTAAGGGTGATTTACTTTTACCACCACCCGTTTCCCCATAAACAGTCTTACCAGGTGCCAGAGGGTACCTCCCTTTCAGCCCGGAACGATGAGGAAGAGGTGCCAAAATTCTCAGCGGCAAAGTACCTTTCCACTAACTCCACAAGGTCATCTGCTGTCTTAGGGTCTCCATGGGTTATACATTTGTGCAGGGCCCCAGGACGCGATCTCAGGTAGCGATCCAGCACCACCCTCTCAATAATCTCCGGTCCAGTCAGGGACTCCGGTTGCAACCATTTTCTCACCAGGGGGATCAGGTCAAACATCTGGGAGCGTGGAGGCTTGTCCGGGTGAGAAGCCCAGCTGTAGACTCGTTGGGCACGAAGCGCCAGGGTAACTCCAAGGCGGGCCAGAATCTCTTTTTTCAGTTTCTCATAATCCTTGGCAGTAACAGGGTCCAGGTCAAAATATGCTTTTTGCAATTCACCTGTTAGCAGAGGTGCCAATAGACCTGCCCACTGCTCTTTAGACCAACCCTTTCGGCGGTCCGCTCAAATGTAGTGAGATATGCTTCCGGATCATCCTCTGATGTCATCTTTTGGAGGAAGCAACTCACATTGATTTTGGTCACGTTACTATGTGCTACTGCAGGTGGCTCCAGGGGTCTCTATGCCAACTGTTGAACCAATCCTGTCAGTACCTGCCGGTCTTCCTCTGCAGCTTTTGTCAGCTTTTAAAACATGCTCATTGTCTGTTGCTGCAAATGTAGAACCAGCTCCTTATGGCGTGCTTCCGCTTGCTGCTGTGCATGTTGATGGGAGGCATTTGTTGCCTTCTGTTCAGCATTGGCTTGCTGAAGTGCAGCATTAGATAGCATTAACTGTTTCACAATCTCCTCCATGCTGCACAGTTCTCAAGGGATCACCACCCCTTTATTTCACAGTCTCTGCAATATTATACTGCCTTTGGTTGCTTTATTTTGTGCCAGAGCACCCTCCACCATATGTAAGGGTTTTGGTAGCTGGGATCAGTTTTCTGGGGGGTAACACAAGCACAACTCATGAGAGTATAGTCTCTTTTTGCCAGTTTATTGTCTCTTGCAGCAAAATAAACAAAACAAATAATTCAAAATAAAATCCTTGCCACTTAATGGGCTTCTAACTTATACAAGTCAGTTTTCCTAACTAACCAGGAGAAGGCCTACCGCCTGTCTCCCCAAAACAGAGAACATACAGGAATATACAAAATCCCAAACCTTTTGGTGATTTCAATCCCTCTCACACAGGCAGCTTTCCTGTGTCTTTTCCCCAGCCAGGAACTCTCCACTCTGGCTTGAGCTGCCTTTTTAATTATGTGGATGCCTGTTCCAGCTCTGGATGAGTCTACCCATCTGAGTGAATCCCCAGGGTGAGTTGTGCCCAAGGGAGGGTAGAAAAAGAAAGGATCCAGCATGTCTCCTGTTTGTGAAACAGGCTTTTCTCATGTGCCTGCCACTGGGAGCAAATACCTTGTCCAGGGGGAAAGGTATTTGGACAGGTAGTGCTACCTGGGAACTAAAGAGCTCTTTGGGGGAAAAGGGCCTAAGACTCTTTGTCCACCAGGAGTGTAGTAGTAATTTGCCTTGGCAAGGAGGTGCCAGGATTGGGCTGCAGATATTCCCAGGGTATTGGTCATTAATATGATGTGAATGCATACAGTATTTTACTTTGCCTTTAATATTACATTTGTTACACAGCAATTTGTGTGTTTGAATGTTTTCCTAATGCAGCCACCCGCAGGTGTATTCCTGGATCCCATTAGGTAGGCACTGCCATGAGAGGTAATTCCCAGTACCCTTTCACTTAGCAAAGGGGACTCTGGAACTGCATTGGTAAGAAATATGTGATGTATAACCTTTGGCACAGGGGGTAGCCAAAAATATGATATGTTGACATATTTATTAGTAAAAGTAAGGGTGTATGCACAGCTTCATTTCTTTACTCAGGCTGAAGCCACTAGGTTTAATTATATCCACCATTGGGCTGCATTGCATTTCCATGAGGCTCACATAAAGTAGGTTCATGCAGAGTTGCAAACACTTCCTTGTCATGAAGGAGTTGATAGATGCTATAGCTTTTGTTCAGGTTGTTCAAAATTGCATCCCATTTACATGTCTATATTACTACATGGAAATTTGATGTAACTTGATTTCCAATGCAATCCATGAGATCAGTTCTGAATGCATTGCATAAAAATCATATGATGACACTGTCACTCATACCAACATGCACAGGGCCATCATCATGAATGAGTGTGGGGGGGTACTGTAGTACTAGTCCTGTGAAATCTGCTTTGGAGGGGGGCCTGGCCATGCCTTAAAAGTTACGCAAATTGCATAGCATTTATGTTAAAAATTTATGTAACTTCCGCTACTGAGCTTAGAGACCGGCTCAAAATATGCAGTACACATAGAATATAAATGGCACTATATAAGGCTGATTCAGTAACGTAACTAGCAGGGGGCAGGCCAAGTCCCCCCACCCCACTCCGTATGTGATTTCGGCCGGCTTCTATTCGCACCCCCTGCACCCCCAGTAGTTCCACCACTGGGCTGATTAGAAATGAATACACAGTTACTACGTGGCAGAACAGAAACCAGTGCAATTAGCATCAGAATTTAATAATCAGTCTTATAGTAGCATCAGCTTATATTACAGGCCAACCTCATTTTTTGTCCCATAAGAACCTACCTACCTGATCATTTGTGTAGCACCAGGGCTAGATTTACATAGCAAGCGCCCCTAGGCCCTCTGTCCGCATCCTCTCCTTTTCCTTTGTGCACATGGAAAAATTTTCAGCATCAGGTCCGGAATACACAGGATGCACAGGAAATTTTAAAAACTATTGTATCTCCTGCAAATCACCAGTGCTTCCAAACCAATGCGGGTGTGGTTGGGCAGCTTGCCGTCCCCATAAAATTCTGCTTCCTTAGGCCCAGGCCTTTGTGGCCTTTCCATAAATCCAGGCCTATGTAGCACACATAACAGTCTTGGCCCCAAAAATTTCGGTACAGTACACTTGTTTTCATGGCCGGCCCCATAAAATTAAGGCCAACCACAGACATGAATAAGTCTAAAAATTGGTCCCCATGTTTATGGTGAATCCCCAATAGACCCTTTTTTTATAATAAAAATATTTCTCGCAGCATCTAATAGAAATGAAAATGGTGTGTATTATTGTTGCACACCCATTCTTAGGTTGGCCCAGAGAAAACTATTAATAGATCTACCCTATCAACTTGTCAAGGAAAATATCTAAATATTCTTAAGATGTGCAACAAAAACACTTCTTCATTTTTTAATTTTAAACATTTCATAGTAACTGTGTTTCACAATGTTTTACAGTAAAAATGCATACTTATATCCTGTTAAAAAACAATCTTTATATCCTTTCTTTTTCCCCAACTTTGTGTGAAATTTCATTATTCACTGCCTGTCTGGCCAATATAAACATAAAACAATAGGGTATTCTAAATGTACTGATAAAAATATACTGGCACAGATTATTCCAGCCAGAAAAAATGTATGGCTCATGTACAATATGTCATATATATGAATGTATCTCATCCAATACATAGTCCTAAAGTATCCCAATATGAGCATTCTGGATATCAAGTCCCATGCATGATCCATCCAAAATCAGAAGATACAATATTCATATATATAGTGTATTACACACACATAACCATCTAGTAATGCTGAAATGGGACTATAGATAGATACTGCACATAAGAGCAATGCATATGGTTCAGATGTCAGTATGATGCAAAGGCACAGACAACAGATTAATTGAATAAGGCAACAGCTGCCAGGATAAAAGGAGAAGATAGCACATGTAAGAGCCCTCAAGTGTTTCATCATATTGAGATTCCATCATACTGTTACAGTAATTATGCTCTGGGCATCAAATGCTGCAAAAAATCATGCACAATTAAAATTAATTATAGATTGATTTCTTCTCAGTTTTAATGGACTATATAAAGGAAATTGCTGCACAAAAGGGAGAATCAAGAAGTTCTTTGTTCCTTCTTTCTTTAGTTGTCTTTTTTTCAATCTGTCGGTGTAAAATGCAGATTAAGGAGTAGAAAACTGAACTAGATATATTCTAAAAATACCATCTTTGCAAGGGAATATAGTTATATAAATAACTAAATATAAATACCACTTTTCTCAACATTCCTCCAAAATTTCTTTAAAAGAAATGTATTCAGCACAAGTATCATCATCATTTATTTATATATGCAGTGAGTTACATTAATTTATAATTTACAAGGTCTTACAGTAATTTACCAAACAAGGTTTACAGTGACAAATGTAGGACCAGAGGGGCCCACTCGCAAGAAATTACAATCCAAAGGTATGATTGGTAGATTTCTTGTGTGCAACCTTACTGTTTCATTATTCATAAGCATTTTTTATCCATTGAGGCAATATAAACAAAGACTTGTCTCATCTGTCACCAAAATAACACCACAGCTACCTGCTCTCTGTAATTTAAAACTAATCCCACCTATTTAAAAGCATTGTACTTAAAAATCACCCTCAGACAGAGCATGGAACACAATTGGGGGAGTTTGGCGGCTTGGGAGCAAAACTATTAGGTGCAAAGCTGCCATGATCAGGGGCAGAGCAACCAGGCTAGTGTTCCTGTGAACAACTAAATTATTAAAGGAATTATTCAGTATAAAAATAAAAACTGGATAAATATATGTTGTTAGACATCCAGTCACTCCAGCCTTTATACATCACATTTTTGCCTAACTATATTAGAAACATTGTTTAATTCGCACAGCCTATCTATTTACACAGTTTTTATTTTCACACTGAACTGTACCTTTATTTAAGTCATAAAGATTCCTAATAAAAAAGCTATTAATGGGGAGTGTATATGGTAAATCAAAACGGTCAAAATAGGACAAGATCAAGCCCACAGAGCCAAAATTTAAAATCCAAAACTACAGATCTACTGTTTCTAAAAACGTATTCATAAAATTAGAAAATGTATTCAAACATCTTATAGATCCCCATAGTACTCCTCCAGGCAGCAGCTACTGTTTGTTTCTCTGATCTCAGCCTGAAAACAGGTCACCCCACTAGAGTAAAACAACTGCATTCATGTCTAATAAGCTTATAGCGTCTATAAAAATGCTTTGGCTGAGAGGTGTATCAGTGTCTGGTGTTTTTTTTTTGTCTTCCAGGAAAATAAATTATAGAAAAACAATACAGACATTACTACCAAACCCCAAACTAATAATTTATGCTTTCACATAAATTATATATATACACCCATATCTATACTAACTAGAGAGTTTAGAATTACAATAGCCTTTGATATTATGTCTGTCCAAAAAAATCATCTTAAAGGCATTAACTGAATCAGCCATCACAACATGACCTGGTAGTTCATTCCAGAACCTCACTGTCCTCACTGTGAAGGACCAACCATGTTGCTTCAAATGAAAACTGAAAGTTCTTTTCTTCTAGTCTGAAGGGGTGGCCTCTGGTACGGTGATCCTCTTTATGGGTAAAAAGGTCCCCTGCTATTTGGCTATAATGTCCTCTAATGTACTTGTAAAGTGTAATCATGTCCCCTCGCAAGCGCCTTTTTTCCAGAGAAAACCACCCCAACCTTCACAGTCTACCCTCATAATTTAAGTCTTCCATCCCTCTAACCAGTTTAGTTGCAAAGTTGCAAAGAAATTTGTAGATGTACCTAGAGGTACATAACACAAGTTCTAGCTTTGCAAATCTGTTGTAGACCTGTTGACTCTCATATTTGTAGGTAGTACTTATAACCTCTGATGAAGTCAAACTAGAGGAGGCGCAGTTGAATAAACAGGGTGTGGTTGGAGTATGTGCTGAACAAAAAGTGCTATTTGGGATGGGGCAAAATATCTCCCGGGTTCACATAGTGGGAGGTTAATGTCTCATATTGAGGTTGAATATGTTTTTTTTATTTATAGAGACATGCCATGGGCCACAGGGCAAAGTTATTGATTAAAGGGATGGTTCACCATTCAGTTAACTTTAAGTATGTTATAGAACAGCTAATTCTAAACAACTTTACAATTGGTCTTCATTTTTTCTTTTATATAGACAAAAATAAATGCTCTGTAAAACTAGAAATGTATTGTTATAGCTACATTTGATTGCTAATTTGTCTATTCAGATTATCCCCTATTCATTTTCCAGTCTCTTATTGAAATCATTGCATGGTTGCTTAGGTAATTTGGGCCCTAATTACTTTAGCAACCATGCATTTCTCTATAGAGGGCTATTATGCTGGCTATAAGGGTCAAGAAGGAATTACTCAGTCAAGTATTATTTTTATTTATTTATATACCAACAACATATTCCACAGGGATTTACAGATATAATGTCACAATATAAGGCTGATTAGTAATTAATACAGATAATTACTATATGACAGCACATAAACCAGTGCAACTAGCATTAGAATGTAATAATCAGCCCTGTAGCATCATCTTATATTACAGGCCAACCTCATTTTCTGCTTGATAATTTGCAACAACCCCTAAGCTTAGTTTCTCAACAGCTGTTCAGAGCTCACTGAGCATGTGAGTGTCACAGACACCTTCCAAGATGGCGACAAGTTTGAAGTCCTGGATCATTGCTGCTATTGAGAAGCTGAAACTTTAGACTGGTGCTATGAGTACATTATATTAAATATGCCATTTTTAACCATATACATTTTTAGGGTTTAGTTCTCCTTTAAAGCCCACCATAGGCAGGCCATCAGTACAGCTGTCAATTGCTCTTTATGCCCATTGGCAGGGCCAGATTTGGATCGCGGAAGCCCCTAGCGCCTGTCTGTAGCGCGACCGCACGGTCCTAGCACCCACCGTCCAAATTGCCCGTGCAAAAACACACACTGGAGCACTGGGAGCTGTGCATCCCCAGTGCTCCTCAGCAAGCGGCCCGGCGGAATGCCGCCCCTAATAATTTGCCTCCCAAGTCATGGGCCACGCCACAAATTTGGGCCTGCCCATTGGCACTTCCAAGCTCCCCTCCCTGCATAGTGCATTAGTGCAAAACGTGTCCCTGATTGTCAATCTCACTTCTCCATGCAGAGTAGCGCAGCGGAGCTCAAGGACCATCTTCCACATATTTGGTTTTCTTCGGAAGAGAATGAAGAGGATCTGAAAAAAAACAAGGAAGCAGAAGATGAAGCATTTGAGCTCCGCTGCATTACTCTGCATGGAGATGTGACTATTGGGGGGGTAGCGGCTTTTATTTTTGGGGGTTTTAGTTCTCCTTTAAGGAATTGCCACCTTTAGAGCTGACCAGAAGTAGATTCTGCCCCTGCTGCCAGAAAGAGGTTACATGCGTTCAGTTAACTTTGAAAGCATTGTCCTTAAATTCTAACTAAATGCAGTAATGTCTGCTGTTTGTACTGTAGAAGAAGAAAATACTAGAGTGCACCCATGTTATGTCTTCATGGATATGTATCCTGTCCTATCAGTTGTAAACAGCATTTCTCCAGTAGGCAGCATTCCAATAAAAACAAACAAACAAAACATTCCCCATGCCCTTTTATTGGAAATAGGGGAAAGTGAGGACCTTGGTAGCCAAATAATACTTGTGATCTGTGGACCCAAGCCAGGCATAATATATACAAAATATGTATTCATTGATTATTTTGGGTAACAAAAATGACAGGACAGTTTTACAGTAACACAAAAACAGGTTACATATTTATTTAATCAGTTCAGTGAAGCATCTCAAGCATGAGAGATTATATGTGTTTGTTTATTGTGAAGGGGGGCTATGTTGCTTCTCATGTGCTGCTGATAAATGAAATTAAAAACACGACCATACTTTACTATATGTTGCCATTTTCACACTTTTTTGAGTAAAGAAAAAATACTTGAGCCTGCGGTAAAGAAAATGCAGTACTACAGCTGTAGTAAAGCTACACCACCTAGTATCCCCAAGTCCTTACTCTGATGGTGAAAGATTGAGGATCAATTAATAAATCCACAAGGTGGTAGCATGAACTTCATGGAGTGTAGTGAAAGTCTTAAACCCGTAAATTAACTTAAAGGAGCCCTCTAAATGAAAAGGCAGATCCTTAGCTATTGAGTTAAAGGAACGCTATAAATGAAAAGGGCAGATCATGGTACAGAAACAGTGCAAGCAAGAGTGATGGTTGCTACAGACCTGAAGACCAGATAACATTGTATGCTTTATAAAGATATGTATGTACCACTCAACCCCTAACTGAAATTAACCAAATACTAACTGAAACTTATGAGAACCAATGTGTTACCACTTCATGCTCAGTTAAATCCCTTCTCAAAGGTGCTAATTGTGGACCTTTATTAAAGGGGTTGTTCACCTTTAAATTTTCGTATGAAGTAGAGATTAATATTCTGAGACAATTTGCAATTGGTTTTCATTTTTTATTATTTTTAGTTTTTTATTTATTTAGCTTTTTATTCAGCAGCTCTCCAGTTTGCAATTTCAGCTATTGGGTTGCTAGGGTCTGAATTACCCTAGCAACCAATTTATTTAAATAAGAGACTGGAATATGGATAGGAGAGGCCTGAATAGAAAGTAATAAAAAGAAGCAATATCAATACATTTGTAGCCTTACAGAGCATTTGTTTTTAGATGGGGTCTGTGAACCCCATTTGAAAAAAAAGGTAAATAATTTAAAAACTATAAACAAGAAAAAATGAAGGCTAATTGAAAAGTTGCTTGGAATTCTAGAACATACTAAAAGTTAACTTAAAGCTGAACCACCCCTTTACACTCTATTAGGAGTTTGTGTAACAATAACCCATCTTTAGAGCTTGGAAGCCCTTTAAAAAATTTTAGTCAATCCATTGAAATTTTAAGATGTGCCCAAGAAGCCTTCACAGGATGAAATCCAACTACAATACTTTTTGTTCAGTACCTACTGGAAAATTGCAGTCTGACTGCTTTAACTGTGTTTTACCTGATTGCTGTGTTTTTTTTTTACAT
This sequence comes from Xenopus laevis, assembly GCF_017654675.1. Lineage (NCBI taxonomy): Eukaryota > Metazoa > Chordata > Amphibia > Anura > Pipidae > Xenopus > Xenopus laevis. The sequence goes on along the minus strand of NC_054371.1, from coordinate 110,487,975 downwards.
AAGCTGCATGAAACAGGAGCATCTGGATGGCTTGTTTTGTCTGTTCCTCTGATCAGCCTTTGTCATAAATTCTCTGTTTCCTGAAAAATGTTCTTAACCTTTATTTTGTGCCAACAAATGTTTCAGCTGACATGCCTGGTAGGGCAGTTCCATAAATAAACACAATACATGCAGTTATTTCACAATCTGCTTCTATTATTAACTCAAGACAGTGCATCCTCATAAAGTAGCTTTATCCTATAAGCAAAAATAAATTTGCAACAAAATCAATGGTTTCTATTCAAGTCATTGCTTTTTCAGCACTGGTTTAGCAAATGGAAATAGGGTTGCAACCTTTTCTGGAAAAAAATACCGGCCTTCCTATATATTTATCTTTTTTATTAATAAAATTGGGATCAACCGTCATTTTTATCGGCCAGTCCAGGCAAAATACCGGCCAGGTGGCAACCCTACATGGAAACATCTCTGCACAGACATATTTACTAATGAGCCTTTGTTACTATGTATCTACATTTGCAACAGTTTGGACATGGGATGCCTTTATGGGTGTTTGTGCTGTGGAGGAGGCACGTATTTTATCAAAGGTGGAAGTATTCACAGTGAGACTAGACATTTTGAGTGCCTTCTGCAATCTGGCAAGTATAGGACCCCACTGCATATAAAATATCAACACACAAGAGGTCACCAATTTAGACTAGAGGAACAGAACTTTATTTTGAAGCCGCATAGGTGGTTCCTCACGGTGAGAGCCATGAGGTTGCAGAATGCCCTGCAGGATGATGTTATGATGGCAGCTTCTATTATTGCCTTTAAGAGTGGCTTGGATGACTTCTAGAACAAGCATAATATCAAAGGCTATTGTGATCTTAAGATCTATAGTTATATTAGTATAGATATTGGTATATACAGTTTATATATGTGAGTGTATAGATAGGTCTCTATACTGTAGGAATGTTTATATATCAGGTCAGGACTGAAATTCAAAATAGGCCCCAACATTTCAGGTACACAGAGGCCCAACCATCTCTCCATTGCCCAATAAATAGTGACTGTTTATGACATCTTACAGCAGCCCACTCTGACATATGCTAGAATCTTCAGATTGCCAGGCCTCCATTCTGGATGGCATAGATCTGCATCTGTAAGCACTTAGGGGTCTGTTTACTAAAACACAAAATATAGACAAATTTGTTGCGAATATGTTTTCGCCAGTTTACTAACCTGCGGTAAATATAAATGTGTGAATTATCTTGCGCAGGAATATGTTTTCGCCAGTTATCGCATTTGCTGAAAATAACGCTACGTACACATTAATGCCTGGTTTACTAAACAGCAAAATGTACGAAAAGACAAAATTAACGCCAGAATATTCTCACAATTTAACCGCCATCTAAATTCTCAAGGGGACAGGAAATATTTCATAACACCTTGTTTTACCCATCATTCTGTTCCTGTTGCCATTCCAGGAGAAGAGAGAAGTGACAGGATAATCAAAGATGTTTTGGATTATTCTTTTGTCTGCTACAGCAGCTTTTTCATTTTAAAAACGATTTATTAAGGCTTTGTCAGCCTAGATTAAACTACATTTATATGAAGCACACAGATTTATTGGTAAAACTTGTTTATGAATTTTATTTATATGATTCTATTAGCAGGGGGTAAAGGTGGCCATACACTATAAGATCCGCTCGTTTGGCGACATCACCAAACTAGCAGATCTTTTCCCCGATTTGCTACTAATGGCGGGGCTGTATCGGGGGTAATCTGAACGTTCGGCCCTATAACCGAACGATCGGATTACGACGAGCGCAATGGGCTTTTTCGGGAGAAAAATCAAACCTTCCCAAACGATATCATGTTCAGCTATCGATCGGAAGACCCGTTGGAAGCCTCCATACATGGGCAGATTCGCTGTCAAATTGGTCTAAACCTTTTGTCTTGTGACTCTATGTATTGAAATGTGGATTTATATGATTCATACATGTTTGATTGGGTGAAATCTGTTTACTGTGGTGTTGATAATAACTATAAAGTTTAGCCGTTTTGAAGATACATATCTGGCTCTATTTTACTGTGAAGTACGCAAGTCTAAATGTGGGAAAGAAAAGGAAAGTTGTGTCTTGTAGCTGAAAGTAACATGTGCCAGTACAATTTCTTTCTGAAGAGGGTCACCAGTCCAGGGGAAACCTTATAAATTGAAATAGGGGTACCTGAAAAGAGACCTTAGTGATTAAAATAGGGGTACCAAAGAATTTGGCACCTTAATGTATTTAGGTTTCCTTATCCTTCAATAATTGCCCTACAATTATGGTTAATGTTAGGAATTGTAGAGCTTCACTCCCACCCGGAAATGCCTTGATCCTTAAATCCATCCCCCTCATCCTCACCCACCACAAACCAAATGAACCCCACATTATGAAGGAAGCCCAGTCCCTCTGGCGGTAGTCCAAGCCCCCTGCTGGTATTTGCTTATCCAAGTGCTTAAACCTGTTATTGCTGTTACAGAATGTGGTAAATGAATACCTATGCAAACTGTATATTTCCTTTTCAATAAAAACAAAGAAAACAAAGCGTACACATAAGATTAGTAGTCTAGAAAATGAGAGACTTGTTGAAGGGTCAAAAGACATTTACAAGACACTCAGATATTCCACAAATCCAATCTCACAAATGGTTGAATTGGCACATGGTTACCCATATGAGCAGTAACGCCACGTCAAGGCTTCAACCCTTGTTACTGTCCATTCACACACCTATTGCAGCAAATGGCTCACCCTCTCATTTACTGCAATAGTTCCCTAGCTGGTCCAGCACTGAGTGACAAACTGTCATGGGACCTTTCCTCTTCAGTAATGACTGAGAGGTACAAGGAGCAAGCTAAACATTCATACACACACATAGAATTACATTTTATTCACACATAGCTAGCCAATTTTATTTTATTGAAGCAAATCAGCTGGTGATCATAGGCATTAGGGAGGAACTACACGGTGCGGCTCAAACCGACACGTCGTCATACAACGAAACGTATGCGATGTCTCAGATGTTCTGAAGATACAGGAAGTGAAGGAGAAATCGCAGGTAAGAACTACATTTATCCAACTGTCGGATGATTAAGAAGGATTAAATCCCCACTGCTTTGATAACCATACAATTTGCTGCAATCATTCCCTATTTGTTCCCTATAGCTCTTCACTGGGATTTTTTTAGGTAAAATTCAGCCACAGCACTGACTTTCACTCACACATACACTGGCTATTGTTTCTGAGTTGGAGCAAACCACATTGAGAGCTAGTACTGGTGGGATTTCTACCTTCGCTGCTTGGTTAACCATATTATTTGCTGCAATACTCCCCTAACCAGTAAGGGTTTTAGATTATAAATACTGGTGGATGACTAATGATGACCCTATTTAGCTGATCAACTTACTAACTCAAACTTGGGGGTACAAAACAGGTGGTGTCTAGGCAGCATTTCGTTAATCAAGCCCTGTCCTGTTTTCTCTGAGCTTCCCTGCATTTTATGCCAGATACAGCCCTAGATATTTTGGCCTTATTTTTACAATGTGGCCTATTTACTCATACACACGTCTCACAAAACCAAACAACATTCATACACATTAAAGCAAATCACAGAGTAAGCTACTGGTATATAGAAGCTAATATTATTGCTGTAGTTTGCTGTAATAGTCCCTAATCCTAGTTTCATATGTAGCCAATCGCCGGCTTAAAAAAGCCAGCACTGAACCCCCTTCTATTTGATTAATTTTAGTAAACCTTTTGTTTTTAGGGTTTTTTTTTTAATATTTTAATGGTGATGTTAATGGTCTTATCTTCACTGACAAATAGTTACTTAGAAGTGAAACTAATTTCACACAAGGCTGTGAAAAAGCAGGTCTGCTCCATCCACTTCATGGTGTAAGTGCACTGACTCACACAGAGCAGATTTTGGTGTGGAATCTTGTAATTGTGCATTTCCATGCCATAATCTGTTCCACGACTGTCAGTGCACTTATACCATGGAGTGAATAGGAGCAAATCAGTTTTTTCAGTCTAGTGTGGCCTTATGATTTAAAAAAGATGTCCAAATTCAACCATTTGCTGAAACAAATACTACCTAATTTTATATGATCCAGAGGAAGGCAAAAAAAAACCCTGTCTGCAGCAGCCTCTAATTTGCTTCAGAAGGGGGAAAAAATTCCTTCCTGACTCCAAAATGGCAATCGGTATAATCCCTGGATCAATGGTGCCTAATTATACTAATAACAGTAGCCTTGTACAGTAAGTTCAATGCTACATACAGGGCGTATGGGTTGGTTCAGTATTGGCATACAGTACATTGCTAAAGTACCAGGTTATAAAAATATCCTGATACTGGTGACTGGTTCATTGAACAGGAGAACAGTAAGGATGTAAATACACACACAGATATTTGAAGGGGCTTCTAAGCCAATTTCACCTGCAGTGTAGTCAGTTGTGCTGCTAATACAAGCTCTACAAACACACTGAATGCTGAACTGGCCATGGACTGCAAGTAAAATGGCCCTAGAAGCACCTAGAAATACTAGTGGATAATAGTGAAGAAATATATCTCAATGTTCTCCTGTTTAACAAATGGGTGAGCATTTCAAATTACTAAACTGACTTATACTCAAGCACACACACACAAATACATACAACACACACACACTCACAGAGCACTCATACACACAGCACACACATACACTCACATAGCACATATACATAGAACACACACACAACACTCATACACACACACATGTAACGCTTTCTTGGCCTATCCGGCCAATTAGGGGTTAAGGGTGTCCAGCTAGTGTATGAGCATGGGTTACACTGTGAAACTACACTCAGGGCGGAGCCTTCGCTAAATGGAAGCTTCCCCTTTAAGATGGTGTAAAACTACAACCCACAGGCTAATTAGTGTAAAAGATAGAATAATGGACGCCAGGAGGTTCTCAGATAGTGAAAACAAGTGAAATGGTTTATTTAGCCCAAAAGGATATGCAAAGGCAATTGACCACAGGTTTACTCACGCAGGAGTTGTAGTAGGAGTTAGCACATCACAGAGGAGAAAGGATAGCATTGATGATGATGCAGCATGTACAGATGTCACTCCTCAAGTCAAACAGTAGGAAGAATATCTCACTCCCAAAGACCAGCGACCAAAGTGAAACAGGATCGATCAAGTAGGGGTCAGGCAGTGCTCTGCTAACTGAATTCCCTATCACTGAGTTCCTTACACTTAAGGCACCTTAAAAGCCTTTGGGAGGCTACTCCCTGCTATTCTCCTTGTTGGAGCACAGAACTGCTCATGCTACCTTAATCTGGCTATCTCTCTCTCCTAGAGAGACTATTACAGATCTGCCCTAATGATAGCTAATCCTCATTCACGGGATTGCCTGGTTCCCGACTTCAGCACCAAAGGTACAGGTCCCTTTGGGGTAAATGGCTTTACTGGGGCCTTGGTGATCCCAGGCTCAATGGGAAACACCTAGCAGCACAGACACCAGGAGCCAAAGAGGAAGAGGCCACTCCCTACACAGCACTATATAGCAGTGTGGCAGGGGAGTGTCATTACACTCTTTGTCCAATAGGTGTGGATGTTACACTTTACCAGTTAGAAGGGCTAGGCCCAATAACAAGGGAAAAGAGAACTTAAGAAAAGGTAGGGGATTAACTCTATAGGAGCCTAATAGATCCTATAGGTCCCTACACACACACAGCATACACCCAGAACTCTATACACACACAGCACTCATACACACAGCACACACACTCACACAGCACTCATACACACAGTACTCATACACACAGCATACATACTCACACACACACAACACACATACACACACAGTACTTATATACACAGCACTCATATACACAGCACTCATACACACAGAGCACATATACATAGAACACACACAGCCCACATACTCAAACAGCACACATACACACACAGTACTCATAAACACAGCACTCATTTACACACAGCACTCATACAAACAGCACACATACACACAAAGTGCAAGCATACACACATACACAGAACACACACAGCACACATACACAACACTCATACCCACACAGCACACATACACACACAGCATACATACTCACAAAGAATGTACATACACAGAAAATGGGAACGGTGCTGGGAGAGAATAGAGAATGGGTCTGGAAAGGGAGTAGGAGGAGACCGTATAGAGGAAGTAGACCTGAGCCCCCCACGACCACAGGGTCTGCTTTCTTTATAGTTATGTCATCACAGGTAAGGGAATAGGAAAGAGGCAGGAGTTTAGTAGTGATTAGGAAGGAGGGAAATTGGGGATAAGGGAGCAGAAGGGAGACAGTATAGAGGAAGTAGACCTGGGCCCCCCGCGGCCAGGGTGTCTGCTTCCTTTATAGTTACACCACTGCTTAGGAAAAGGGTTAATCACAGGTAAAGGAATAGGAGGAAGGTAGATGTTTGAGGTGTTGTGTAATGATTAGGATTAAGGGAAATGGAGTAGGAGGAAACAGTATAGAGGAAGTAGACCCGGGCCCCCCGCAGCCATGGGGTCTACTTCCTTTATAATTATACCACTGGAGTGGCTTATTTAGGAAAGGGGATAATCATAGGTAAGGGAATGAGAGAGTGACAGAGGTTTGGCATGTGGTTTACTGATCAGGATGAGGGAAATCAGGGATAAGGGAGCAGAAGTGAGACAATATAAATGAAGTAGACCGGGCCCCCCGCAGCCTTGGGGTCTACTTCCTTTATAATAATACCACTGGTGTGAGACACTTAGGATGAGGGTTAGTCACAGGTAAGGGAATAGGAGGGAGGCAGAAGTTTGGGGGGTGGGGTTAAACTGGTTTTATTAAGTAATCTTCATTCAAGATGTAATCTCACCACAGTACCTTTCTATTTTCCATCCTTTAGAAGCTACAGTCAAAGATCCCATCTGATGCTGGTGTTGATGGTAAAACCAGGTGACATTCACAGGAGATGGTTTAGGTTTGGCAATACAGGTGGATTGGTTGTTTAGGGGTGCGACTTGCCATAGATGGTAAGATGTTAAGGGTCTCAGGTTGTTACAGGCAGCAACTAAAGATGGTGTCCCATGTTAGAACAAAGGTAATGCCTTACTCCTGCCAATTCCAGTTGGGATCCACTTCAGAGAAATCTTTAAGATTGTTTTTTTCACTGGAACTTTGACGCGAGAACGTTATTGGAAAGTCTTCAAAGTCGTCTACAGATGGCTATGAATAAGGAAAAAGCACTTTTATATAACATTTCACATGGCAGAATTTAGTATTTATTTGACTTGTGTTTTTATGTATATTTGTTTTCGCACCTTATTGGTCACTGCGGGCTTCCTCACTACAAGGAAGAAAAGGGGCAAACTCAGTTACCTGGTGTTGTAATGCTACTGACCTGCCCTCCATCCCAATAACAGCAAGGGTTGTATGCAACTGGGACAACCTCTTTATCTTAACTCTGCTATCCCCTATCACTCTGGTAGATATCAGCAGCAGCAAATGATGGGGCTGTCTGCCTAAGGGCACCTTAGCTTTAAGCTGGCCATAGAAGCAAAGATCTCATTGTACGAATCGAGGATTCGTACGATTTTCGGAACGTGTGTGGAGATTCCCGTCATTTTTCGTCCAGCGGAGATCGGTCGTTTGGTGGATCGGACAGGTTAGAAAATTTCTGTCGGCTGCGGGAAATATCTCTGCGTGTATTGCCGATCGTACAATTTTCAGTGGGAGACTGTCACTGGCTTTGTCTATCGTACGATTGCTGTCAGGGGCAGAACATCGGCTGATCTGTTCTTTAACTACTTTATTTGATCGGCATGGTAAGACTTTGATCTGAATGGTTAGTGACAATGGGAAAGTCCGATCCTACATTAATTCGTACGATCGGATCTTTGCGTCTGTGGCCAGCTTAAGGGAGGCCTAACTTAACAACTATTTGGGGTAAAAGCTTATATTAGATGTTTTAGCTGACCATCACTAGAACAATGGGAGAATGATGGTTATGACTGTTTTTATATAATTCATACAGCCATAACAAAAAAGAGAGACATAACCCAAGTCAGAAGACCTCTGCCCTACCAATTCATGAAATTATACAAAAAGAGTAGTAGTGCACCTGCAGGGTGAGTCTTACTAAATGTATCACATTGATTGCCCAGCACATTCATTTACCATTCCTGGCTGAAAAGGGGTCTCCAGTCTTCGGTTCTCCAGATCTTCCCAGTTGATGATGCTGTAGAAAGCATGCTCCCTGATGTTACCATTCAGTCCAATCCGTTCAGTCTCATTGATCTCCAAAAGCTAAAGGGAAACATGATCATATATTTGAGTACTGCAGATGTAATAATGGGTAACTGTCTGCATTATGGGCAGGCAGTATGCCAGTATACCAATTTACCTTAGGCAGGAGGTCCAGCATTTCCTCGCTCATATCACATGGGTAAGTTGGTGGTTTCATAATAATTACCAAACGCTGTTTTTGAATGCAGCCTGATGCTGAAAACGGCAAGACTCCTGTGGCCATTTTGTACATTGTAACCCCAAAAGACCACCAATCCACGGCTGCATTGTAATCCTCATATGATAAAATCTTTGAAGAGAAAATAAATTAAACAAATTACTACAACAAAAAAACTAATTTACTCGTATTTATGTTGATATAGAGAACCGATCATTGAAAGTTAATTACAAGGTTACACTGGCAGCTTTCTCTATGGAATTGCTATAAACTTCTTCTTACTACTTTGAATAGGAATCACACTGCTTATGTCATAGCAATGAGATTATTGCCTAGAACCTGGGATTCCTTTATGCAAATTGTAACATCTAAACTTCATCAGAAGAAGGACCGACTCAGTTATCTTAAAACCACGTAACATTAAAGGAGAAGGAAGGCAATTTACACTTGGGGATACCAAAAGTTAGGCACCCGCAAGTGATTATATTTACTTAACTTACCTACCCAGGGCCAGTGCTCCTAACAGCAGAAAACTGCACTAACCTGGGTTATTCCAGCGAGCCCCATGGATCAATACTCTTCCTGATTCTTCAGTTTTCAAATTTCCCAGGGCAGACGCATATGCAGTAGAATGAAATAGCTGACTCTTTCGTTAAATTTTGGCTTTTCCCTCTACTGTGTATGCACAGCAGTGAGTAGGCCAAACAGGTTAAAAAAGTGCACCCATCCCTTAAATCACTGGTGGGTAATTGAGAGGAACATATGCGCTTGGGAACAAGATATGTGGAGTATCCCCTTCAATTTAATTTGCAATTTCCCATATAACTAACAAAGTGAATCACACAAGAGTGGGATATATTTGCATTGGAGTTCTGGATATTTGATGTACTCCAACGTATAACAGGAATTGCCAGTGGATTCATGTGTTCCCACAACAGGACCCTGTGCAAGGGGAGGAATTACAGGACTGCTGTGCCTAAATTATTATAATCAACTTATTGATTCTAAGGTCACATTTAAGAATTTGTACCTTCAACTGATATTTACTGAATATAATTGAGTATACTTTGTGTTAATTAAAGTTTAATTGCAACAGGAGAGGCCCCTCATTTTAGTCACCAGTGAAGTGGTGGGAAGTACTGTTAGCCTGTTGTTTAATAAATATATTTCTTTTAATATTGAAGTACAGTGTGTTTAAATGGTTTTCAGTCAACAAAGTCAATCCCTCTTTTGGTACAAGTTTAAAGGTTTTAGCATTGGCACTGGCAGTTTTAATTTCATTTCAGTAATCATTTTTAAAGGCCATAGTGGGTTCAGACCAGTCTAAACTCTTCTAAGAATATAAATTGCCTGACATACTGTATACAAGGATAGCACACTTGTTAGGTGATAGTTTCCCATGGGAATAGGATCATCTGAGATTCTGATGCTAGTCTATACTTTTTGTTTTACAGTTCTACAAACCTTTCTTCCTTATATATATATGCTATTATGGCTATATTGTACATATTTTACAAGAAATAATGTTACCTCTGGTGCCCGGTATCCAGGGGTTCCTGCTAAGCTGTAGATCTTCCTCTGGCCTATGATGTTTTCTTCCGCAATACCAAAGTCGCAAATCTTTATATGGCCGTCTTTATCAATCAATATGTTGTCCGGCTTGAGATCACTGTAGGTTAAATATTAGGAACAATTTAGTTTCGTAGAAATTCAGAGAGAATTCTTGGAAAGAGGACAAGGGTTATTTAATAAGATAAAGGCCTGTATAGGTTTCCTATAATCATATATTCCATTCTATTTAATGTCAGAAAGGACACTGGACTTCTATGTCTATTTAGGAACCTTGTAATGAATAAAGAAAACAACATTACATAAATTTCTTTGCAGCACACATGCAAGAGTCAAGGTGGCTGCAAATTGGCCCTTATAAGCACTTGTGTGGCAAGTCTAGCCTTATATCATGTATTGTACAGATGTTGTGCTTACATGAGGTTCAGGGCAGTCAGGGGTGTGACCCTGGGTCCCCTTCTTTGCTGTCCAGTCTCCCTACCTGATCCTCTGTACTAATCTGCAGTTGTAGGGGTTTGCACCCCTATAGTTATGCAAATGTGATCCGTGAACAAGCTTCCCATATATGTATTAATTAATCTGCCACACAGATATATTAGTAGCTGCTACCTGCATCTGGCTAGAAAAAGACAGAACATTTTTTTGCCCATTTTTTTACATGAAGGCAGTGGAGATAAAATGCAGAAAAATACACTTCCAGTTAGAGCTGGTACCATTATCTTCTATTGAAGGGTATTTTTCAGCAATTTGTCACCTGCCAGCAACTGAGAAATTAAGCGGGCAATAAAAACCACTGCATGCCACTGTCCTTGATTGATTGAGGGCATAATATATGCAACTTATTTATAGCTAACTTCTAACTTCTTATTTATATCCACTTCTAACCCCCCAGTATGACAAAGGCCTTTTGTGTATATCTGAATGCCTGTATTAAATTAACTGGTATCTCAAAGTACTTTAAAAGACAGATCTCTACCAGTAATTGAAATAATACATTAAATAACACATTAAAGGTATAACACAATATACTGAGATTTTACTGACCGATGAATGATTCCCTTGGAATGCAGGAACTGGAGGGCAACCACCATCTCTGCTGTGTAAAACCTTTTCAAAGAAGAAAATAATCAACATTCCTGTATCACACCATTTCTAATGTATCTCTCAGAAGTAATGCACTTATCTGTATATCAATTAGTGTATTAAGTATCATGGCAAAAAAATCATCCTGCCAGGAGCACAGTTTTTTGTTAAATAAAATATTTTATTAAGCACAAGTTTGTCCCAATGATGTGCCTTGTGTTTGTGTATGCCAAGAGTAATTGAGACATAAACACTTTGTTTCCAGAAAAAATAAACTTATTAATGGGACATAATAACCCCTTGTTTAACATGAGTTTAAGGAAAAGTGCTTTTGATGAACTTACTTTTTGCCTACTGTTTAAATTATTTCTTAAAGGTTTTGTTCACCTTTGAGATAACTTTTAGTATGATCTAGAGATTGATATTCTGAGTCAATTTGCAATTGGTTTTCACTTTTTATTATTTAAGCTTTTTGAGTTGTTTAGATGTTTATTCATGTTTGCATGTGGTTGCTAGGGTCCTAACCCCCCTAACAACCATTCACTGATTTGAATAAGAGACTGGAATATGAATGGGAGACGCCCTGTATAGAAAGATGAGTAATAAAAAGTTTCAATAGCAATAAATTTGTAGCCTTACAGAGCATTTGCTCTTTAGAAGGGGTCAGTGATGCACATTTGAAAGCTGCAAAGAGTCAGAAGAAAAAGGCAAATAACTATAAAAAGTAAATAATGAAGACCAATTGAAAAGCTGCTTAGAATTGGCCATTTTATAAGGTACTAAATGTTACCTTAAAGGTGAACAATCCCTTTAAACAGGACAAACATGTTCAGACATTGCAAGTTAGATAATTAGATTACAAATATAAACCTTGCTCATTACCCTAATATATACATACTAGACATTAAGCCCGTTAAATTAACGGGCGCTAGAACATTTGTAGTCAAACATTTATAAAAACAGAATTGTTCTAGTCTAAAAAAAATTCACCAGAGACGGTCCGTGGGGCACATCCCACGGACACAGGGACTGGACGCAGAGACACTTCAACTTTATTATATAGGATACGAATAGAGGATTTTGGTGCAAGATCAAAAGAGCTAGTGTGAAAAGGTATAAGCTTTGCACCTTTTTCCCTTTTACTTGCCCTGGATATAGGGGAAAAAAGCAAACATATAGGAAGGCTGGTATTTTTTCCCATAAAAGGTGGCAACCCTATTTGGAATTATTATTTCGGCCTAATATTACTCACGTGATTCTTGAAGTTGGTAGCTTTCGTTCATTCAAAATCATTTGCCCTAAGGACTTCCTACTGGCATATTCCAGGACAAAGAAGGCTTCCAGCTGGTAAGTGCAGATTAGAAGAATGTGAGACATGAGACATTAATACCAAAAAATAGAGCTGGTGATAAGATGGGCTTTAAGCTACTTGTTTAAAGGGGAACAAAACCATCTTGGGCTGTCTGCAGTGACTTTCAACCCCCGAACTGCATCACCGAACTGCATCACACACAACTTCCAATACTGCCCCATTTGCTAGTACCTGTTAATAAAATGCAGTGGATCTGGTAGCTGCAATCAATTGCTGCTTGATGGCATTTTCCCAGCAATCCAGCAGCGATCACTGCTTAACAGGGCAAATAGGTCAGTATTAGGAGTTGTGTAGCGTGCATTTCAAAGTCATGTGACTTTTTAAGTACCCTTGATAATAAGTTCTGCTAGTGTCAAGAACTAAATCTCCGGCACATATGGAAAGTGCTATGTTTAACTCATTATTGTGCATGAGGCCCAGTATACTTTACCTCTGACTGAAAAACTGCATAAGAATGGCATAAAAATGCACATTCTCTGCTGATCTTCAGTAGACGGGCCTCTTTAGTGATGGCATGGCAGTCGTTCTTCTCAGACTGCTTCTTCAAGATCTTCATTGCCACGAGTTGTTTCTTTGGCCTAAAAGAAGCCAACATCACCTAATAAAAATAATATAAGAGATTCAATATCACATGGTCTCTTGTAGAAACAAAAGCAATGTATCGTGCTATACAAACATGCTTAATGACTTGGGAAATCCTTCACTCACCCAGCCAAAGCCTCCTCGTCCAAGTACAGTGTGGAAGCTGTAGTTATTGACATCCAGGGGAGCAGGTCTTTCAATGTCCAGACAGGGTCTCTTCTGTATGCTTCCACCTTGTTAGAGAAAAGAATTACGTTAACAGTGCACATCATAGATTTAACTTTAGTGAGGAGCAACATTTTTTTGCCACACATGGATTAATGGCAAAATTCTGCATTTCACCAACAGTGTTTTTTAAAACCTGCTGAATTGCTGTCTAAGTCAATGGGAAACATCCAGGGATCAGTTTGGAGTTGTTTGCAGCCTTCCTGACATTCAAGTTTTTTTTGGAGAAAAAAACTCAAATCGAGTTTTTAAAAATTCAAATCGAATTTGATTCGAGTTTTTGGGTTGATCCTGTTCACCCGAGTGAATAATAAATTTTGATTGGTCGAATATCGAGTTCATGGGAGTTTATGGGAGTTTTTAAAAACTCACATGAATGTGAAGTTTGACCTTTGATAAATGTGCCTCTAAGTCTACTTAGGAAATAAACCCAGTAGGCTGGTTTTGCTTCCAATAAAGATTAATTATATCTTAGTTTTGATCAAGTACAACCTTTTTTTTTTATTATAACAGAGAAAAAGTCTTAGGGTCTTAGGGGTCCATTTACTAGCGTGGTAAAAATATGCACACAAAATGTAGGCAAATTTGTAGCAAATATGTTTTTGCCAGCTTACTAACCTGCAGTAAATATAAATGTGCGAATTTTCTTGCGCAAGAATATGTTTTCGCCAGTTATCGCATTTGCTGAAAATAACGCTACGTACACATTAACGCCTGGTTTACTAAACAGCGCCAGAATATTCGCAAAATTTTACCGCCATCTATATCGTGGCTGTAAATTATTTTTTCACCAGAAAATTCTCAAGGGGACAGGAAATATCCCATAACACCTTGTTTTACCCATCATTCTGTTCCTGTTGCCATTCTTGACAGGAGAAGAGAGAAGTGACAGAATAATCAAAGATGTTTTGGATTATTCTTTTGTCTGCTGCTACAGCAGTTTTTTCGATGAAAGGCAATTTGTTATGACTAGGAGGGACCAAAGGCTTTGTCAGCCTAGATTAACTACATTTATATGAAGCACCCAGATTTATTGGTAAAATCTTGTTTATGAATTTTATTTTTATGATTCTATTGGCAGGGGGTAAGTCTTGTGACTGGATGTATTGAAATGTGGATTTATATGATGCATACATGTTTGATTGGGTGAAATCTGTTTACTGTGTTGTTGATAATATCTATAAAGTTTAGCAGTTTTGAAGATACATATCTGGCCATGAATCATGCCATAATAAACGCCATAAAACAAGACTATTTTATACCATAAATATTCACAAACGTAATTTGTCGCCAGAAAATTTACAGCTCACTAAAATTACCCCCAACGTAAGCTGGTTCGTTAACATAGTTACCACAAGTGATCACAACGACTTTTGAGCACATCACTGTTTAGTAAACTTAGTCGCTACCAATATTCTGGTGGAAAAATATTTGCAGCGATAACATGTGGAAACCTAAAGTCAAATTTTTTTTTAAAAGATTTATTTATTAATCCAACACAAAGCCATACATGGTGGCATATCAGTACAGTGAACAAGAGATTGTAGTTGACAACGTATTTGGAAGATTTTTCAATTAAACCCCTGGAGAAACAGAAAGGATGCGAGAGAGCACCCTGAAGGTGAATAGAGACAGAAAGATCAAGGAGAAAGGGTAGCATGAAAAGAAGAAAAAGAAAGAGGAGAGGTAAGAAGAGGTGAGGGGGGGAGACAGTAAGCGACATAGCAGCGACAGGTGAATCCAACACATATTGACATGGCACACATAGTCACCTATATGCAGTTACAAGAGTACTTAGAGTCTGAGAGATACATATTCTAAAGGACCCGAGGCATGTAATATAGTCCCTGAGAATTATACAACCTAGATAGAAAAGGCAAGCATGCAAGTTGTCAAACATCCGGTGAAAGCCAATCAATGTGTGGGGTAGGTGAATCTCTAGGTCTATTCGAATAGGAGTCATTGTGTAAAATCCACAGCGACCAGGTATTATTAAACTTAGCCGGGCAACCCCTGGCTGCATAAATTTGTTCCAGAATAGGCAAGGTTTGTTCTACCAGACCGATCCAGAAATGCAATGTGGGCGGCTGCTCCTCTTTCCACTTAATAGCAATGGCCTTTTTAGCCTGGAAAAGTAAAAAAATAAGGAGAGTCCTTTCCGATCGTGATATTACCGTATCTGCAAGATAGTTAAGAAGGAGAACCGTTGGATGATGCTCTATTGGCAAGGCCATTAGCTGTGTGAGGTACGTAACAATATCAGTCCAGAACTGGTGGATCTGTGGGCAAGACCATATCATATGAAAAAAGTCAGCTTGAGAACTTTTGCATCTGTTGCACTGATCAGGTATTGCTGGGTTAATTTTATGGAGCAGGGAGGGCGTATAATACGCTCTATGGAGGTATTTAAACTGAATAAGTCTGTCACAAGACCTGATAAGAGGGGTGAGAGTATCCTCCAAGATTGTATTCCACTGTTCAGAGGTAAGGTCAGGAATATTAACAATCGATTTCTCGTATAGACCCTGAGTAGAGGAGGGCTTGGCTTGACGAATATGACCATACAAAGTCGAGAGAGCTTTGTTGAGTTGCTGCTTTCGAAGTAGGTCCTCAATTGGGGAAGTTTTAATCTGTAGAGGTTTGGAGCGAAATTGTTGTGTGAGGGCATGCCGCAATTGCAAAAAACGAAAAAACATTCTGTTGGGGAGATTAAATTTATCCTTCAGTTGATCAAATGTAAGCAAAGCATTGTCTGCATAAATATCATTGACATATTTAACATTAAATTGTGCCCAAATGACAGGGTCAGGTATTGTGAGCAGTTGGTCTAGATTCGTATTAAACTATAACGGAGTAAACGGGGAAAGAGCTGCATCAGCTGTAGGAAACCCAAAATGTACCTGTTTCCAGGCCCTAACAACATTTCTCATCATAGATGTGCAGTGAATCATAGGAAGCTTATCCCTGTAAATCAAGTTCCCAAGCCCTTCTAGGGAACCAACTACTTGGGCCTCTAGGAGAGTAACCGGGTCCTCAGGGAGAGGCTCAAGCCACCTTTTTAAGGGTAGTAATTGGGAGGCCAAAAAGTACCCCAGCATGTCCGGAGCTGCAAGTCCACCTTCAGTGAGGGGGGGAGTCAGTGCTGTATATTTGACCCGCACCGGCCCAGGGGACCAATAAAGCGTGATGAGCAAGGAGCGTAATTGTTTAAAAAAAACAGGGGGTAGCCAAATGGGTGTTTTTCGAAACAAATAAAGGAACTTAGGGAGGAACTTCATCTTAAAAAGGTTAATCCTACCTATTATGGAAAGTGGGAGCCTAAGCCATCTATCTACTGCTTTTTGAAGGGAAATCATAAGAGGGTCTATATTCAGTTCTTTAAATCTCTCAATTTGTGGATGTATGTAGATACCCAGATATTTCAGTATAGTAACCTGTTGTAATGGGAGGTCAGGGTCAAGCACAACCATTGCCGCCGGGTCAAGAAGGAGAAGGGTGGATTTAGTCCAGTTGATCTTAAGGCCCGAGTACAGGGTGTGAGAATTTATTAAATGAAGGGCTGCTCTAAGGGAGGGACTGGGGTCATGTAGATAGAGGAGGGTGTCATCAGCAAAAAGGGAGATCTTCTCCCGGAGCTGGCCAAACTCAAGTCCCCGAACCCCTGGGCAGGACCGGATCAAGCACGCCAGGGGCTCCATAGCCAGCGCAAAGAGGCCAGGGGAAAGAGGACAACCCTGACGGGTTCCTCTAGCTAGGGATATGGGGGAGGAGATATCAAGATTCGACATGACTCTTGCCGTGGGGTTACTATATATAGCTCGGAGCCAAATTAAAAAATGATCCCTAAAGCCAAATTTTTTGAGGGTTTCCCAAAGATAGGCCCATTCAACAGAATCAAAAGCCTTCTCGTTGTCGAGAGAGACTATGACCCTGGAGCCCATATTGTCATGGGGGATAGTTAAATTAGTATAAAGGCGTCTGATGTTGAGTTCCGCAGCTTTATGGGGTATGAACCCAACCTGATCTGGAGCTACGATGGAAGTGATAACATGATTAAGTCGTCTGGCCAGAACTTTAGTTAGAATTTTATAATCAGAGTTAATAAGTGAAATAGGCCTATAAGAGGCACTTAAAAGAGGGGACTTTCCTGGTTTCAATATAAGTACTATGATGGCTTCTTTAAAAGAGGCTGGGAGTTGGGCCGTAGTGAGGGTGTGGTTGAAAACGGCAGTAAGGTGCGGGGCTAGCAGAGAAGCATAAGTGGTATACCAAATATTAGGGATGCCGTCTGGTCCCGGGGTTTTCCCTGTAGGTAAAGTTGATATGGCCTCTAACACTTCCTGCTCTTGAATAGGGGTATCTAACAGAGCCCTATAGTCCAGAGGGAGATTGGGGAGATCAAGTTGATCCAAATATCCTGCAATCTCAGTTGGGGATTTTTGAAGTTTGGAGGAGTACAACCCCTTGTAGAAGTCAGCCAGACACTGATTAATTGTATGCATGTATGGCCGGTCTGGTATATTCATCTCTAGCTAGGAGAGCCAACATCCTACCATTTTTATCACCCTTCTAATAAAGTGCAAATTTGTGATAGAGTTGCCCCTTATGGGCCAGCTTCCACTGCGCCTGGGCAAATTTCCGCTGTGCTACTACATGGGCAAGTTTAGTTTGTTCAGTGGGACATTGGATGTACCTCGCCTCCGCCTCTCTCAAACCATCCTCCACCTCAGACATCGATTGTCTAGCCTGCTTCTTGACGTATGCTATTTTGGCAATATAAGAACCTCTGATCACTGCCTTCATTGCGTCCCAGACACAAGGGAGAGGAGCAGTGTCTAAATTAACCTGAAAGTATGATTGAATCGTCTGGTGGATCTCCTTCTGAATATCAGGATGAGTAATCCAGTAAGGGTTGAGTCTCCAGAGTCTTTGCATGGGATTCGAGTGCAGACGCCATGATATTAATAAAGGGGCATGGTCAGATATACCTCTAGAAAGGAATTCGGATTTAAGGATTTTGGGAGACAAATCGATCGAGGCAAAGGCGAGGTCAATCCTAGACATGGAACCTCTTGCGTAGCAAGAAAACATACGTTTGAGAGGATTGCGAGCCCTCCACACATCTACAAACCCCGAAGCTCCCGCCCATGATTTTAGTGCAGTGGGACCCGATCTCGGCATAGAAGACAGGGAGAGACGATCTATGTCATGATCCATGACTGCATTAAAATCACCCATAATCAGTATCAGGTCAGGGTTCAGAGCTGCAAGAAGCTGTAACAATTGATATAGAATATCATCCTGGAAAGGCGGAGGTATATATACATTCACTATAATGTGAGGGGTTCCTGCAAGGGATGCATGTAGGATAGTAAACCTCCCCTCAGGGTCATTCTGGATACTAAGGAGTTGGAATGGAAGTGCCTTACTGATTAAAATGGAAGTACCTCTGGCATAATTTAAATAAACAGCGTGGAAGGCATGTGCAATCCAGGGCTTTTTAATAAGGTGTGGGTTAGAGGTTTTACAGAGATGGGTCTCTTGGAGACAAATGACATGGGGGGAATATTTTCTTAAGAAATTAAATACCAGAGACCTCTTCATGGAGGAGTTCAATCCTCTAAGATTCCACGTTATAGCTGTGATTTCTGACATAGAATATAGTGACACAATACCTGACTAAGTCCCCCCCCCCCCAAAGCGAGAGTAGGCAAAGGAAAGAAAGAGCAGAGGGAAAAGAAAGAAGGAGAAAAGAAGGCAGAGAAGTAATCCCAAAATTTCCCACCCTACTTGCTCCCCTAGTGGAGAAGCTTGGAGCCCAAAACATAGCAGTTGCTAGAGGGGTGCGCCGAAACAGTGAGCACATGTAACAATAAGTAAAAGGGAAATAACAACTGATCAAACAAATAAAGGATAAGTATAATAATCACAGGGAGCAGATGATCAATAAGGTCAAAGTTCCGCCAAGGGAGTGAAAACAAAAGCCAGAGCATAGCTCCCTGAAACCGCTACAGCGGAGTAAATCACCAGCAAAATTGTAGAAAATAAACATAAACATGAGGAGCATAATGGCTCAAAGGTATAGAATGAACCAAAGTGTACAGCTGTGGGGCATATAAGCCAATGGATCCCCCAAACCACTAGCAATGGAGGCAGTGCGGACTGCTCTTGCCCGGTGCAGAATAATACCCATAACTCCATCAAGGACGTCGGTCAAGCCATTGGGATGCCTCATTAGGAGTGCTGAAAAAGAGGGATTTGCCATCCAAGGAAACACGTAACTTTGCAGGATACATCATGGCATATTGTATGCCAGCATCTCTAAAGCGCCGCTTGACGCCCATAAACTGTTGGCGTTGTTTCCGAAGATCATTAGAAAAATCCGGGTAGAGGGAGATAACCGCATTTTCATAGCGTAGCTCGCCCTTTTTTCGTGCTGCCGCTAAGGCCGCATCCCTGTCTCTGAAATTCAGGAGACGGGCTATCAAAGGCCTGGGGGGTGCTCCCGGTGGTGGCGGCCTAGCAGGAATGCGATGCTCCCGCTCAATTACAAAAGCTGAGGAGAAAGTTTCCAGAAATTTAGTAGGGTCAG
Source organism: Xenopus laevis (assembly GCF_017654675.1). NCBI lineage: Eukaryota > Metazoa > Chordata > Amphibia > Anura > Pipidae > Xenopus > Xenopus laevis. The sequence goes on along the minus strand of NC_054371.1, from coordinate 110,468,056 downwards.
GCCCCTCCGATCTTTCAGGGAACCCGACGAACCTGACATTGTTTCGTCTGAGACGATTTTCCAAATCGTCGGATTTAGCCTCAGCCGATTCAAGTCTCCGGTGCAACAAATCAAGGCGTTCAGGCAGAGAATTACAGGAGTCCTCGAGGTCACTTACCCTCCGCTCCACCTCGGTGGTCCGTTCCCGAACCCGCTGAAGATCCTGTCGCAGAATCGCAAAATCAACTCGGAGTTCATCCACTTTAGCCATCGTCGCAGCGTGGCAGGTTTGAATAGTGGAGCGAAGGGTCGCGACAACCTCCGCAAGGGTAAGATCCTCCTCGCCAGTAAGACCTGGAGGTTGTTCGTGATCTTGAAGTTGGAGAGTGGAGGCACTCGTCGTAGGAGACTCAGCGTTGGTCTCTAACGCCTCAGGGTGTGGGGTCGAGACGGGTGGTGGGTGCGCAGTCCGCGAGTGCTGCTCTTTTGGCGAATCAGGGTGCGGCTCGTCCGCCATTTTGGAAGGCCGCACGGAATCTCGCAGATGTCGCCGAATATCAGGGGATTGTGCCACTGCTTGCTTTTTTTTCCCCATAAGCGTACTGGAAACAAGATAGAGTATCTGGTGAGCCACAGATAAGCTGGTAAAGTCAGGATATATGCCGGAGAAAGCGGTAAATCAGCGGAGCTCAGATGGCGTGTGACTGCTCACATCAGTAGTTGGCCACGCCCCCACCTAAAGTCAAATTTAGCGCACTTTAGTAAACGGACCCCTAAGTGCACTGCAGGGTGCAAAATGCAAAAAAGAGTGCACCTGTTTGCACTGTAAAAAAGGTATACTGTGTTTAGCAGCAGGGATATTTCTGCCATGAGGCAAGATAAAATAATTTATTTTTATCAACAGATTTTACTCTTCCTAATGCCGTTTGATGGAATTTTCATTATTTTCCTTCATCAATGTGAAAAACAAAGCACCAGTAAAGTATAGAGAGTCTGCTCTTTTAATTCTGTCATGAATAAAGCATTACAGAAAGTGCAAATTCTTGGCACAAATGTTGTTTTAGGGAATGTGCACTAAAGCTAAGAGATAAGGTTGGGCTCAAAAACAAGAGCAGAAAAACAAAAGTGTCAGGTTACCTGTCTCAGATGGCAATAATATATCTGTATGTTCCTTCTATGTTTATATAGAGAGGGATGTAGCGCTGCGATACATAATGAATACAGCACATAGGATCACATTTACTAAACTAACTTTGCCAAAGTTTGCATCAATACATATTTTAAATTACTCCATTTCAATCTTAATGTGTCTAGATCTTGCAATAAAACTATAGTGAGGAAAATAGCAAATTAATGGGATAAAGCAATGACATAAGTGGGGTATTTGCATGGAGGATATGATGCAGATAACAAGATGCTAAAGTAGCTGCTGTATCTTTATAATGGTAGTACGTCATCCTAGACGTGCCAAAATTACTTTTGGTGAAAAAATGCATTGCCTCTGCCGAAGGGTTGCCATCTTGCCAGCATTTCACCAGCCTAGCCAATGAAATACCAACCACGGCCAGAGACAATATCATATATAATCGACCATATCTGTAATCTCCAGTGGCTCCACCTCAGACCTCCTAAATTTTCTGCTGATCTCCCCCATCTTGTTCCCCTTCTAATCCCGACAGCCCCAGAACCCTTCCTACTTACCATACCTAATCACTGCCCCATGCTCCCATCATTCTCAACCCCACCTAATCATGTCCTGCCCCCTCTTCTCACGTCATCACTCAGCCCCTTTTCTGTTGTCTCCAGGAAGAGGGGGCAACCCTACTCTGCAGTGGCATACATTTAAATGTTTGCCAATGTGTTAAAGTTAATACACCAAGTAGTATAGTAGTAGTATAGTAAGTATTGTAGTACTTCATTTATAGTGAAAGTTTGGTATTCCTCATTAGAAAATATGCCTCTAAGTGAACTCCAAGTACAAATGGTTCAATGGGATTAATGGCGCATTCACTGGCTCAATGGTAGGGATAGAAATTACCAATGCAGGTAAGATAAAATCCAAATTTATTATTTCATTTAAAACACATTTGAAAAATCAAAAATGGATGAAGCAAAGCAGGGGAGTGCATGCATGGCTATACACGTTTCGTGACTATAGCGGTCACTTCCTCAGAAGACAGAAGCGCCCCCTGCTGACAACATATTTATACACACTTTAAAAACACCAGGTGATTCCACCAATGTAGTTAAAAACATAATAGTCACAATAACTTAAATCAATTCATGAAATACATATAAATCTGATTTGCATGTTGATGGGTTTCATTAGTGATTTTAATTTGATATTAATCTATTTTATTTTATTTATGTTTAATTTTTAATTTAATTTAATCAATAGAATCCAATTCAACTCAATTCAATTTTTATGTAGTTTATTTCAATGCAATCGATCAATTTCATCAAGTCCAAATACTAAAAAGATGGGTGTTAGTTGTATGTACAAAATGTAGAATATTGTGTGTGTACAAAAATATATGATGCCTAAAGCAGTTAAATAGTTCAAACACACGAGAAGGGGGGGGGAGGGGAAGTAGAAAAGGTGGATTGGAAAGCAGAAGGATAGGATAAGGGTAAAGCAGCATATATGCTTTGGACTTGATGAAATTGATCGATTGCATTGAAATAAACTACATGAAATTGAATTGAGTTGAATTGGATTCTATTGATTAAATTAAATTAAAAATTAAAAATAAATAAAATAAAATAGATTAATATCAAATTAAAATCACTAATGAAACCCATCAATATGCAAATCAGATTTATATGTATTTCATGAATTGATTTAAGTTATTGTGACTATTATGTTTTTAATTATATTGCTGGAATCGCCTGGTGTTTTTAATGTGTGTATAAATATGTTGTCAGCAGGGGGCGCTTTTGGCTTCTGATGAAGTGACCTCTATAGTCACGAAACGCGTATAGCCATGCACTCCCCTGCTTTGCTTCATCCATTTTTGATTTTTGAAATGTGTTTTAATTGAAATAATAAATTTGGATTTTATCTTACCTGCATTGGTAATCTCTATACCTACCATTGAGCCAGTGAATGCGCCATTAATCCCATTGAACCAATTTAAAATATTATCTGGTTGCTGGGATCATCATCTCTAGCCACAGGAAATGAGGATACAGTTTTATTGCAATTTTTATTAACATTGACAATTATTTTTAATTATTTCTGTTTAGTTGTAATCATTCTGTTTAGGTCTATAACTACCTTAGATCAAGGTAGTTATATGCACAAATTTTGGCAATGCCCAACAATCCAACAATTCTGGGTATAAATTCTGGCATACAGTGAAGCAGCTCTCGGGCTCCCCAATATATGCTTGGAGCTCTGCCTGTGAACATGGTCAAATGCTTTGTGTTTTCCCTAGATAAAGTGTAATACTTATTTGATGCTTTCTTCAAAGGCAGGATTGTACTCCAATATCCAGCACTCATTAATGCCTATACTGTACCCTTCCATATATTGATAAAATATGTGCTCTATTATACTTCAAGGGTGGTTCATTGCAATATACCCTATGTACCCGTGGACGCACCACAGGGCAGGTGCATTTAAAAAATTACTTTTATTAGTACAGTAACTGGAAATTACAGCTTTAAAATAATAATATAATTAAAAAGAAAAAATCACTATACATTGCAATAGTTTTTTTCTTCTGCACAGTGGATCTGTACCTAACATAGACTGGTAAACCTATCAGGTTTGCAGGCAAATAGACCATATAACCAGCACCCTGGAAAACTACTACTTATTGTTTTTCCATTGCAACAATGCACCGTTGGGCTCTCAGATACAACGGAACAATGCTAATCTAATCAGTCAGATGGGTAGACAAGTTTTTATTTTTTGCTGAATAGATGTCAGACTGAAGCTCAGCACCGGAACATTAATACTTATGCTTAGGGGTCAGTTTACTAAAGTGCAGTAAATCTGGCTTTTAAGTTTCCGCATTTATCGCTGAGAATATTTTTCCGCCAGAATACATGTATGCATCATATACCCTTCTGCCAATAGAATCATATGAACAAGAAATCATACCAGTCAATCTCTTTGCTTCATATAAATGCACAGTTTAATGTAGCCAATCACAATGAAACCAAAAAAGCGTAGAGACTGACGAATCCTTGGTCTGTGATGCCCGCTGCCAATCAGGGCCGGATTTACCTTTTGTGCTCCCCTAGGCACAGCTGCTGTGGCGCCCCCCCAGATTCATGGCTCGCTCACTCCACCCTTACATATGAGAACTGCACGGCCACGGCCGGCGTGCAGAGTGACGTTGCGCTGGTGTGTGCGCATGCGCAGCGCAGTCGCGCGATGATGTCATTACACGCGCTAAAGGAATAAGTTGTTTGCGCTCCTTTTCCTTTTGGGTCACAGTTATATAGATGTTAGGGGCGACTGCTTGCCGCCCCTAAACATCTTGCCGCCCTAGGCCCGGGCCTAGGGGGCCTCTCCTTAAATCCGGCCCTGCTGCCAATAATATGACTCTGAGCTGAAACGGCTGCTGTTGCAGCAGATAGAAGCGGAAGCCAAAACATCCTGTCAGCAATAGCTACAGATCTCTCTCCTGTCAGCAAAGAAAGATGGGTAAAAAAAATGGGATATTTCCTGCCCCTTGAGAATTTTCTGGTGAAAAAATACTTTTACGCCACTACATAGGTGGCCGTAAAATTTTGCGAATATTCTTGCGTACATTTAGTCTTTTGCACATTTCGCTATTTGACGACAAATTTGTCTATATTTTGTGCGCATATTTTACAGAGCTTTAGTAAAGGACCCCTTAGTCTTGCCAGTGCTAAAATTAATGTTCCATGGCCCTCAAATGTCTGGGGAAAAATGTTAACCCAAAATAGTTTAAGTTAGGACTTTTGCAGGCGTTCCCTCTTAAAAAAAGGAAAAGTTGCCATCTTTTTTCAACTTGAATGCATTTTCGGCAGACATTAAATGATGTAAAGGTGGCCATACATGGAGAGATCTGCTCGTTTGGCGATGTCCACTGTTAAATCTTTGATTGTGCTGGGCAGATTGCCTGACAGAGTCATAGGAGACTATTACCCTCTACAGTATGTGACTCATACCAATTGTGACCACAATGCCTGTCTGAGCCAGGGTCCTAATCTAAATAGGATTAATGTGTGATTTATGTAATCTGTACTATACCGTGTATGGGATTGTAACTGATTACCCCTACTAATTATCACAGAAAACATAATCTTTGATTGGGGCATTTCTTCTGAGGTATTCTTTGGGCATAGCTGTAATCTGTTGGAAGCTGGGCAAGTCCAGCAATAATATGTGGTATGCTTTCTACAGCTAACTGCCTTTAGGACTGCACTGCACCTAGGTGATACACTCCCATCTAGTGGAACTCTGAAGTATTGTAACGATAAAACTTAAATGCTTTTCTACTGTATACTTTGTATTTATTAATATACACTTTACTTTCTAGCTATTCAGGGAACTGGTATTTTAGCTTTTCCTTTTAATTTATTCATACCTTGATACATATGAGGTATATTATATGGGTAACCATAGCTTACCAAGCTCACTTATCTACTTCATTATACAATGGATCTGTATTGTTAAGAATTGTGTTTTGGCACCAAGTTTGAACCAGGTTAGGTTGTGGGGATGTTGTGTCTCTCATAAACTTTTTGAGAAAAGTCTCATAAGGAATATTTCTAATCAAGCTTTTTTGGCAAAAACTTTGTCTTGGAAATTTTTTAAAAAATGTATTATACCCTGATGCTGCAAAAAGCCCAAATCCGAAATTGCACAAGCTTTTTTAATTAATATTATGAGATAAATTCAGATTTTAGTAAATAACCTTTTTCATCTTTGAATAAATTGGAAAGTGGAGTGCCACTGGGATTGGAACATGCATATATTGTTCTAAAGATAGCATATCTTGTAATTGGGAATGCTCCACTATTTGATCCTGAAATACAGTATATTTACTGTTTCCAGATTCCAGACCCATTTGCTGAAGACACTTCAGACATGCAAAAGAGTAGGGTCTGCTGTATGGTAACTTCCTAAGATTGGGAGGCAGAATGCTAAACATTGTACACTGTGCTTAAATGAGTCATTGTGGTTGACATTCTAAAGGCAACACTGGCAGGCACCAAAACATTCAAAATTGCATCCCATTCAGTGCAGGTGCTAGCTTTGTATTATGCCAGGTACTGGCACATATAAAAGCTGATAAAATAAGCTCTGTCGTTCCAGGGAGATGCATTATACTAAGCATGTTTATATCACTGTTTTGTTAGCAAAACTCTGTAGAAAGTGGTATTGCAATTAAAAGTCTTGTCAGTTTAAGCATGGAGTCTATTATTTGGAAATTATTCAGAAAGCTCTGCAATACACCTCTGTCATTTCCCATAGGTACAAGTTAAACAAGCAATACAAGCTACACTAAATTCTTGTAAGTGGTAAACAATAGTGATGGGCGAATTTGCGACGTTTCGCTTCGCCGAGAAATTCGTGAATTTTGCGAAACGGCGACGGCGTCTCGTTTTTGACGCCGGCGCCCGTTTTTTTTTTTTAAAAAATTTTTTTGACGCAGACGAATTTTCGCGGGCATTTTGCGAATTTATTCGCTGGCAGCGAATCGCGCAAATTCGCCGCGAATTCGCCCATCACTAGTAAACAACCCCAGGTTTTTCACCTCATTGCAACAGAAATTATAGGGATTCATGGATCCTTTCACTTTTGCATCCACCAATGCTCAATTGAACTGCTGAGACAAAGCAAAGTCTGCCATGCTTTCTAATTGGGTAGCTGACAGATCTCAGAGGAGTGCAGGTTGTTCTGCTACTTTAAGATTTCTTTCATGTCCACTTGGTCCAGCAGTGAAAGTGTTGTCTGCAGCACACCACTTACTTGTTTAAAAAGGTGCATTCATAGGGTGCTTCTTCCCTATATCTATAACAAACAAGGGAAAGTTGTGCTCACCGCTATTTTTTAAAACCATTAGGCGGGGGTGCAATGAGGGTGTGACCACAAAATACATATAGTCAACTACAAGAGGTCCTCTGCACTCAACCCATTATCAATATATTTAAGACAGAGACATTTTGGGCATACTGCTACTAAAAAATGCCTTACCCTTTAAGCAACACAGGGATTGTTTGTCCATATATTGCAATATATTTAAGCTGGCCAACTACGTCAAAGTCATCCCATATCTGGCCAGTCCTACGCTTAATTTTCATCTGATTCATTAAGAATTCAATTGCTTAATTATACATTTTACAAAGGGACTAAGTTTTACCTGCAACTTACTAGCTGCTTTCAAAGTAAAACTCCCAAACTTGGCTGCCCTTTTATTAGACACCAGTGGGATCACCTGACTATAGCTGGGAGGGGTGGGAGCTACAACATGGAGCTGGTCACTGCTCCTGTATAACTATAACAAACAAGGGAAAGTTGTGCTCACCACTATTTTTTAAAACCATTAGGCGGGGGTGCAAGGAGGGTGTGACCACAAAATACATATAGTCAACTACAAGAGGTCCTCTGCACTCAACCCATTATCAATATATTTAAGACAGAGACAATCTCTGTCTTAAATATATTGATAATGGGTTGAGTGCAGAGGACCTCTTGTAGTTGACTTCTTCCCTATATACAGCTTGGATGTCCATGTGGCCAACATTGTTCGAACCATCATGTAGAATATGGATATGCTGGACTTCCTTAAGATGATTTTGGACCATTTTACTGTCCCTGGCATTGCAGAATTTAGCAGATAAGAGTGTAATTCAGGGAAATAAATGCATTTGCTGGTAATCCTAAAGACAGCAGTCTATCAAACATAGCAAAATGCAGTTTTCAAGAACTATGATATATGCACCCCAGCATGAAATTTGTGAGTTGTGCATTATAATATGAGCAGTGAAATAGAATAATATAGGAACATATACCCACCTCCACCCCCTTTCTGCCTACCAGCTCGTCTTATCTGAAAGCAAACTGGGATTTCTACAATTATAGAGGAGGCACACCCCGTGGTCCAGGCCCTCCTGTAACCTGCCCCCTTGACTTTGGAGTGGGCTCTATCGTTATGCCACTGTATACAGGGTATAGGGACCGCCAGCACTCCAAGAAACAAGCAATACAAGCTAGACTGTTTTCCCTCTCGTAGTGGCCTGGTATGTAATGAGGAAACATGTCATATTTAGGTATGCAAGGCCTCTGCTTGTTGTGAGGGAAAAAAAATGTTGCTACTTATTACAACAGATAATATCGTAGTGAGTGCTATTATGCAGACGTCTGTCTGCATTTTAATTACACAGCAAAGTAGTGCTGGTAGGTTGAGAGCCCCCGGGAATGAGTTCATTCCACAGTAACATGCAGTGGTCTCCCATTCATTTTTACAGTATATATAAAGACTTATAAAAGAGAGTGATTGCCCAGACCAACATATATAGTGGAGAGACTGCCCTTATTTAAGCAATGGTTTCATAGGCTTGTCCTTCCTCCCCCGCCTGCAGCTTTTAAAAGAGAGTAATTGCCCAAACCAACACCTATTTTTAAAGGCATAAGACCACCATTAAAGGGTCAGGCTGAGGTGTGTCTGGGCAATCACTCCCTTTTACAAGCCTTAAGCAGGGAGGAACGAACAAGCCTGAGTAAAAAAATCAATGCTTCGTTATTGGCAAACCTCTTCCCTTAAGGCCTCAAGGCCAGGGTACTAGTTACCAAGGCTAGTTTGCTAATAGAATACATGCAAGTCAGGGGGTACACAAGGGAATCTACATACAAATAATTTTATTATCTCTCAAAAGCAGGACAGACCCTTGTGTTTCTCTGCTAACAAAACTGGGCCTTTTTTTTTTAAAATAAACATCTTTATTTGCACCAAAAAGATACATATAATGAACAGAATGAGAAATGCCAATACAATCATAAATAGGGCTACATATATAAACTGGAGTAGGCCTAAACACATTTGTTGACCACCCCAATAATACACATTAATCAAAGTATTACCCTAAACAATATATAAGTTACCGTATATACTCGTATAAGCCGTCCCGAGTATAAGCCGAGGTAACTAATTTTACCTCCAAAAACTGGGAAAGCTTATTGACTCGAGTATAAGCCGAGGGTGAGAAATGCAGCAGCTTCTGGTAAGTTTCAATCAAAAAATTGAGGGTTTCTGCTCCCATTGGAGGTGCCGGCGTCTCGTTTTTGGATGCCGGCGACCATTCTTGGACGCCGGCGAATATTCTTGGAGACTATTCTTGGACGCCGGTGACTATTCTTGGACGCTGGTGAATATTCTTGGACGCCGGCGACTATTCTTAGGCGCCGGGGACCGTTTTTGCGCTTGACCCGAGTATAAGCCGAGGTAGAGTTTTTCAGCATATTTTGGGGGCTGAAAAACTCGGCTTATACTCGAGTATATACGGTATTTAGATTTAGCAAAATCTAAGCATATTACGTCCATTGCCATCCCAGGTTTAGGTTTCTACTCGCCTTCTCATAGAAGGCAATTCCATTAGTCTGGCAATCTATAACATTTTGGCACCCCCAACTGATTATGTCTTTCCTTCTTTTTTAAATTCTTCAAATCTTCTTGGGCAACAATAGGTTTACTTTTACTGGTGCTCTAAACTATACCCTAGTATATTGTAAACACATATTTATAGAGCATATAGAAGTAAATAAAAAGGTTTTAATAATGTAGGGGACAAGAGGAATCCTTCCCCTGTTTTTCTGCCTGTGACATCATCCAGCCCAGTTACAGGCTGGAGAGTGATCCAATTATCTGGGCACCCTAGTGCATCCTTGGGAGAGACGGTGTGCCTGACTTTGGAGCCAAATGTACGGGATCTCCCAGAGAGCTGAACAGAGCCAGCACGAGTAGCTGTAAGACTGTCAAGTACAGAGAAGCTGTTAAATCTGTGGAATCTGTGGAATCTGTGGAGGTACAGATTGAGCCCAGCCTGTTCCCTGCCAAGTTGCTAGAAACTCAGAAGGAGAAAGGTGCCACTGGTGAGATTTATCCTGCTGCAGAGCTGCCTGTAATCTCCAGTGTGATTGCCTCTGAGAGCACCCCGTGAGTGAGCCACCCAAGGGAGGATACTGGCAAGGATACAAGCATGGGGCCCCAACTTGAAGACAGGGTTTGCATTTACCTGCTACATGGGAGTGGCTGCTAAATTCCAAAGAGAGAGGTACTTTTGGGAAATGGTAGTGCTACCTGGGGAATAAGACCTCTGGGGAAGGGTCATTCCATTTGAATTGTGTGTTATTAACCCCTTCTGGAAGATTGGGACTTTGATATATGTTGCTGAGCGCAAGGCGTTGCAACGGGAGGTGAAAACTGCCCAGCGCATCACAGGGACTCCGTTTCCATCCATTGACATCCAGAAGAAGCACTGTCTTTGTCGAGCACGCAGTGTTCTTAAGGACTCCTCTCATCCTGCCCACAGACTGTTTTCTCTCCTGCCTTCAGTCAGGCGTTTCAGGTTACCCCGGACAAGAACCAGCAGACTGAGGAACAGTTTTTTTCCCAGAGCTGTCTCCATACTGAACTCTGCACCTTACTGACTCCTTTAAACCCCCCCCACCATACACTCTCCCCATTACCATTGCACTACCTACTTTTGCACATTCAATATTGCACATAGTCAATGCACTACACTGTACAGACCCACTTGTAAATGTACATATCCATTGCACATATACATTTGTAAATTTCTAATTATACATTTTTATACATATGTCAATCCCTGATAAATAAACCTGTAAATTTTGTTCATATCTTTTGCATATTCATAATTACTGTAGCAACCAGTACATTTGTTCATCTGCGCGTAACTCCTGATTATAGTTAATACAAACTGTATATTATGTTCATATGACTGTAAATCCCTATGTAAATATTATCCAGTTTATTCTTGTACTTATATCTTGTCAATTATAATTTATACCTTATCCTGCACTTACTGCTTATTGCACTCCTGGTTAGACCTAAACTGCATTTCGTTGCCTTGTACTTGTGTAATGACAATAAAGTTGAATCTAATCTAATCTATTAAAAAGGACTGTGTTGGAGCAACAGTTACTTACCTAATTTAGTGATTTAGGTAGTGTCCCACATGTCCCCAGTGTAGGAGTGCATGATGTATCAGTTTGCCCAAGTTTTATTACAATTTATATAAAGTTTATATCTGTTTCATTTGCAAACTGTGTGTGTTTTAGTATTCCTAGTAGAACACCCCGAGGTGTGTTCCTCAGTGTTCCCTAGGTGGAGGCACTGCGCTGTAATTCCCAGTTCCCAGTACTTTTCATAGGCAAAAGGGACTCAGGGCCCCTGTATTACAAAGGGTAAATTGCTATTTAAAAAGACAGTAACCAAATTAGGGTTATAATAGTATAGCACAATCCATAGGTCTGTCACACTAGTGAATATTCCTTACAATTGGCGTTTCAAAGTAATAAATCACTTTACCACTGGAGGGCAGTAGAAACTCTTACTAGAAGCATACAAACAGGTCTGTTCCACAAGCTGAAAACAACTTCCATGTACAGATTCCTTGTTAGAAAAAATATGGTCCTCCTTCAAATGATAGAGAAGGTGATGGAAAAGGGTGCAAACGGGATCATATTGGTTTAGGTTTAAGAATACAATTTCACAGATCTGGCTGATAAAAATGATGACTGCTGCCAATGTTATTAATAGGGGGGGAAAAAAGCAACAAATCCTTGAAAAAGTCCCCAATGGGGGCCGAAATGTCGAGTTTATGTACACAATAAAAGGCATTTGAATTTTTTCACAAAATGGAGTGCGGGTCTTCTCAATAATCCTATACATACATATATATATATATATATATATATATATATATATATATATATATATATATATATATATATATATATATATATATATATATATATATAATATATATATATATATACATACAATATATCAAACTCGTGTTACCACTGTCTGTGTTCAGTCATTTATTTCTATATGAAGTGATTTCAAAGAAATGGCTTAGATACCAATTTATTTCATGTTTTATTTACCATATCTGATTTCCTGTGGATCAAAAGTTTACATATATTTTATTAATATTTAGTGGCATCACCTTTTAATTGCTTAACTTTTTTTTATTAAAAAAATTTAAGTGGCATTCTTTTCTCGATTTGAGAAGATTGAGATTGAAAATATTCAAACCTTGAATAGTCAGGATTTATTAAAGAAGAAAAACATGAAAAGCTGCCAAAAAAACTTGGCAAGTAAATAGTGGCAAGGTTGTATAAAATCGATTGGAATATTATCTAACAACTTTTTTTTCCCCCAGTTTACTAAAACAGTATTTCTGCCTCATTGAAAATGAATAGAACAATGTGATTCTATCTGACATGCAATTTCTGAATATTTGGTTTGAGTATGTTTCTTAAGCAAGCTAGCCCACAAGAAAAAAACAATATGTTCTCACAATATGTTGCTGCAAGTTTTTCCTATTTATCCTAACAAAACTGATGTAAGGTTTCTGAGCCTCATTGCATTGACATGCAAGTTCTTACAACATATTTTCAGTGGGAATTAGGTCTGAGCTTTGTGCCACTCCAATACTTTCACTTTGTTGTCTTTAAGTCATTTTGATACACATTTGGAGGTATGCTTTCAGTTGAAGCAGTACTCTGGCTGGCAGATGAATACCCCCCCCCAACACCGTAAAAGAAACAGAAATAAATAAATAATTAAATATTGTGCCATGCCAACTTTGTGGCCATGCCCCTAAATACCATGTCCATCTGGTGTTAAGCATTCCACTATGCACCTGCATTTTAGTAGTATTTTCAGACGATAAAATCACAATAGAAATGGCCAATGAGCACTCAATTAACCCAAGACTTACCAATAAGATAATTGCAGAACTGGTCAATGTGTTCTCCGTTAACCCCAATGTTTTCAATAAGATCACGGCAGAAATGGCTATGAGAACTCCATTAACCACATGCTTGCCAGTAAGATCGCTACATTCTGTGTCTCCAAAGATGCCCCAGTAGCTCCCCATCTTCTTTTTTACTGAACACGCTCTGTGCTGCTGCTGAGCTTAGGGACCCACTCACAATATACAGTACACATAGAAAAGAAATGTCACAATATAAGGCTGATTAGTAATTAATATGGTTAATAACTACATGGCAGCACAGAAACCAGTGCAATTAGCATCAGAATTTAATAATCAGACCTGTAGCATCAGCTTATATTACAGACAAACCTCATTTTCTGCTTGATAATTTGCGTCAACCGCTAAGATTAGCTTCTCAAAAGCTGCTCAGAGCGACCTGAGCATGTGAGTGTCACAGACACTTTCCAAGATGGTGACCCCCGTGACACGTTTGAAGTCCTGGATCATTGCTGCTATTGAGGAGCTGAAACTTTAGGCTGGTACAATACATTCAGTATATAAATCATGCTAGTTTTAGCCATGTTCATTTTTAGGGTTTAGTTCTCCTTTAAACTTAAAGAACCTTCAGCTTTAAGAAAAATCGATCTTAGGCAGCGTTCTGTATTCCAAATTCTGCAAAACCTCTGCTCCAACAAATTCTACAGCAACTATGCTCTTGGAAGATTGAGGAGTCTTGTAGTACTTTAGCATTTTGTATACTATAGATTTTCTATACTTGATGTGATACCTGAGAGGGCAGAGGAGGACACATAAACACCTACAGAGGGATATAAAACTTTATTTACATTTAAAAAGGTTTACATTAAAGAGATACTGACACCAGAAATAATGCTTTTTTTTACATCTATCATAAAATTTACTTTGCATGCTACTTATAATTTTGCCATAAAGTATTTGCACAAGGCTTTTACATTACCTGTTTGACTCCCTGTGAACGTCTATGAGGGGGCTGCCATATTTATACAGCAGGAGTCCGTTAGCATTAGAAACTCTAACTAACAGGCTGAGGAGAGACAGTCAGGTTGGAAAAACAATCAAGTTTAGGAACTTCAACTAACAATTACTTACAAAAGCAGAAATCTCTACATGACCTATAGGTAACTTTTAATGCACATTAATATTTTAAAAAGTAGTTTAAAGCCGAACCTCATCCCAAATTTTTTTATGCACAATTAATAAAATAATGAAAAAAAGTATAAGCAAGTCACCATTCTACAAACATTACAAAAATTGCAAATGTAATTGCTATTGAAAGCAGTATCTGTTTGTTTATATTCTTTCTGACTTATGCTGCATTGTTTCAGGTGTGTTGGGGAAAAAAAGAAATACGTCTTTCAAATGTAATTACATTTACATATAAATACAGTCGCAAAAATGTTCATGAATAATGTATACTGGAAAATTTGATAGAATTCTAGGATAGAGAGATAATACGATACTATATTTTTTTAAATTATGCATAAAAACAGTTTTGAGGTGGAATTTCACTTATTTCACTGAAATATATTTGCAGGTTTCAGTAGCATTTCAATATTTGTTTGACTGCTACCATCCAATTTGTTACAAGCCTTTTTTTTAAGACAAGAAGGACTGTTCCAGAAAAAAATATCTTGTGTCATTAATTTGTTTATTATATTTTGGCTGATCTTAGTTAGTCAATTTGCAATTCTGGCAAATAAGTGATTAAGTAGAGTATTTATACCTTTACCAAACTTGGCAAACATCAGAATCCCCTTGACAAAGGCCTTGGTGCCGAAACGTTGGGGCCATTCTCATTTTTCTGGTAGGTGTATCCGCTCCTTGTTGATGTCTTGCTTGCTATGTTTAATTAATGGGTGGTAGACATTGTATACTGTTATTTGGTGTTTTGTACAAATTATGCCATTTGTTCTATGGCATTGATCATGTGAATTTTTCTGCATAAAAGTAAAACAAAAATTTTTTATACCACTCGTGTTCTCTAAATTGTATTTTTTTGAGTGTGCGAACATATAGACAAAAAGCTTTAAAGCAGAACTGGCTTATCCTGCATGTTCAAGCTGGACAAAATTTCAGACTAACCCTTCACAGATATTTAGGGGAATAAAACAAAAAGAAAATAAATATACATTCAGCTTTTATTTTCATTAGGCAATTTTTTAGGAAAGGGATAAAAACAATGATCATTATTGATGTATTGATTTTACCGGGGTACATTTTTAGAGATTAGTTGATATATGGTCCTGCCTCCAGTCACAGCTGTATTCAAATTTTTACAAGCTGGTAAAAATATTAATGACTCTGGCTCTAAACATTATATAACTGGGCATTACTAACACAGGTGTATGTTTGAACCAGTGCAGTAACCAATAGCAGTCAATAATTTTCTTTAAAATGAAAGAATTTCTGGATGCTATTGGTTCCTGCCAATGCACTGTTGTTGGTAAATGAGGGTTCAGATGCATAACTGCAGAGGAAACAGGCCCTGCACTGGCTGGGGGCCCAGAAGGTAATGGGGAACCAGTGGGGCACTGGCAGTTTCAATATATATTGTTTATTAAAATTGTCTTGTTTCTGAAGTTTAAGTAGAGGCCTAAAAGGAATGTGCTGTGCTAAGGGTCTCAGTATCTTCTAGTTACGCCAGTGGCGTGACTAGATATTACTGGACCCCACAGCAAATTATTTTTCAGGCCCCCAAAAATGTCTAGAGGTTGGCCGGTTTTACTGATATTTATTGAAATTGTATATGAATTAGGGCCTCATGGGGTCCCTATACCTCGTGTGCCCCCTGCAGCCGGAGGGTCTGCTTCCTCTGTAGTTAGCCCCTGTAATGGGCATCTCTTTGTGTTAATGTGATTGCATGGCTTTTTTGTGCTTAATTTATGTAAGCAATGATTAACCACACTTTAAACAGATAACATCAGAAAAAGAGGCATATGCCCCAGCATGCATTTAAGTGAAGCTGACTTTATGGTTCCTGAAAAGGGTTCAGCTACAGGCTACATACAGGTGAGGTGTAACCTATGAAATGAAATGCATAGGTGTCTTTGCTACAAACTCATATAATTAAACTTGTAATTACAGCAGATCCTAATTAGCAGTGAGTTCTGCTCCTCTGGTCTGTTTGAAAATGTGAAGTTAATTAGCTGTTTCGTGGCTTTCCTCTCTGCTTCACACAATGTGACTCCAGCTTAATCTCACTCTGGAAGATTATAACTTTGGTATTTGAGGAATGAAATGGCTTTTCCACAGCTGAATAGAAGCTGTTGCTGGATCTCATTGAGAGCCTATTAATTAGTGACTGCTCATTCTTTCCGGACCTATTCATTTCGCGGTGGATAGGTTATTTGGAATTACATGCTGCCTATCATGAGATGCAGTGCCTGTAGATACTATACTATCAATAGCATTTTACTCTGTCTGTACCCAAAATGTAACCAAACCTCAATCACAGCTCTAACGGAAGCTTTTAAAATTAGTTTTTATACTTCATAGTTATCAATTAACAAACTATTTGATTTTTGTTTTGTTTTGATTGTCAGTCATATGGTTCCTGTTTTTTTACTAATTTAATTGGAGATCATTTATTATAAGGAGGCATAGCTTATAAAATTTCTTGGTGTTGATCAAGGGTATGTGCCTAAATCCTTATAGTTTAGGACCTCTAACTTGAGAGTCAGGTGGGTAAACTACTCTAGAATAGACCAATAAGGCAAAGTTCCCAGGTACCCCAAAAATGGGGTCCATGTGCAATTGTTATACTTCTGCTGCTGGTAGGGAGGGCTAGGGAAAATGAGCTCTTGCCTCTGGAGCTCTACTTATACATAATAAAGTATACTAGAACACTGTCAAGACTGGAATGGTTTATAACAGCACAGGGATAAGCAAAATACTTAGGGCTCTTACTGAAGAGCGGTTGAAGCTGCCAACCTCTGCGTTCCGTTTTTCAGTGTTAAGCTGCAGGGTAGCGCAGGAATAGACGCATTTAGCTTTTTTCAATGGGGCTGTATCCACACAGGCGCGTGTAGGCGCAGAACGCAGGAAAAATGCAGCATGTTGCCTCTCAACCTGCGTTCGGCGCCTACACGCGCCTGTGTCAGTACAGCCCCATTGAAAAAAGCTAAATGTGTCTTTTCCTGCAGCTTCAACTGCTCGTCAGTAAGAGCCCTTAGCCATGCACAAAGTGTAAGTTAAGAAAAGTCACAAAGTTTGGACCAAGCCTTGTAACTTTTGAGTATCCATACATCAATAGATACTGGAAATTAGGTGCCTTAGGGTGAAGACGCACAGAGCTATTAGTAGCAGTTACTTGGCTACAAAATAGACAATAGTTATAATTGGCTTTGTTAAGACACTGCATGTGTTTTAGCAGAGGCAATTCTTAACATTAAGATTGTCTATAGCAGGGTATTTTCTGGTGTTTTGTAGCCATGTCAAATAGCTGCTATTAGTAGCTCTGTGTGTCTTCATCCTTATACATTCAAAGGAATATTTTGTGTTTTGAACTATAACACAAGTATAATGTTTGACTCCTGTTTTAAAATGTTTTCTTTATTTTGGCTCAGTCGCATAAGAACTGCCAATGCATATCCTTCTGCTACAACAGTTGTTTCAAGTCTTACTATGCCCAGGGCCGGATTTACATACCGGGTGCCCCTAGGCCTGCTGCCGTTCGTCGCCCCTGTCCCCTCCCTTTTTTCACTCATATTTTCATCGGGACCAGACTAATGGACATTGGTGCACAGGAAATTTAAAAAAAACTATTGTATCTTCTGAGAATCCCCAGTGTTTCTGAACCAATGTGCATGTGGTTGGGCAACATGCCGCCCCCTAAAACCATGCTTCCCTAGGCCCGGGCCTTGGTGGCCTCTCCACAAATCTGACTATGCCCAGTTATTTGCCTGGTCCTACCCAAACATTCCCCCTCTCTCCTAAAAGCCCATCCTCTTTCTTCTAGTATAGTATTTGATCCATGCCCAGTTTTTGTGCCTAGAGTTCTAACCAGTAATGTGCTTGCGATGTCTAAGTGATGCTACTGTTTGTGACAAAGTAAAAGGCAAGGACGCTGCTGGGTTTTTTACTGGCCACACAAAAGCATATCAGTTACAGCTGTGCGCTCAAATGCATGGTGGGAACTTAAATGGGATTTCCCCACCGTTGGTCATCACTGCAGCTATAGGAGTTATAAGATTTGTGGAAAAAATAAATTAGAACCAAGCAGTGTTCATTATTTTCCTGATTAAATCTGAAAATCTTTATGGACCAATTAGAATAGATTGGTGGTCAGGGACCCCATAGGAAAAAAAAAAACATTGGTGGGCAGGGCCCCCTTACAAGTAAAAAAAAACATTGGTGGTCAGTAGCCCCATATAAAATTTAAAAAAACATTGGTGGCCATGTGTTTAGTTTAAAAAAAAAAAAAAAAATTGGGGTTCAGTGGAACTTACCTTAAGTTCTTCTTCCTTGTTCTCAGCGATGGCCAATTCTTCGGCTTTCTTCCACAGCATTCGGATCCTTTCGGGCGTCAGGTGTTTCTGCCGCTGCCACTTCGGGTCTTTCCACTACATCTTCCTTTCCGCGCTTCAGTCGCAGTTCGAATGCGCTTAAGAGGGGCAATTTTTTCTGGAGAGTGCAGCATGGCCAGGCCCCCCTTTCACCTTACATTTTGAGGGGGTTTTGTGCCCCCCCTGATAACAGCCCTGGGAACGCCTAAATGCCTCCCTCCTCTTATGAATACAGCAATGCGAACACAAGCCGTACGGTATTCATAAGGACAAAAGCAGAGTCAGATAGGTCTCTGGCAATTCATTTAGGTAAGAAGGCAGGGTGCAAAATTCAAAAAGTATGGTGGATTACACACCTTTTTTGCACTTTGCACCTTGCCGTCCTATTCAGAAATTCGTCCATACTAGTGAATAAAACTAGGTCTAGTGAATAAAACTATTGAAGGCTCCACATCTCTATCAAGTAAACACGTTGCTAAGGGGAAGTGACTAAACTTGGCACAGACACATCCTTTATCCATGACTGGAAAAGAAAGATAATGTGAAGAGCAGCTGAATATTTTCCTCAACACAGCTGCACAAATTACAGCTCTGAGCAGCTCTGATTCAGCCCCACGCCGAGGAGGGATTAGAATAAAGATGTCTGGAACTACTAACCAGCACAACCTGTATATGTAAGGGGCCTCATTTTATCAACTGACCAATGCTTACACAGATATAACTCACAAAACTGTAAAATAATCTGCCACATACACTTACAAAATTAAAATGTTGCATACTAGATATCCCAAGAGTTATGTGTCAAAGTCTACATAGAAACCAGCACAGTTGGCTACATAAATCAATATTTCTAAGTTTCTAGCTATACAGCAAATCTGTGTCTACTTTATGTTAATAAGGAACCCCTATTCACAGATTGTCAAGTGGGATGTAGTTGTATACTCAAAGGCACACTACTGTGAGTATGAGCTGACAAAGACAAATCAGTTTTTCCATAGTCAGCAAAGTCCAGGTAGAGGACTTATTTTGTTTGGAATAAAATGATTTTGCTTCGCTCCTGAATGTGGTTTGCCTCCTACACATATCCCACATGACAGAAATGCTGATTGTTTCAGGAATATGTTACCACCCAAAATACTTCAGCTGCTGCACTTTACGCTTTTTATGCCCAAATCCAAAAATCTTTGAACAAAGTTAGAAGCCAGTGCTTATTTATTGTTTTAATAATGAAGACATCAGGGGCATAACTACAGAGGAAGCAGACCCTGTGCTGCAGGGGGGACCGGGAGGTATAGGGGCCCACAAGGCCCTAATTAATGTACAATTTCGTTATATATTGGTAAAGCAGGTCAACCTATAAACATTTTGTGGACCTGAAAAATAACTTTCTGTGGGGCCCAGTAATATCTAGTTACGCCATGGGAAGACATGCAATTTTAATTTTTATTTTTCTTAATATTGCCTAATACAAAAATACTAATAAACACAAAGTTATCAATATTTCCAATACTATATAATGGCACACTCTCATTGATCAGATGGGCAGGTGTGTAAATGTGGTTTTGCTGCAGTCTGTGTCCAAATTACATAACATAAATAACACATGATATGGTACCTGAGATATGCAGGTCCATTGCATGCAAGGGCCCCATGTTTACATCATCTGGGTGAGAGGATGGACTCCAAGAACTTTCCTTGCATTTGGTCATACTGAGTCTGAACACCAAAACAAAAGGACAAACTTTCTTATTCCGTTGTCTTATAATCTTTCAGCCCTACTTATGAGTTTTCATCAGGGTTACATATATACAGGTATGGGACCTGTTATCCAGAATGCTCGGGACCTGGGTTTTTCCAGATAATGGATCTTTCTGTAATTTGGATCTTCATGCCTTAAGTCTACTAGAAAATAATGTAAACATTAAATAACCACAATAGGCTGGTTTTGCCTCAAATAAGGATTGGCTATATCTTAGTTTGATTTAAGTACAAGGTACTGTTTTATTATTACTACAGAGAAAAAGGAAATTATTTTTAAAATTTTGGATTATTTTGATAAAATGGAGCCTACGGAAGATGACCTTTCCGTAATTCGGAGATTTCTGGATAACAGGTTTCCTGATAACGGATTCCATACCTGTACTACAGTTTCTTTGAACACTCCAAAACCATACAGCAGGTTAATTGGCTTCTGATTAAAAATCACCCTGTGTGTTGAATAGAACAGGGACTTACAGGAATAAGGATAAAGATTTTTCTTTTACCGTAATTATTATTGCAGCTGATGTAAACTGGTAAGTTCTTCCAGTACTCTTTTATTTATCCACAATATATACAATACAAAGTAAAGACATAGCTCTGTACAGAATCAGCAGTTGGTGATCTGCAGCATGGAATTTAATCATAAATAATTATGATTCAAATCACTTAGATTGTAAGATTTATGGGGCAGGGGCTTCCTTCCTACTGTATATCTTACCATATGGCACTTAATCAATGAACATTTATACTTACTGTATGTGTCCATTTTTATAATCCTTGTCCTCCCTTTGCATACTTTTCTATACCGTAACATTGAACAGTGCTGAAAATCCTAGTAGGGCTTTATATATATATATAAAGTAATTCATAGATACAAATAACAAATTGATAGCTATTATCCAGAACATAGTAAGACCTCAGTCATTTGTAATACAGATGAAATTTCCAGAACTGTGCTTGATAAGGAACACATATGTGTGGACAAGTCTGACAGCCAACTTATTAGGGACAAGTTACAAACTCACATTTTATGACTGGCACCTATCTTTGAGCTGGTATATATACAGTACATGTTACTCCTATAAGTAATGTAGATATCTAGTGGGAGTAAAACATTTTTTTCTGGGAAAGAAGTCTTTATTCCTGGTAAACAATCTAATAGTCTTTATTTCTTTATTTCTGGTGAATCTGAAAACAATGCAACTAAAATAGTGTTTGGAAGGTGAACAACCCCTTTAAGAATTTGTATCTATATAGCACTACTTCTGTACGCTACTTATGTACGTACACCACAACAGTAAATTAATAGAACTAACAATGGTCATGTGAGTTCAAGCTTTTTTTATATTAATATTAAGAGATAAATTTAGATTTTAGAAAGTAACCCCATAAATGTCAAATAGTGTTTTCTCTCCTGTTTCAATGAATGTGATTTTGATTTATTGTAGGTCTTAGAAAATATGTTTAGAGTCGGTCAAAATGATTAGGGCTGTACAGAATCCAGGATACAGCTCAGGGTTTGTATCCTTAATTTTGCCAGTACCTAGTTGATCAATATCCAAACCTTTAAAGGGATACTGTCATGGGAAAAAAAATTTTTTTCAAAATGAATCAGTTAATAGTGCTGCTCCAGCAGAATTCTGCACTGAAATCCATTTCTCAAAAGAGCAAACAGATTTTTTCATATTCAATTTTGAAATCTGACATGGGGCTAGACATATTGTCAATTTCCCAGCTGCCCCAAGTCATGTGACTTGTGCTCTGATAAACTTCAATCACTCTTTACTGCTGTACTGCAAGTTGGAGTGATATCACCCCCTCCCTTTCCCCCCCCCCAGCAGCCTAATAACAGAACAATGGGAAGGTAACCAGATAGCAGCTCCCTAACACAAGATAACAGCTGCCTGGTAGATCTAAGAACAACACTCAATAGTAAAAACCCATGTCCCACTGGGACACATTCAGTTACATTGAGAAGGAAAAACAGCAGCCTGCCAAAAACCATTTCTCTCCTGAAGTGCAGGCACAAGTCACATGACCAGGGGCAGCTGGGAAATTGACAAAATGTCTAGCCCCATGTCAGATTTCAAAATTGAATATAAAAAAATCTGTTTGCTCTTTTGAGAAATGGATTTCAGTGCAGAATTCTGCTGGAGTAGCACTATTAACTGATTCATTTTGAAAAAAAATTTTTTTCCCATGACAGTATCCCTTTAATGTTAACTGATTTTAAAGTGCCAGATGAGGAAATGTGATTTTTTTTGGATAACACTTTTTCATTAAATTAAAATTTGCATTTTGATATAAGGAGTTGTATTTGGCTGAGTGTTTTGTGGAGGATTCTGTAAAGCACAAATTTGATGCATCCCACATTCATTTATCTATCCTGTGCTTTGAGTTTGTTATGTAAAATTAATATTTAAATATGTTGTTTTAAAACTTTCATAGCACTGTTTAACTGCTCAACATCACTGGAAAATTTTCAAGTAGCCATTCTGGGCATAAAATAGCTGCAAGAAAGTATGGAGAAAAATTAAATAATGTATTGTGTCAAAATAACCACAAGGGATAAGGGAAAGTTAAGATTGGCTATCCTGGGCACCATGCCACCTCCCTGATGCTCCCTCATCTTTGCTCTTATGGGGGTGGCTGCATTGCTAGTGAAGAGACCATCATTGTAGTGTTTGCTAAATTCTTGTTTAAAGAAATGAATGTTAAAGTTACTAGGGCTGCATTTCACATGTAAAGGTCTGCTTGTTTGGCCTGGTTGCCTGGTCTGACCATTGACATAGTGTGAAAATTTAGACCAAGTTTTCGACCCTCAGGCTAATAATCAAAGCATGGCTATGGACAACAGTGTCTCCATCTTCAAGTCCAGTGTGCCTGGAGACCTTCTGGACTCCAGTAACATTGCTTGTCCACACTATGCATAGTTCCACTTGACCACTACTGTTCAAACTCACATTCTCTTACTCCAAAAGACATAGTCCCTAATGTCTGGTTGGATTATATACAGACCTGGGAAACCTTTAATTGTCTTATTTTAAAGGTCCTCCAGCCTATCTCCAATAAATACATTTTATTCTGTAAGCTCTTACTCTTGTAGAAATGGTAGTCCATTTTATTGTCTCCTTAAAACAAAACAGTTTTATTTAAACCTTGGTTTCAAGTAGGTTACAGATAGAACAGAGGGGCTTCATGTATGGTGATCTCAGACATGGTAATACACTGTATCAGTTTACAGACATGGTAATAACAAACATGTCCAATTCAGCATACTTACATTATTTACTGTTACCAAATCTATAACAGCAAATTCTGATGTAAGGTCTCTTAATATACTTCAGACAATTATAAAATAGCTTTGTAGACCCAAGACTTGCCACCTTCAATAATGTGTAAACCACTAAAAGTATTTATCAAAACAGCACCACACTGCTAAATAGAAGATAGAGAAGGGATAGAAGGTATTGTTGTTTTCTCATGAGTATACAACACTATAATAGGTTCTTTAAAAAAAAATCTTGTTTATATCAGTAAGAGAACTAAGTATGAAAAATGGAGTGAAATGGTATTGGTATATTCTCACAGGACATGTTTGTTACATTTAATTTCTCACATGGATAATATGTTATTTTTAACTTTAAACAAATAGCACAGAATAAAGCATAAAAAGCTTAAGGAACATTGTCAGACCAGAGCTGGCTTTCCATGCCAGCTAATCTAGGTATAACAGGAAATTTCCCTCTAACACATTATGATAAAAAAAGAAACAGATTTGTGTATATACTTTATAATGGTATGTGTTTGTTTTGGCTCTATTACATCCTGACGAAAAAGTTTTAATGAGTCCAAAGTCTCTCAACTATAAAAATGAATTTATAATTAGATTGAAAAGAATATTGTGTTACAATGAAATGGACTTTACTAATTCAATTAAAATAGTAGCTAAGGTTTGAAAAAGACACCAGTCCATCAAGTTAAACCATTATGACCAAGTGAACCCTACTAACTGCTAGTTGGTTCCGAGGAAGCCAGAAAACCAGGGTCACCTTCAGGGGGACACAGGGGGTACAACTGTACCGGGTCTGGACCTCAAGGGGGGCCTGGCTGTGCTGCACTTTTCGAATTAGCCAGGCCCCCCTTACCAGTGAGGAACTGAAGCGTCACCAAAAGAACCAAATGTCCCTAATTGCCAAAGTACCAAAGAGCAGAAGATCCAAAAGTCCCAAAAGCCAAAGCCGCTGACGGAGCCAAAGCAACGAAAAGACCCGAAGTTGAAGGCCTGAAGACGCGAAAAGACCCGAATTTGAAGGCCTGAAGATGCGAAAAGACCCAAAGCCACAAAGGTAGCTGAAGACCCGAAGCCAAGAAAAGACCAAAAGCCACGAAAGGAGCCGAGGGAAGCTGAAGAAGAATCTAAGGTAAGTTCCACTGAACATCAATGTGTTTTTTTTTTTTTTTTATTAAACCCCTGGCCACCATGTTTTTTTTTAAATATTCTATGCCCACCAATGCTTTTTTTTTACTTGTAGGGGGGCAATGACCACAAATGGTTTTTTTAAAAACACTTTTATGGGGAACCTAGCACCAATGTTTTTTTTTTAATTTATAGGGGGGAGTCTGACCACCAGTGATTTTTTTTAACTTGTAGGGGGGTCCCTGACCACCAATGTTTTTCCAAAAAATTTTGATGTTTGACCCTGGCGTGGGGTGGGGGTGGGATCTGTGGTGGGGCTTGGGGGCCAGCCTGGGACCAGAGGGCCCCGAAAATGTTGCTGTACATGTTGCTGACTGCAGTAAATCTGCTCTTTTGAAAGCAGCATAACGTCCCTAGTTTTTTTCCCACCTGCAAAGCCTTAGGTGGGAAAAAAATGAGCAATAAAGAAGCCTTAGGACAGCTCCTAAACAGTAGTCTACAGATACAAATGTAAAAGTGAGAAATCATAACAGGAGTGATAGGTAAGGGCATATGTGAGGGCCTTAACAAAGACACCACCACTGATCTTATAGTTTGGGCTTCTCTTAGCAACACCAAAGAGCTAGCTCCTTACTCTGCTCAATGCTGCCATTTTCTGCAGATTTAAGGGTGCATTTTACAGCTTTTAAATGTCATAGGTAATATAAATTTATTTTTAATTCACACAGAGCATTAGACTATTCTTAGTGCAGGTGCGAGAGGGGACAAATCACAATGTCTCCCAAGAAACATCTATATGAGCTGATATATCTACCGATATATCTACCCTAGAGGCCTACGGGGTAACTTAAGATTATCTTTTTGAACCACTACTAGTTCCCATTCTTATCTAGGTTTGTGTGCCTTTAGGGAAGGTCATACAGATAACACTAATAAAAATTAATAATATAATATAGCCAAGAGGATACACTATTATTAGTTACCCTTAGTAATGAACTCTCAAGCAAAGGTAAACCTGGATATGAACAATCTGCCCCCCAAAACCTACTGCAAAGTGGACATAAAATACCCGCCGGACACTTGGCCTGTGAGCCAAACAGATACTGTACATAGGGCCAGATTCAATTCAGTGGGAAAATTATCTCATGGTTTATCACGTAATATAGATGTCTATAGACTTCAATAGAGTTTTCAAGTGAAAAACTGTGAGATAAGATTTTTCTGAATTGAACTGCAACTCAAATTGTATCTCGTCCATGAGTTTTCACATGACAAACCGTTTTCTCACTGAACTGAATCTGGGCCATAGTGTGCTATTTGGTCCATCTTATGCCACCGAGCAAATCTGAAAGGAAGTGAGACAGGGCTGTATTTCCTCACTTCCTCATCTGCCAGTGTACCTAGCATCCTAGCACCTAGTGCATAAGTAGTATATTACATTTTCAGTACAGAGTGACTGACTGCATTACAACTGAAATCAACAAGCTTCTCACCCCCGGAGGTAGCATACATGCCCAGGCGGTTGGGGAGTATTGTCAAAACTATACAAAGTGTCCAATCAGATATGGACTTGTATGGTCAGCTTCACATAGACAAGGCAAATTTATTTATAGCCTGAAATTCTATGCATATTATGCATAGGTTAATTTTATATTGTAGCATCTGTGCCAGTTTAGCACATACTAAACAATTGCTGATTTTATTTTAGTTCATTATTTTACCATGGAAAAAAATATTGGTTTGCCATGGTAACATGGGTTTGCATTCCTAACTTTCACATAACAAATCAAACAAATTGCCTTTGCACTGAATTGGCAGTAGCCTTCAGTGCATTTCTGCGTATAAAATTTAGCTGATTTGGTGAAGAAGAGGTTATTAAAAGGGTGTCTTTTGTGACAGCTGCACAGTGCTAGATTTAGCCCTGTTCTTTGTTCCAGCTACAGGCATTTAATATTGTGTCTTTCTCTAAAGCAGGACTGCCATGCCACAAAGTATTATCTGCAGAAGGGCTGTCTGAAGAAGTACACTGTATAGAAACAACAAAAACTGCCAATGGTACACATAAATGTGGCCATTTCCACTGTATGTGCATGATCCATATACTTAGCAAGACAATAATAGAGCAAGCTTTGCTTGTATTCCCTGCAGTTTTGCTGCACTGCAGTGGAGACAAGCAATGCATTACGGAACAATTTGAAGTGAAGATTTCTGAAATAAGCATGTTAATAAGTAGGCAAACAAAACAATATGTCATTTTATTAGTTGATGCAAGCAATTAAAAAATGTAAACTGGACTTCTAGTCTAAAGAAGAAAAAATATGGGAAGCAATATAAACCATATGTAGCAATATCCTAGTGGTTATATAGTGCAGCCCTAGTATGGCCTCTAACAGCTGGTTTAAAGGCATGTGAAAAATGCTGAATCCTGTCTAAATAGCTAATGCTTCAGTTGTAGAGATGCATACAATACTGACTCTGGCAGACTATAAAGTGTGAAGTATGCAACTGTCCATTAGCTCAGGAAACCTCAAAGGAAGTCACATTTAATGGACCCAGTGAAAGGTATATTCTATTCATACCAAAGCAGATGTTGTAGGCCACAACAACAAAACAGACAAGTCTGATGAACTAAATCCTATAAAAAGATCCTTTGGTTGATGTAGTTATCTCTTTTATGGCAAATTTGATTGCATACAATCTCAGACATATACAACATAAATCCTCATTATTTTGTATGAGGTATTGACTGCAAGCATACTGATTTAAAAAAATCTGTATAGTTAAGGGGAAAATGTAAATGTTGCTGCACATACATGGCTTCAAGCAAAGTTGCAATGCTAACACAATCCAATACAGAAAAGGGTCCTGCCATTTTAGATATTTTAAGTGCTTACATGTGAGAAATTTGATTTTAGCAAGACCTCAACATGGGAAGGCCTATTTATGAAAGGTTGAATTTTGAATTCATGTGAACTTGAATATACTCACAATTCGACTGGGAGGTTATTTAAGAAAAATTTGAACATCCAATATTCGATCAAATAATTTCCACCCAGAAAATTTGAATCGTATTCGAATCGTATTCGAATCGTATTGAATGTCGCTTGAATGTCAGGAAGGCTATTGACATCTCCAAATGGCTCAATGGATCTCTGCCATTGACAAACTGCAAAAGCATTGGCATACTGCTTGAGGAAAGAAATTAACCTTCTTACTAACAAAACATTAAATGACCCTCTATACCCATTTACAACAATAGCCTCCGGCATTTAATGAAACTGTGACTCCCAGGAACCCCCAGCATATAACAGCACTCTAATTCCCAGAAAGCTCCAGCATAAAATGACACCATGGTCTTCAGCAGCTGCAGGTACAGAATGCCAGTTTGTCTTTCTTCCATAAAACAGTGATCCCATGTCAGGGCCTGCCCAATCTAGAACCAGGAACCTTGTGTTTATGGGAAATTACTCCTCCTGGTTGGGCCACAGGAAGCTGCATGGTGTAAAGTGCTGGCTCAATCTTGGTAGATCAAGTTGTCAGCCTATAAGTCCAGTATGGAACCCTAAGAAGGTCCTTTTTCATCGATATCTGGCCAATTTTCTATTATAAATCAGGCAGGGTCACCTGAAGGTACCATATTTGGAACCATAAGCTACTTGAGCTGGAGGCAGGGGCTCTATGCCAATGAGGCAAGTTGAGAAACAAGCCTCAGGTGATAGCGTCCCACTGGTTTCCAGGGGTGGCAAAATAGTGCTCCTGGTAACTTTAAGAGCCAAAGCTGCCTCAGGTTTCAGAGGGGCTGTTTCAAAGGAGCCAGGATCGCCCCTTTCTGGAGGGGCCATGTCAACAGCTTTTATCGGTATGTATAGCAAATTAACTCAAATTAATTCACAGCCGTTCACTACAAAAGTTACCCCACCCAGTAAAGGACAGCACTGTGATTCCCAGCATATGACTGAAGCAACTTCCCCCAGCACTGTAGACAGGACCGCTCCGGCCATGAGGCAAGGTGAGACTCTTGCCTCAGGCAGCAAGGAGCAAAAAAAGCCTCCTCTGGTAGCTTTAAGAGCCGAATTTTTGTTTTTTAAAACGAAAATTCGGCTCTTCTAGTGCAGTGAGCGCAATAGCGCTCACTGCAATAGCAATGCATCCCCTCCTCCACCCGCGCTGACGCTAGAAGTTAGTAGCGCGGAGCGGGAGGGGGGGCGACATCGGTGCTGCTGCCTTAGGCGGCAGCTGACTCTGAAAGGTGCCTGACTGTAGAGCACATTGGCTAGCAATATGTGACCCAAGCAGACCCCCAGCACCGAGCAGTACTGTGACTCCCAGCACAGTGGGTAGGCCAGCATCAGTACAAAATTTTATACACAAAATTATTAAGAATTATTAACAATTATCTAGGCATAGTAATAAAAACATAAATTATTTTGTTTTTATGATTTTAAAGGGTATAAATATTATAATAAAACATAATGCACATTACATTGCCTGTTACAGTATTTGATGCAAGTGGCAAAAACATAAAATAAAATTAAAAAAGCAAACAGTCTGAGTGCACACTGGAAACTTTTCTTGTATACAATAGATCATTTTCATATAACAGTAAAGATAAAAAACAACTTGGCATAACACATAACATTCCAAAATATGTGTAAGTACTCTAAACATTTCCATGAACTGTGTCTGAAATGAGATTCAAAATAGCCCCTGGCATTTCAAGTACACAAAGGTCCAAACAGTCTCATACATGACTAGTTTAAACACCAGTCTATGGCAGCTCACAGTAAGCCTTCTGCCATTTGCCAGAGTACCCAGACACATAAGTATTTTCAAATTTGAGTATTTTCCAAACTCGATTGTGAAAAAAATATCCTGACTAAACTTGATTATGTTTTGTTTTTGTGATCACAATTTTTTTCTTGATCTTTAGCATACTGCAAATATCATATTCATGATTAAAACTAGGGGTAGGCAGACAGAAGAGGTTCATGCCTAGCATCACCCCATGTGCCTCTTCTGCCTACCCCTAGTTCTGGCCCTGAATGTGATATTTGTCAATAGGCCCAATAGTAATGCAAGGGCCTTTTTTGAATCCTAGTCGGAGCTGAATCTTACTGTAGAGAGTTTTATCTTTCATTTTGTGCACGTTACCTATTTTCTTTAGGCTAAGGTCATACTAGGTTTTTTTTATTTCTGAATATGTTGAACAATCAAGTGTCCATATTTTTGGTGTAGGTTTTATGTAGGTTAAGTGTAATGGCTAACACAGCTCTCAGATACCAATTGGCTTATTCATAAAGCTATGTAAAGTCTACACATCAAGAGCATTATCATAGAAAATCAGTAGTATTTATAAAGCTTGTACTGATTTTAAGTACCAGTGTAACATTCTACTATAAAATGCAACAGTACATTTAAAAATGTTGTATAAAAACTACATGCACCATTTCTGCCTTTTATTCCAATTTTTACACAGCTTCTAATACTGGATTTTTGTTGATTTCCTAAATTCTTCCATTGATTCGAATGGGTTACCTACCAGGTCTGAAACAGTAAAATAATATTGCACCCGCTTATAACGCTGTAACTAGTTCAAATGATCTAATGTACCACAATGGACAGTAAAATTACATGTAAATATGCTAACAGGGGTGTAACCAGGCCCGGACTGGAAATCTGTGGCTTCTGGCAAATGCCAGAGGGGCTGCTGTAAGGTGCCATAGGCTGTCACTATTTAGTGGGCTGCTGGAAGCTGTTTGGGCCTCTGTGTACTTGGAATGCCAGGGCCTATTTTGACTCCCAGTCCAGGCCTGGGTGTAACTATAGAGGAAGCAGACCCTGCATCTGGTCCAGGAGGTATATGGCCCCATGAGGTCCCAATTCATATACAATTTCAATAAATATTGGTAAAACTGGTCAACCTGGGGGCTTGAAAAGTAATCTGCTGTGGGGCCCAGCAATATCTAGTTAGTCACTCCACTGGTAATGCACCCTTGCTTTGAATACTAAAAAACAGTAAACCATTTTGCTAAGCTTTTCAGTGATACATTTAAGACAGGAGTCCAGTGCGTGTATAATATTGTAAGACGTAATCAGGCCAGGAATGGCAATCTGTCTATTCGGGCAATTGCCAAGGGGCCACTCTCTATTTTTTTTTGTAGTGGGCCGCTCCTAAGCGCTACTCCTATGCATCCGGCTGGCTCTAGGACCGCTCCTCCATCCTCTCTCCTGCTGTGGCTCCACCCTCCCACTCCTCTCTGTTTCCATGTTGCTGCCCTGCTGTGTGTGTCCCAGCACGGTCAGTTTGGAGTGTGCAGTGGAGTAACTAATGCGAGGGGCTCGAGTCCTGAAGGGCCCTGCCGCCCACTTTGCCTCCCTGCTGCCGTCGGTATCATTCTTTGTTCTTTTGTTTTATGTTAGGATAAAGTGTATTTTTTTGAAAAGTTTCATTAAGTTGGTTGATTTAAGAGGCTTTTTGGAGGAGAGATAGGAAAGGTAAAATTTGTTTTGAAAAGGAGAGAGAATGAGAACAGAAGTCAGGGGAAGGTTTCCCTTGGGTAGAAAAAGAATGGAGTAGGAAGTAGCCCAGGAGCTAGATGCATCAATCAGTAACCAATGCTACTTACTATACAACCAGCTAAAACTCATCAGGGACTAACGATTCCTGTAATGCCCATTATCCAGAACGTAGCAGGTACACAGCATTATACACTCTTTAGAAACAGCTGGTATTCACACAGTGGTGGCAACATGAAATTTGGGAGAGAACTGCTCTTTGAGTGTGATGCAGTTGTAGCATTTCAGATTCATTTTTTTCCTAATCAGTTATAGAAGTTAGAACTCTGAATAAGATTTATTTATCTATGACCCACACATGATAGGTGCATTTATGTGAAAAAATATCTAAGCCTGTATAGTCAAGCAAGCATTATTAAGTATTATCTGCAATATATTTAAGAAGCACTAACAGGCTGCCACAATGTGACTGCTGTCTATTCCTAAAGCAGAAAATAAGTACTAAACCATCTGCAGGAATAGAAGCAGATAAATTGATTGTATATTGTACATTTCTGATATAAATAGCCAGACATTTTAACAATTCTCAGAATATAATAGAGATAGCACATTTTTACTTCTATACCAAATGTATTATACTGCAACTACATGATTTATAAGTGTCATTCTAATCTTTCATTTAATGCATAATGAACGTGTGCATGGTAAAATGGACCGTGGATGTGGGCGCTAACATACTGCCTTCCCTGACAAAGGCATTAAATATTTTAATCAAAGAATCCACATTTTAAAAAGTGATTTCCCTTTTCTCTGTTATAATAAAACGAGTATTTTGTATTTGATTCCAACTAAGATATATTTAATCCGTATTGGAGACAAAACAATCATATTGTTTTTAT